>NC_083622.1:28554300-28859300 GCF_963584025.1 Labrus mixtus
AAGAAGAAGCAGCTATCACCTCAACACAGAGCATCCCTTTATTCTAGCTCTGTTTGATCCCAAGAGAGGCTGTGTGGTGAGATTGGTTTCAAATGATCCTGGCAGATTAATGCTGAAGGTTACAGAGGAGCTCCTGTTTCACAGAGAGATAGAGAGGCCCATCTCACTTAATCCACCTTAATATAGGGTCTCTGTGATCTCACAACCTGCAGCTCCTGAGACAGTAAAGGAGCTGCATGCTGCTGCTAAAGCATTCACCAGACTAATAGATGCTACAGACATGCTGTGATCTTGGTACTGTATGTGCTGTGTCTGGCTTACTTGCACCCAGTGCATTCACCTTAAAGGTATGACAGCCTCTTCCACATCTGGAAGTCCAAACCACTCTGAAGGCAAGCTGGAAAACATCCACCTGAAACAGCCACACCTTTAACTCAAAGGCATACCAGCAGTGTTCTACTTTTCTACTGTTTCATTGTTACTGCATGCTTGATTGCACCCTTCAAATTTCACAGGTGTGTCCATTTACGCTAACAACATGTCTAAGTATTGAGAAGAGGCAGAGAGATGAAGCTCAAGGATTATTATCAGTCTTATAACCAACATGGCGTCTCCATTCAGTAACAGAACAGATTAACATGTTGGTGAATACATTTGGTTAATGACTTCCTCAGTGAGTAAAGAAAGGGTTTCACACACTTTCACATATGTACAGCTGACATGAAGTTAAACCAAGCAGCCAGTTAGTTTGTGTTTGCACTAAACAAGGAACATGTGAGGAACACTTCATTGTTCTGCTTTGTGTGGGATAATTTTTTGTAAAAAAAGATACAGTTAGTAGCTTTTTCCTAAAAAATAAAAAAATAGACTTTTAACAAAAGTAATGCCACTCAATCATCAGTAAGGTACGACGGAGGATAAGGGCCATGTTAATTTTTTTATTTTTTTTTTATTTCAGGATTAAACTAGTAAATGTACAAGTTCGAGACTAGCCTACGCAAAATGATGAAAGTAGAACTCTTAAAGTATTTTCCTCTGAAGACAGCTTCCTCCCAGTCAGTGTGCTTCTTTCTTCAGTTTCTTGCAGTATCTTTTCAGGGTGATGATATTTTCTGACAATGTGAAGATGATGATGTGTCAAAAGCATGTGTAGTTTCATATCTGCATAAGTAAACAACACAACTATTTGTGTCTGTTATCGGTCTGCCTTGTTAAAGTGTCTCATGTGCAGAGACAGTTTGTGTCCTGTTCATCATTTTACAGATAAACAAGGTCTTACAAGTTCAAGTGAAAACTTCTCTTGAACTGTTTTTACCGACTACACAAGGAAGTAGACTATTTCATTATTAGTGAAACCTTTAGGACAAGATGCTCCAACAGGATGCTGCTGCTCTTCTGATATAGACTAAAATAACCACTTTATTCTTTTATTCTTTAAAGACTTTAAGAGTTCTACTTTCATAATTTTTGCGCAGGCTGGTCTCGAACTCGTATATTTACGACTTTATTCTCATAAATTTGCGAGTTTAATCTCGTACATTCACGACTTTAATCTCGTAAATTTACGACTTTAATCTCGAAATAAAAAAATAAATAAAAATTTAACGTGGCCCTAATCCTCCGTCGTAGTAATGGGTCTCTAGACAGTACATGTGTGGTGGTGACTGTGTCTACTGAGACCCTGTCCTCTGCCTGGATGTTAATGTTTTATTTGGGTTGATACGGGACGTTTGTGGGCGGGGAGCTGGTGTCTTTTCCCCCAGCTAATGACAGCACGCAGAGTTGATACAATTCTGTGATACCATGCGATTCTAACGGTGAATAAGACGGACACAGACATAACAAACAAAGAAGAGAAAATATAATCATAGTGAGGTGAAACGCCAAGAGGATAAAGCTTGTTCACCCTCGCTCCCCCCCCCCCCCCGAAAACGAGGGTGAACCTTGTGTTGACTCATGGACCCAGAGTTGCCTTTCTGAGGTGCCAAACACCAGTGGTTGGCTTGTGCTATAGCCGGCGGTAACTTGCCGTTTAGGTAGGCTACAAGCAGTAAATGTACACACTATAGTCCTGCAGTGAGCGTGCACTTCTGGGGCCTGTGAGTCCAGGAGGTGAGGCCAGGTTTGAATGTTGTGCTTATAAGCTGCAAAGAACATTGCTACTGACTCTACCTTTAAAGTCTTATCACAGCAAGGTTGCATTTAACACATTTTCATAAAGCAACTATGATGTTCTTTTTTTTTTAAATTGAAAAACACAAATAAGCAGATTAAATGTTAAGTGTTCTAGAAGGTAAGCAGAATGATGCTTTCTGTTCATAGCTAACTAGCTAACTGGCTGCATGAGATAAAAGTGGTATCTAAATGTTGAATTATCAATTTATAAAAGGACAGAAATGTAACAAAGAGGAAGAAGAAAGAGGAAGAGACAGAGATAAGGAAAGAGGAACAAGAGAAGTCAGTCAAAATTTAAGCATTGTTTGATTATTTCCATACAAGACACCGTGCAGGCCCGACTGCATGCACCACATACACACAAAAAATAACTGTTTGAGGTCAGGTTTTGTGAAAGTGTGTGTGTGTGTGTGTGTGTGTGTGTGTGTGTGTGTGTGTGTGTGTGTGTGTGTGTGTGTGAGAGAGAGAGAGAGAGAGAGAATGGGTGAGACAGTGAACCGTAGTGCAAAGGTTTTTGACCAATAATGCAGACATGAGGACATTTTAAGCATATGATCTTTGCAAAAATGAAGAAGAATCCATGACAGTCATCACATCTGGTCTGGCACATGGTCCATGACAGAGGTCTGAGTACGTCACAGGACCGCGCTCGCTGCCAGTAGACCTGTAGATCAGAGATCACTGTCTCACTGACCACAAGAAGACGTCAGCTGAACAGCAGCCAAGGCGACAGGACAGCCTGCACGTTCCTACCACATTCTCAGAGTGAAACACTTCCTGATGATCTTTGTAAAGCTGCCAGCTGAGTGACGGCCGTGGGGGGGTCAGGTAATCCACAGCTAACTGGCTCCATGTCCACTAAATAGGATTGAATGAGCTCGCTAGACCTTTACCCTTCTCTGACTGTGGCTGTGGAGAGTAACTAAGCGGCTGGAAGGCTCTTTGAGTGACAGATCAACATTCAAGCTAAAGAAGAGTAGGAATAACTCTTAAGTAACTACTTAAGGAAGGTATTAAGAGCCAGCTTTAATGTTGCCATCAGGTTAATAAATTATATCCAAACCTTGCTCTACTTATTATATCTTCTTTATGCCTGCTTCACTGAAACTGAAATACATCAGATACAAAGTATAATGATATTTAATCAAGTTGTATGTGAATAAATAGCTGTGTCTAATTCAAATGAGCTAATTATAACGTCTCAGAATGATCATATTCCCCTACATTTGTAGCCTATATCATATGACTATATACACTATAGCTAATTTGAACTCACTGGGGAGAACCTTTTTGCATCTATCTAGCCTTTTCGCTTTTTGTTCAGGCTAACTTTAAAAACATGCTGACACCGACAGTCAAGGTGTATAGTTGATAACAGAATGCAGGTAACAATATGCATGATTAGTTGACTTGCACATTTTAGTAGGACTAAGCCTATATGTTGGTTGTTATTTTCTTAAGGTGACAACACATTTTCCACTTGAATATTATGCATTAAAACTAATGAGGATATTTTAATGCCTATATATTTGGGAGGACAGACGTTAGAGTTGGATATCGGAGACAATGAGAGTGGGGAATGAAGAGGCGTGGGTCAGACGGAAACCAAGTTCAGTGTGTTGTTTGGCCTTTAATTCCACTTAAGTACATTTAATGTGTAGATGTTATGACCCAGTACATTATCTGAGAAAATTATACATTTTAGTAGATCATAAAAACATTTTCTTCTTCTCCATGACTACTCCGCGGTGCTGTATTTCCCACTCTGCCTAACAGTGTCACACTACACGGCCCCTCAAGTGGACATCAAGTGTCTTTGTGGTGCTCACAAGAAACTACCTGGTGTGCATGAGATAGTTTCTTATGAGCACAAGATACTTTCAAGTGCGAACCAGAAGCTTTTTTCTTTTTTTTTAAATTTTGGACAATGTCCCCTGAGGGGCTCTGTAGTCACAAAAGAAGTTTACTGTTTATTACAGTATGTTGTTCCAGCATGAAGATATACGATTTTTTTTAAAGATATATTTTTGTTTTTTTGTGCCTTTAGTGTAGAAATAGTAGTGGATAGAGTTGGAAATCAGGGAGCGAGAGAGAGTGGGGAAAGACATGCAGGAAAGGAGCCTCAGATTGGATTTGAATCTGGGCCACAGTAAAAAAAAAAGTAGAATTAAGTGTATTAATCAAATCAAGACAATAATGCTTGTGTTGTTCATTGGATGCACCATTCCCTCTAAAACAAATCATCGACATGACTTGTGCATGATTTTAAACATGTTTTAAAAAGCTTTTGTGGGTTTCTACAAAGTTCAGCTGCTAACATATGTGGGTATTTTGTGAGTTATCAATGTGCTGCTTGTACTGGCAGAATTGTGATCTGGATTCAAACACTTGGAAAGGGGATCTCTCCAATTCTGGTCCTCAATTAATGACAAAATATTAGAATCATAGAGGAGTTTTTATACATTAAAATGCATCTTTTTCTAATCTTAAATACAAGTTTAGACTTAGGCCTAGCAAATGCAAAATGATTTTGAGGCAATGTGACCAAACAAACTAGTTCCTCAAGGGAAACTAAAGCTAAATGGTACATTGCACAATATGTAAGCCTGCTACAAAACACGTCAGCCACCCTTTTGGCTGCTTCTGTACCGCTGAACTGAAGCTTGTTATCCAAACTTCCTATCACTTTTTTAAAGTGTTGCTGAACAGGAAACTTCTTTAGAAAAGGAAAAAAAACTTTATCTTGCTTTTACTGATCTGATCTAAGGTCAATGCAAGTGGCTTTCAGGATATCATCATGGTTGTTAACTTCGTGTCTTTTGAATATTATATATAAGTGTTTTACTTGCTGATACACAATTCTGAAAACAAACCACACAGATCTACTGAAATGAACACTGGTCAAAAACTGAATCAATTTAGAATGAACAGCATTTCAAAAGGCACCTGATTGTGTTTTTTTGAGTTGGCAAGAACTAGGGGTGGAGAACTGTTTAACAGTCATTTACAATCATTACACTCTAACCGATGAAAAGAAGCAGTCTGATGAGTGATGATATCAGGTTAGATGGCCTTCATCGTTTTGCTTTAATCTGGCACCATCCAAGTCAGAGCAGATTAGGAATGTAGGAATTATTCCTCTGAGTGTCTAGAAGTTCCTTTTTTTCTCCATAAACAAATTCATCCTGAGGTTCTCCTCACCGTCTGGAGGATGTCCCTATTACTTTACCATCTGCCTCGCAGGAAGGCTCGTCAGCCAGGCTCCATCCCTCCACAGCTTCACCACTCTGTCACGCCCTTCTCCACCTGAACTGTGCGCTTAACTAAAATTATATAACAAACGTTAATATTTGATTTTAAAACCTAGAAGGCTAATTAGCACATTCATCTTCATGTTTAAATGACAATAGCTAAAAGTAATTGACAACAAGACAACATGATATGAAATACAGGAGGCCTAATGGAAAAATAGCTCAACATGAATTATTAACCCCATCATCCCTGAAGTCTTTTTCTGAGGTTCAGCTCAAAAATGGCATGCCTAAACATAATAGTATACCTCTGCAGTTACAAGGTTTATATGAATAAACTTGATATCACAATAAATATAACTCTTAACAATAACAAGTTACAGAGATTTTACTACAGGCATAGTCAGGCTGGATCTCCAAAATGGTAGGGTACATTTTGGCCATTTAATTGTTAAGTTTTCTTAATAGATAAGAAATAACAAGAAGTCATGGACAGATGGTTCAAATAGTTAGCTACATTAAAATGGAAAAGGGACTGAAACATTTGGAGAGAAGTCTAGGATAAATTGAAGAGAAAAAGGTAATTGTTAAGAAAGGATGTGGTCAGGTAAAAGTAAAGGATAGCATTAGTGTAAATGGTTGAACTATCTAGTTACTGCTCAAAGTGCTTGGAAGTTTGACTGCTAACTCGACGGCTCAAACACTGCTCTTCTATTGCATGAAAGTGGATGGAAACACTTACTGATATACATTTTAATGTTCAAGTTAAAACCAATCAGATTGAACAGATTTAGAAAATAACTGATGTGGTTGATGAAGCAGTGTGCTTATTAGAGTTAATCTGACTGTGGGAGCATCACTGCAGCTGTGAACCAGTTCTTTGCATCATGAAGATGAATATCAACAGAATGCATATGCACAAGCGTTATGTTCTTGTTTATTTTTATGTTATCTCAGTTATGTTTTGCAAATGTACGCATCACCTTCCTGTTTCAGAGATAAAGTAGATATGCTCCCACTTTGAAACCCTTGTACTGTGCAAAGCTAACACGGTGTCTAGATCTCTAACATTTGTTTATGGTAGACAAAATGATGAAGGTGGTGAGAAATCATCATCCAATTCTACATAAATACTTTCACAATCGTGTAATCTGAAACAAGTGGTTTAACATGTTAAAGACACTTTAGCTGGGCACAATGGTTAGAGCGCGCTCTCCATGTATGATGCTGTGGTCCTCCTGGCGGGCGACCCGGGTTTGAGTCCAACCTGTGGCTCCTTTCCCGCATGTCATTCTTACTCTCTTTCAACCTGATTTCCGACTTTATCCACTGTCCTATCCCTCCAATAAAAAGGAACAAAATGCCCAAAAATAAATCTTGAAAAAAAAAGAAAACACACTTTAGCAGACTGAACATGCTTCAGTACATTTAGTGTCTCTATACTTTTGAGTGTCTCATTTAATGTGGCACTCCACCACCTGCAGAAACACTACATTTCCATTCAGAGCACAGACGCTGAGGATGAGCAGTTGTTTTGGAAATTTCCACATGGGTTTTCATGCTTGCGGTATCAGCCTGGCTCCTTATGGAGTGATGTAAAGCAGCAGACTTTTTCCGCCGAGGCTTTGATTCATATGTCATCTGTGCACCGACTAATAGATCCTAATCTGTAATTAATATTTCTCCCAAGAGCTGTCTCTCCCTGCTCTACCTGTAATTACAGCCAATAAAAATTTTAAATCGCGCCACTCGCTGTTCGGATCAGGGTCATCACAGTTAATCACAAGCGGAGACTTGATAATGGCGCTTTGCTCATGCAGGGCAGCTAGAAGTGTCAGGAAACAGGCAGATTAAGTGTTCTCTTTATTAGATGCTGTGAGAAACACATTTCTCACAGAGGACTAAAGTTTTAGTTATTAAAAATGAAATAATAGACAAATTGAATTCGTCTATCAGGAGCAATCTAAGCTGAAATAGGAGACTGGAGACAGGATCATTGCACAGCTGAGATGTTTTTATTATTTGCCATTTTCTCTTAACGTCCTTGTGTGTCTCTCTATCACACACACACGCACACGCACACGCACACGCACACGCACACGCACAATCAAATTGCATAAGAAGACAACGTAACATGGTCCAGATCTGAGTTACCAACCAAGCTTACAACGGCTCCTAGCTGGAGAATGAAATCAAATG
Organism: Labrus mixtus; assembly: GCF_963584025.1. Taxonomy (NCBI): domain Eukaryota; kingdom Metazoa; phylum Chordata; class Actinopteri; order Labriformes; family Labridae; genus Labrus; species Labrus mixtus. Next base: position 28,561,926 of record NC_083622.1, read on the forward strand.
AATAACGAGATAAACAAATGACGAGAAAATGATATTTTAGCTGCTGTATGTGTTCAAGTACGGTCACCATGTGATAAAGGCACACCACCTCCGTTAACTAGTCATGACTTCAACACAATCAACCAACTCTACTGAGCTTTTACCATTCAATAATACTTCATCAAATGATGTATTTAAAATATCATTTATATTTAAAATACACATATTCACTGCCTCCAGGAAAGTAGCCATCTCACTGCAAAACAGCTGAAGCAAACGATCCAAACAACGCACTTCTCAAAAAGAAAAAAAAAGGACCATTTAAAGAAACTGACTGCCGTCATAAACAACTCACTCTACTTCTTAAATACAGCTGATGCTTTGCCGCAGTTGCTGATTGGCACTTTTTCTTTCCAATCACATTAGGAGTCTTAACTTAGTTAACACAAACACAAGCCCTCAGGCTGATGTCGTTTGGACCCTTTTTTTTGGCTTCAACATCTACATTTCTTTTTCGTCATCTTTGGCACCTTTACCTTCTCATAGTTACCTATCACTATTATGGAAAGTCGGTTACTTTTTTCTGTTATTGGTTTGCCAAGAAGAGACATAAAACCCATCAAAACAAATATATCTACAAGTTATCCCCGAGCGAAAACTTCTCTTCAGGACCGCATTCAGTAATGAAAACACTCAGTCCGTCACACCATACAAACTAAATGTTGAGCAGCAATTAAATAAAACTTAAAGTAACACTGCGGAGGGAAGCATAGATTTGCATCAGAACCAAACTATGGGCAGGATGATTCTGAGGCGCAACTTAACACACGTTGATGGATTTGATGATGGTACACAAGGACAACCACAAGCAATGTTCTCGACTTGATGGTACGAAGTGGCTGTGCTGTTTTTCATCAGTGTTTGTTCCAAGTTGGGGCTGCAATAGGACCTCTGGAAGACCTCTCCACCACTATCAGCTCATCTGGGTTGTCACGTGCCTTATAATGACAAAGGAGGTCTTGGATTGCCCGCTCCTCAATCTGGAATGACAGAAAAGACAAAAAAAAAAAATAGATTTTGTGGGCAACAAAACCACGCTTAATTTAAGTGTAAAGGGAAAATGCTGACCCTGGAAGCGTAATGATAATAAGAATGTTTAAAAATAATTGCAACCAGAAAGCTGCAGGAGAAAGCTGAAGTGTTTTGTGTAGGTGCTGACAAAAGCTTGGCAACAGTAGAAGATCATGGGGGCCTGTCAAAAGCCCCAAACTGGAGGCACTTCATTTCTAACCAGCAGTGTGATCTTTATTCGACAAATTGCTTCCAGGAGGAAACAGAGGAAGAAGACACAAGCTGAGGCCACTATGAAAAGCTGCAATGTTTTCCACTTGAAGACTTCACACATGCTTTACATTCAGTCCTGGCAGGAGTGTGTATGCGCCGGTGACTACGACTAGTTACCTGGATGAGTGCCAGAGGCTTCTCTCGGCTGCGGATCAGTGCAGCTTCTTGCTGCTTCTCTTCCTCCACAATGGAGGCGAAGGTCACCAGGGAGGAGAGGGGAGGGCTACCAACTGCTCCAAGCACCCAGGGCCTGAGGGTAGAGAGGGGTGACAAGGAGAGGAAAAGCGGGAGAGGATGGGTATAAATGCCTGTGCTGTGAAAGTGAAGGCAACAAGAATTGGCTTTGAACAAAGGTTGAGTCAACAACTACTGACAAGCTGCTGCTGTGTGTGAGCGGCCACCTGTCCACCTGACTTTCACAAACCTCTGTATGTATAACAGGACTGTTACTCAACCTCAGGGATGCAGGACGACCAGAAATATTGTTCAAGACATATCTGTACACCAGAAGTCCTGTCTTCTATTGTAGAGTTCATTTTCAAAGTACACCTCATATGGAGTTCCACAGGGGTCCAATCTCGGTCTTGTTTATTTTTTTATTTTTTAAAGATTACATTTTTTGGTATGTAATGCCTTTTTGGAGAGACAGGACAGTGGACAGAGTCAGAAATTAGGTAGAGAGAGAGTGGGCAATGACATGCAGGACAGTAATCTCAGGTCGGATTCGAACCCAGACTGCCTGCTTAGAGGACCATGATCTCTGTCCATGGGGCATGCAAATTAACGACTTGGCCAAGGGTCAAGGCGCCCCCTTGGTCCGGTTTCATTTCGTAACATCTACTGACTCTGATATTAGCCTTTAATCATTTCAAAGCTGCAAAAACATATTTTTTTTGCCACTGGAAATAAGTTGCGACCACAAAACTCATAATCAACATTAAGGTTGATGTTCAAGGTTTCTTTATTAGTACCTAAAAAGGTAAATTTGTTGTGCAGACAGGATATTCAGAGTTCCAAAGACAAGCTCCCCATTTAAAGGAGGAGAGTAGTCATGGAGAATAGAGCTCGCCTTACGCTGCAGCTGTAAAGAATAATGATCGGACAGGTTGTATTGAGAGTCACCTATCAGTTTGCTCGCAAATTTGAGGATTTGATTAAAAGCGTTATTGTTTTTAAAAGTCAGGTTACCAAACCATAAAACAAGAGATTAAGACAGGGTAGATTTAATAAAAGCTCTATCAAACAGAATCATCAATGTTGTATCAATGTGAAAGGAGACAATTTTCTAAGACAAAACAAAAGTTGATGCGCGTTCCTAAAAACTGCCTCACAATTTTTCTCAAAGGTCAATTTGGAATCTGTGATCGTCCTGAGATATTTGTATCCATAATGTCGACAACCTGGTTTAAACTCATCATGGACATCAGAGATGATTTGAAGCGTGGACTCAAACATCTATTATCATCTCCTTTGTCTTGGAAATGTTTGGCTCCAAGAAAGATTGGTCACACCAGGTGACAAACTCGTCAACAATTGGCATGGCTGGACTCACTATCATTTAACAAACTCACAATGACTGAATCATCAGCAAATTTCAAGATGATCCTGTTCTCCTGTTTACTTCTGCACATGTTTGTGTACACAATATAAGAGAGAACACAGCAAACAAATTACACTAAATAAATCTGATAATATGCCATTCACCACCTGTTGTGTTCAGTTTGTTTAAAATCCCTGATCCATCCAAGCAGATTAAAACTCAGGACAAAGTGTTCAACAATATGGGGTTGGATATTATTAAAGGCAGATGAAGAATCAATGAATAGCAATCGGGCATGTGTCTTGTTGCCTTCTAGATGCTTCAGCAGAAGGTTAAGTAGAGTGATTGTGACGTAGTCAATATGCCTGAGTGATAGTGAATAGATCAAGTTTGAGAAGAATTCTCTGTGGATTAATCACTCAGATGTTTTTATAAAAGCTGTTTTTATAAAAGCTGTTCCTTAAACATGAGACCTTTTGTCAGGTGATGCTGAAAACACAATAAACGCCTATAGATGTGTAGTAGTGAAGTGTATTACGGTGTGTCCTGTTTAACACCCTTAAAAATCATGTGAGCAGTCACATTTTGTGTCTCCACCTTCATCTTGAAATATTACAGCTGCAGTCATTCCTCAGCTGCTTAAACAATGTGCAACAGACAGATTTCTTGTATCCATTTTGATGCATGTAGGACAAATCATGAGATGATATGTTACCTCCAAAGCTTCTTATTTCTCTATTTGATGTCTTTAGATTCATTTTATATTGACATTGTCACCAAATTTGTTTTATTTTAAATCAATATTTTAGTTTCTTTCCTTTTAAATTTCTATAAAGCAGCTTCCTTGTAAAACACTTCTGCAGTGTTTGCCCTTTACTTACAAATAGGCTGCAGAAAACATTTCTTCCTCTGAATATTTATATTCTTTTAACTCTAAAAGTAAAAAATCTGAGTTGTAGTTTTTCCTTGTCCATACGACCTTGAATGTCTACTGGAATTGACATATAAATACGACATGTCATAGAGATGACATGAACTCCCTGCAGGCTAATTTGTGTCCCCTTAGAATGATTTGTTCTTTCAAAGATGCCATGTGTATGTGGGGGTTGGAGACACACTCCATTAATAGTTAGTTATAAATAAAGCCAGAAACATTCCTAATCACTCACTAAGATGCATGTTTAAGCAATGCGCAAGTTGGGAGTGTGGAAGTGCATGTAAATCTGAAATAAGCAGAAACATTTTAGGAAGATATGAGAGGAGAAAAAAAAAGTTGACCCTATCACAAAGATTATACAGGCATCATGATGCTTCTTTCTGACTGGGATATGGAAACAGTGTCCCAGAAGGTAGACGGGAGAATGTACGAGGTTACTGCTGCTTCCTGAGTCTTGAACTCTTCTGTCTTTCTGCTCATCCAAACACAGAGAGAAAGCTGGAAACTGTTCTGTGTACTGGATGATCTGTTGTGACACAAGGGCTGCCCTTATCAATACTGATTAGCATCACCGCCTTCTCTTGAGACACTCGCACAGCTGTTTGATATCTAGAAGGCTGCTCTGAAGATTTTGCGTAGGAGAACACACAGAGGAAGAAAAATATCAGATAACAAGAGAGGCATTTACAAAATACTAAAATTATAAATCTACTTTTAAGACCTGAGATGACTTCCTCTCACACACATACAGGACTACATTTGAAATAAATTAAACTAATGATACTTTGTTATCACTGATTATTGTTTAATCTGAGTTCACAGAGTGTGTTTGTGTGTGTGGTGTGTTTATCCAGCTGTTTGGAGATGTTGTAAAAGTCAGGGTGACTCAGTTTCTGCGGGCAGGTCAACCCAGCTGCACAGGGTCATTTGGAGCGTTTCACCCTCACTCAGACCAGAGCATCACGCCTCTCGAGATCTGTCTGACTAGAGGAGTGTGTGTCAGTGTCATCGTTACTTCCCTTTTGTGTTTGGTAATCTCCAAGCCACCAGTGTATGTTCGTTTCAGGTCTGTTAGTCCTGTTTCACATTTCTAAGTGGCTGCACAAAACGTTCTAAGTCTAGTAAAATATTAGAACATAATAAAATGTGATAAATAAAATGGGAAGAATAGAACTGATGAATATAATGAGGTGAAGGTAATTAAATGTACAAGGGGATGACTAATGTGACATTTTGTATCTCATTGAATCTCATGATTACAGTAGGACTATGGGAAGCTGATTTACTAGAAAAGGTAAAAAACATCCAGCAGATTTATAAACCAGCTCAACAGTGCCACCAAGTGATCACAGATACTCACCCAGTTGGTCTCTCTGGCTCGCTGCCTTCACCACATTTAAAAGTGACCCTTCTGGTTGCAGAACCAGGAGTGCTAGGTGACCCCTGGGAACCTGGGACCCTTTGGGCTCCTGATTGTCCCACTTTGATCAAGCACTTTTCCTCTTCCTCTAGAAGTGCTCGAAATGAAGACGAGGAGGGTGGGGATTGGACTAATGTTGCCCTGTAGATAGATAAAAATCACATAGACAAATTAGACATTCAAAACAAACAAAAGGAAAAGCTGGTTGCACTTCTGTTGCTTCTGATCACATGGAGAACTACTGGCCCTTCAGTTTTAGAAGATTGTTTTTCATTCATTTGTCAAGCACTAAAAAGCCAAGACACTCTTAAGCCCGTTTCACATACGCACTGACTGCACTCCTGTCCAGAAATTTGATTACGTTTATTTTATATGCCCAGAGTGGAATCTCTAGGATCTTTGAGTACATAATAAAGCTTCTTAATACTCTTTTCTGCTTATTATTCTTTTCCCCTCTTTCGTCAAATTCCCTGTAACAGTGATATTAAGGTAAAACTTCTTCCACCATCTTGAATATATTCTCCTGCAGTGAGGAACATGAGTGAACAGGCAACTCTGGAAAATGTCAGGGCTGGCCTGGAATCTTTTTTAATAATGATCTGGAGTGCAGGTGTCAAAGGAGCTTTAAGAAGATATCCTTTATTAATACCACGTGGGGAAATGTTACACTCTGTTATTGAGACATGCTACACACACCCATGTGCAAAGAGGATCCTATGGACATGCACTAATGGAGAGATGTCAGAGTGAAGGGGGCTGAACATGCAACGGCATTTCGTTCCAACATATTTTGTCAGGAATAGAAATAATAAGTCTGGATTTAGGAATCCAGACTTCTATCTGTTCCAACTTGTGAGTAATTGAAAAAATGCTGTTAAAAGCCTCCACAGAGCAGTGCTCTGCTGACACATATCTTAACATAAAGATAACAACTGTAGAACTAAAACTTTATATTACTTTTGTATATTGATAGATTTGAGTTCTTCATTTTTGGGCTCACTCACCAGGCCTTCCCACTGCTTTTGGATGGTTGTGTGGGGGATGATTTGGATGTAGTGGTCTCCAAACTGGTCTCCTTGTTGGCCATTGCCAACATCTTCCTCTGCTTCTGGGACAGTTTGGCGGGAACAGGAGAGTGCTTAATGCTGGCGCTGACACTGCAGACAGAGGAAAATATGAACTGCAGTAAACAAAATGAGGATTTTTTTTTTATCCTAAGTGGCTTTGTAGCTTCCTCTTTAACGTGGCAAAGGGACAAAATGAAGCAGGACACTTTACAAATGGACTAAACGTGCATGTAATTTTAAAGCAATCAAGTATTAGTTTCCTAAATAATCTTCTCAGATGTAATTAATGGCTCATATTCTGTACCTTCCAGGGCTTTTAGGAGTAGCTCTGGGGGTCTGCAGGGAGCTAGCTTCCATGTCCATGATAGTTCTCAGATCCAGGACAGGGGGTGGACGAGCAGGACTGCAGATTGTAATAACACATTCAGACATACAGCTCAGTGATGATAACATTTCCTCCTTTCTCATCCCCCCACCCCGTCAAAATGAAGTGGGAGTGCATATCAACTTTTGTTAAACTAAGACTTCATCTGTTTTTAGAGTGAGACTGCTTCTATGGAAAATAAAAAAAAGTTGACTTCCTCACTTTGAATTTTCTGCAGAATATATAGAGACCACCAGCTAGCAAGAATAAAAAAAGATTTGTCTTTAAACATGGAGTCATTACTCCTCTTACCAGGGTAGGACCTTGGGGGTGGCTTGTGGAGTAGAGGTGGGGGGAGTTGGGAGGCAGTCGCTCATGGAGGTTGGGGTGCTGGGTGGGGTCTTCAGCCTCTGACTGAGAGTCTTCTCGTCCTGTAGATTTAGCTACGTATTATATCTAGTACTCTGTATGGATAACTATCACAAATATAAATACAAGTTTATGATATGGTGCAGCATGGGAAACATAAAAACAGACATTAACCTCAGTTCTGTCGTGGAAGACAGGTGACTGCATGCCCCGGGGACTGCCCACCCCCATGTAGCTGCCTTCTGAATCAGATGTGAGGAGCTCCTGCAGGGATTCCGTCGAGTTAGCCTTTCCGGACTTCACCAGGCACGGGGAGACCACTGAGAGAACAGACAGTTTGAAAGTTAAAAACGAGATATTACTTCAAGAATTTTCATTTTTGATACCGTTTAAAGAAGGATGTGTTTTATTTGAATATGTGTTTAGAGTAGAAAACCATCCTCCATGTGGTAAGTATACCTGCAGCAGGGGGGCTTTGAATGATATTAGAGAGAGTGTAGCCCCCTGAACTGTCAGAGCGTCTTCTTGGTTTCTTCTTAGCCTTCATCTTGGCCTTCTTCAACAGAATGTCCCTGGTGGCAAGGTAAAGCGTTACAACCATTAGCGGGTATTTATTTCAAGTACAACCTTTAATTTGGTTTAATGTGATTGTCATGGATTGAAGTTAAACCTGTCAGCTTGTGCTGGTCTAAACGTCCTTCTGATCTAAACTCACGAGAGAACATCTCAGTCTTTACAGATCTCTGCTGAACATGTTTTTTTACCTGCAGGAGTGATCCACTTCTGCTTCTAATTTGGGGCTGAAAGCAGAGTCCAAGTCTTCATCCTCATACATGCTGAGGTCTGGGGCGCCAGGATATGGAGTGATAATCCTCTTTTGCATTGCTGGGATCTGAAAAAATAAATATATATATATATTAGGGTTGGGAATCTTTGGGTGTCTCAAGATTCGATTCAGAATCTAATTTATATTCAAAACGATTCTGGATTCATGATTCAAAGTCTATTTATGAATTAGAACATACTTCTACTCCAGTCATCTGTGAGACTGGCTGAATTTCTTGCTGCTCCATTTGGCATTCTACTGAGTGAAAGAGCTTTAGAGCTTAGCAAGGAGTGACTGATTAGCCCAAAAAGAAATCTATTTTTGGAAGTTATGAATCTATTTAAAATCTCACAAGATAAGAATCTAAATTTTTCTTCCCCCACCTCTAATAGATATAGATATAAAGATTGTCTGACAAATCTAGGCAGAAGTTTTAGAACCCGCTTTGAGGCATCACTTGCACTAGATATAGTTAAACAGCAGTTGACCCTGTAAAAGTTTATGGCTATATAAGAACCAAAAATAGTCAAAGAATATGACAAAAGTTGCTGCATTGACCCAGCAGTTACATAAGAAACTCAAACAGAGGTAACATTAGTCACTCAGTCAAAGTCAGTTCTTTGATTTGAAGATACAAAAAAAATGTCTACAGTCAACTGAACCAACTACTTATAAATACACGGCCTTATTAAGGCCAAATATTCTTTTTACTTTAAGTGAAAAAAGTAAAATAAAAACACTAAATTTGAAGTCATAAAAAGAAGGATGCAGTTCAGGATGTTGGTACGGGGTGACTCACCATCCTCTTGTAGGCTGTAGAAAGCTCCACGAGCACTTCATCACTAAGAATATCCAGCGCTCTGAGAGCAACACACAAAACAAAGGGACAGACAGACAGAAACACATGAGAAAAGTTTCAGTTCTCTGCTGCAAAGTAAAGTACTTTTCCTTCTGTATTTCACAATGTCCAACACTCCACTGTATACATACTGTCTCACTTTTCATGCATCAGTGTGTTCTTTAAGGTAAATGAGATTCTCAGTAGTAATGTGAACCATTAACTTCAAAGGGTCATAAGTAATTATGATGAACAAAATAAATGCTGAAATACTCAGAGTACTAATATTTCTCTATTTAACAGCTGGTGAAGTTTATCACGAGTCTTACTTTGACTCCAGGAGGGCGGCCATGTTGAGCACAATGAACTGCAGGCAGGAGAGTTTAAGCTGCTCTGCATTGTACATCGCAGCAAACTCCAGCAGCTCTGCAGCGTTCTTCAGAGTCACTGAGAAGAAACAAAGCAGGCCCCTCATTAATCATTTCAAACATATGAAAAGAAGCATTTATTTCCTATAATATTTTCAATAACAAACATTAGAAAAATTGATACGTTTTAACACCTTGTATCATTTAGACAAGAAGGTTAAAAACAGCTTCTTATTAAATGGGATTTTTTTTACAACCCTCACATATAAATCATTTTCTTTGTTGACCTTTTTAGAATAATCAAATGAATTCTCACTGACACTCTAAGGGTCAGTATTCTTTATATAACTGTCTGAATGTGTTCATAATGTGTTTAAAACACTGTTACTTCATTGTGTTGCACTTGTATAACTCAGTATTTCATTAAGTTACAAGATTTATTTTGCCAATTTTCCACCCATTCAAGTCGAGTAATGGTCATGTTGAATTACAACTGACAGCCCTTTAGTGCATATCCTTTTGAAATCAGTTTAAGAATTTTAATCCAACTAATTTGTATTCCTCATGTGACATGAATGTAGCTTTATTTCAAGATTAACGGAGCAGACACAGATGAAGACAAATGAAAGGGCAGTGTCTACACAGAGAAAAAAAAATACAAACAACATACAGTTCTCAGTGATGACGACTTCGCACATCTCCTTCAGCCGTGTGATTAGCATCTGGTCAGCCACAACCAATACATTACAGACAAACTCCACATTCACGGACTCTGCAGAGCAAAGAAGAAAAACAGTATGCCCTGTTAATATGAGCATGTCATGCTAGATCAAAATGAGTCATTATCAAACTTTAAAAGATACCTTTAATGGAGGGAGATTCATCTGTGTAAATGTACTCAAGGATGACGTGCAGGATCTCTGCGCTAGTAGGCATCTCCAGGGCAGAACAGGATGTGGCCTTTGGAAAAAAAGACAACATTATGATCAGTACCGGTCCTGTTAGGTCCTTACAGTGTATTGTTACAGCATGAAATAAAAAGCTGGAATACCTCAATCCAAGGGTTTCCGAGCATACTGTTAAAGTATTCTATAGAAAAGATTGACAAAAAAGTTAAAACCTTTGTGACACACTTTGCAATACCAAAACTGTCAATCATCCAATCAGAGGTGATCTCTGGTGCTGGTTTATGATGTAAGCATTCATGCAAAATAGCAACTACAAAGTCTTACCTAGTCTTGCACAGAGGACACTTTTGTGACATGGAAACTCCTTCCCATCTTCAGATTTCAGAGTGACATCACACAGGTAGGAGCTGTACGCACACAAACGGACTGATGTATCAGAAATTCCACATTTTCTAGTCAAATTTGTAAATCTATGGCTTCCACTATTATACACACCATTTTTTCTGGTAGAATTTAGGTTTGTTTCCAGTCTTCTTGTTAATAACGTTGATCTTTCCATTTTCATATTTTACTCCGTCCAGTCTATGAAGGAATAAAATATGCATGATCAACAAGACATAAAACAAGACATAACACCAGATCGAGAGTGCAATCTCTCTCTCTCACCGTGCAGACAAGCTTCCAAGGCCGAGCTTTTTTGCCACACCCTGTAAGGATTTCAGACGGTTGGCCCCTCCCTCATTGGCCCCATGCTTGTCACCTTTGCCTCCTTTCCCCCTCTTGCCAGGCTTGGCACACTTGTTCTTTGCCTTGTCACCATCGCCTTTGGATGCAGGGGGAAGAGAGCGATATACCTCAAGGGCTGAGCGACCTCTCAGGCCCAAGTCCTGCAGGCTGCTGATAAGCCTCTCCTGCTCTGAGTCCTGGCAAAAGCAAAGTATGCTCATCATCAAATAACCACAGATGACTCAGAGGTTAAATGTTGTTGTCGAGGTGTAAGCTCAGAGATAGAACATTAAATAAAAGTACATTTCTAAATGACACTAGCTCTCTCCTTTTCCTCACCTGATTCTGTCCATTTAATGCCACTGAGACTCTGGGCCGGGCCCCATGCACCAGCAGCTCACAGGAGTCAGTGTAGATGAAGTGCAGGGTGTACTCCAACAAGTCTGCCGGGATCTTCTCCAAAATGAGTAAATCGCAGCCCACGGCGTCTTCGCTCTTCCTCACTTCTTCATCAGGCTCCTCGTCAACGCCGCCATGCTCAGACATGAACTGCTTCCGGAAGAACTCGGACTTCATGGAAAGGATGTACTTGTGGGCCGGGAAAGTGCGATCACCTGCCTGAAGGGTCACGTCATGGATGCTGTCCATTTCGTCTGCCTCATCCAGAAGGCTCCGGAAGTGTTGAGAGAAGGATGATGGAGAAACCATGGGAATCTCAAACAAGCTGAATAAAAGAAAGATGGAAGACATCATGATTCAAAAGAACTATAAAAAAAAGATCAAGATCACAAAAAAGTGAAATCTGTGTCTGGTGTTGATACATCTCTAAAAGGTCAGGTGATAGAAAAAAGATGAAAGTCTATTGTGAACAGACGTTTTAAAAATCAAGATAAAAACAAAAATTGGCATGTAATTTATGCCTAAAAGAACAACAGTGTGATAAAGACAAGGTGCACAGAGCTGCCATGCTGGAAACATAGGCTCAAATAAATTAGTTTATATATATATATATATATATATATATATATATATATATATATATATGACCAGCAGGAGATCAAATGAAAATAAATTTGTTTTTTTTTTTCTAAAAAAAATAATAAGACCAAACCAGATCAGCTAGAGTCCACGTTTATGTCAAACCACATTAATGTACCAGCATTTAGTTGTAGGTCAATATTTAGTCCCTAATGACAGAATACTTGTTCCTTCTTCACCCCTCCCATCTCGTATAAAGAAGAAAAAGCAACCAGAGTTCAATGTTTGAACCTGAGGTAGGAATAGGATAATGTCTACATGATATTTTAAGTTGTTCTTTTTCATTTATTATATATGCTGTTAAAACCTTGCTGGTTGTGGTCGTTCTTTTATTAATATACAGTATAGTTTGCTGAAATGATTTCAAACCCATTTCAACTGAGTCATAGAACGTGTAAAAAATTAAATGTGTTTGTGATTTAATAATCACCGTGTTGAGCTTGGATGAGGAATAAAAACCCAGACATCATATCCTCCTCTTTGTATTAGTTAGCATCGTCTATCCACTCACTTGGATGACCTCACTAGTTTGGAATAACCTTCAGTATGATACTTACAAAGTGCCTATTGATGAGTTCACAGATTTTTTTCCTCCAGCTCAATGATCACTCAAGTGACACTCACTGGAGTTTTTTAACACACAGTTCACACAGGTTATTTATCAGCTGATTTTTTTTGAGAGATCAGGCTTCTCTGACGGAGCAAATTTGCCAAATGTCTCATAAATGCACTCCATTGTGTGCAGCCTTGTCCATTCTATTCATTTCCTTTCTACACGGGCTGTTTACTACCTTGTTTTCGGGTCGGACTGAAGCACTCCATAATTTCTCCCTTTAGAGTCCATGGTGATGCTGACTGCTCGGTGGACAAACGGGAGTTTCTCCAGGCGGATTCGCTCAAATACTGTCCCGGCATCTGAGTGACCACAAACCTCCACACTGACCTCTGGAAGATTACAAGAAGCATGTTGATCAAAACTCAATTCACTTACTCTGACTTTCATATTGTTGCCCTTTCAGTGCTTATCCTGGTTCACCTGCTAGGCTTTTTATTTTAAACCAATAAATAACTTTACATTAATATGTTTGGATCTTTTTTAATTCATGTGTGACTGTGAGTGGTGATGGGTTGTTGTATAGTTTCTCTGCTGGGATGTTTGTGTTTCTTAAACGTCTTTTTGAATTCTTTCTTTCTGAGAAGATGTTTTATAAGGATGCCATATAAATACAGTTAAACTTACTAACATTTCAAAAATGGCTTTATCTATCTAAGGTTAAGGATCTGACTGCCTTTAGCAACACACTAAAATAAGTCAATGCATGTCCAATGAAAACTTGATACATTAAACAACAAGCCGTTACAAAACAATGGTCACCTTTATGATTCAATGTACCTAGATTCCTCACCTTTCTTCTCCTCGTACTTCTTGTATTCTCCAGCCCACACGCCACTGAAGCCCTCCCCCTCCTGAGTCACAAACATCATGCTGTTCCTGCTGAGCGCTATGTCTGACATGAATACCTGACGCCCATACGCCCACCGGCACTGTCTCACCGAGCTGCCGCAGGACCGCCAGCAAAACACCTGACAGATAGGGAAAACGGAGGAGGGAGGAAATTTAAGGAAAAAGTTACAAACACAAAGTCTTAGTCACCTTTTTCATCTGAAGGACCCCCGTATAGGTTTTGAATTGCATAACAGTCTACTTATACCATAGGTTAGATAACTGCAAGGGAAGAAAAGCTGGGTTAAAAATACAAAAAAACGTTACATATTCTTTGTGCTTTCACTTCTGCAGACATCGAGGCAGTGACATTTAACTACAGCTTTATTCTCTTATAATGGATTTAATAATGAACGAATGCTTGCCCCCTCGAGGTCATTACTGATAGAATAGAAAGCATTTTTCTTTAATCATTTCTGCACTCACCCTGCCAGCTTCATCTAACGCCAAGATGGACACCTTCTCTCCTCCACCCTCGTTCAGGATCTGTGGAATGACACGGTGGTCGAGACTACCACCACTGACCAGAACCTTCCTGATGTTCAGCTGCCTGAAAAAGAATAAAAGGACACTAGGCCATGTGTAATATACTTTATCAGTGTGTCTATCTGTTGAAGAAGATCCTCGTTAATTAGTTAAAGATGCTCCTTTATTTGTAACTTGCGGTTTCTTTGACGTCTGCGGTAATGCAACGGTAGGCGTGCCTTCCATTGAGCTTTTCAAAACCACTATGCAAAACTAAGGAAGTGATAACTGTGCCCAGTTCACTCGACCATTTTACTGCCTGTGACTATTCAACACAGATCTCCTTTGAATATGTTGGATGACGCAGAGCAGACAGAACATATCAACCCGATCATTACGAAGAGTACAACTTAAACTCTTTACAAAATCTTCTTGAACTTTTCCTGCTCCATGTGACTCTGTATCACAACATGCAGCCTCTTGATAACATTAACAAGATACTTTCCATAACATTGGTAATGGCATGCTGGATATTGGACCTGCTCAGTGTAGACTGTGTAACTTTTTGTGTATCTTTGATATATCACAGACAGTATACGAGCTACTGTTGTGTTGTCGTGAAACTGAACTGACCCTTTACGTAAAGATTCAGTTGTGTTTGCAGTGTCATAGTTGGTTTAAGTTCTCCTGTCTCTTATACCTTGAAGCCAATTTCTTGCACTGGTAGTCGGCTAACAGGTAGACGTCCCCCTTCTCAGTCACGACCACCGTCGCTCCATCACTAGCTGCAGCCATCGCTATGGTAACATCCTTGTGGTGCAGGGCTGATACCTGCCGAGGGGCAGTAACACACTTCTCTCCATTTGGATCCAACAGGTAACCTGGAGATTTTCACACAAATATAGGAAAAAAAATAAACGTTACATGACTACAACGGGTTTCTCATCAGCAGTGAGTGCTTAATACTGGATTTTTGCAGAAAAGATACGAATAAGAAATCACAAAATAGCCTTTTGTGTTATCCACCTCTAGTGTGTTGGAGGCTGTTCCCTCCTCACATTACATCTTTGCTACAGAAGAAAATAAACATTTTTACCATTACACCATGAAAGAAAGGGTCATAATTTCTGCTGACTGTAAATATTAGCTGCATATTTTACACTCTACAAGAACAAGAACAAGTCTATGTGCTTTGCTGTCCCTTCATGTTGAGTCTTACCCATCTGGCCTCCATTGAGTCCCATTGTGTAGACGGCCTCCCTGGTCCACAGCACTGTGTGGAATCGTCCTGCAGCCACTCCAATCACTGTCCTTCCTTTCAGCGTCTTGGAGAACACCTACATTCACAGCAAAATACAGAAACTATAAGCTATTTTATACAGATTTTAAGACATTTTAAGTAAGAAAGAAATGAAAAAAAGTTGTTGTACTTTGTGATTTCATTCAACATAATCTGATAATCATCCCTTTAAAAAGGTATCCATTCCAGCTATTTCCTACCTGTTTAGGGACATGTGCTGATGCTGGAGGAGGAGCCAGGCCCAGCTGGTGAAAGCTGTTGAGGCCAAAGGTGTAAACATAACCTTCTTCAGTCAGCACCACTGTGTGGTCTTTAGCTGCAGCCACCTGAGAGCAGTGGTGGGACATCAGGCCTTCCACCATCCGAGGAACCTGGGAGTGAGAAGGGGTGGATATTGAGAATGAAAAACAGACGTGCAGACATTTCAACATCTCACTGCTCAGTGTTCCATTGTTATGCCTTTGAGTGTTTTGACAAATAAAAGGTGCAGGAGATTTTTAACACTGTGCAGTACCTCCTGTGTTTGTTAAGTTTGTTGAGATTAACACAAAAATAAACAGTTTCATATGTAACAACGATAAATCCAGAGTTATTATTTAATGCATAAAGCTTCTGAAGTTGACGACTAAACATTTCCTCCAGATAAGTTAAAGTTTCACTTTTTTTTACAGCCAGGTCCTTTTATAAGGGCGGTATCGATACATGAACGTGGAGGAACTTTGAGTTGTGCATTTAAATTCTCATTCTCTCAAAAAAAATGTTAAGAAGTGTGAAAGTGAGAACGAAGGTTTTAAGTTGGTGCTTATATGATTTAGAAACAATCAAATTTCCACAGAAATTAGGACACCAAGACCTGATGACTTCAAAATATTAGTAGACCCACATTTTAACTTTACAGTTCTAAGAGTGAATGCTATCTTCAGTTTGACATCTACATACAAAAGTATAGTCACCACCCACCATCCCCCCACCCCCAATATATAATTAGCCATTAGCCTCTCTGTCCACTTTATTTTAAATACCTCCTTATGAAGGTTATAACGGCCAGCTTTTGTTGATTTTTCTATCATTGAAAAACAAACAGACAGACAAAAGTAAAAAAAAAAGATTCTTTGTACTTGATTCTATTTACAAACGGTTTGTAAATACAATCAAGTACAAATAATCTTTTTCAGGTTTAACCTGAAAAGGAGGATAAACAAACTAGTGAAACCCCACCCCTTCTCAATAATTCATTAATAATCCTAATTGATATGCAACCAAGCATTTCATACTTTTTTTTCTAAATTTGAATAAATATAAAGTAATGTAGTTTATTGTATCTATTACCAGTCATGTAATTTTGCTATTGGAAAACATTTTCCAGATGTCAGTATGAGCCGCTGATGATTAAAACCTCAATAAAAGGCTTGTGTTTAAACAAGAGTTTCTGTGACAGTCTCAGTTTAAACTAAATATTATAAACTTTGTAAAGGTATAATATATGTGTAGGCTGCCTTAAGAATGATGGGCATTAAATATTATCAGAGTCAAATGACCTGAATGATGTCAAGTAGACATTCAATCTGAAGAAGTTAGTCTTCTAGGTCTGCAGGCTGCAGCTCAAAGCATTTAGTAGTCGAGGTAGAAACACAAAATGTTTCTGAATTTAAAAATCTATGTTTATGCAGCTGTGGTCAGTGAAGAACCGCTATCTTTATTATGAATGGATTCAGATAATGATCAATTAGTATTTACTGTCAGGCTTTTGAAGTGATAGCTCTGATAAGGACTCCCTTGTACTTTTTATTTGATTTGGCAAATCTTGTTCCAAAATACCCTCTTAAAAGTCTCACCAGATAAGTCTGTTCATCTCCATGGCCGAGTCGTCCTCCCTGTCCATGGCCGCAGGTAAAGACCTGGCCTTTCTGTGACAGGAACACAGAGTGGAATTTACAGAGGACCACCTGCAGAGGAGGAGAGACCATTAAACATTAACATATGTAGGATTTTCTGTTTTTGCTTTTGATTTTGAAATACTTAACAACCTATTCTGAGAAAAAAAAGCTGATGTTTGTGTAGATCAAGTCATTTGTCATTATAATGTTGACCTCATAGCCTAGGCTGTGATGCATCTCTTTCCATGTACCTTGGCCAAGACCTCTTGTAGTGATAGTAAAACACTAAACCAATAAAGGCCCGGGCACAAGTGGAAAAGCAAACATCATTACTAATACATTGCCCCCCCTCAAGCTTTCAATAGAGACCAGGGATGTTTCCCAAAGTATCACATTGATGTAGACATTCACACACATGCACACACACTACTCCAGTTCATTTAATTAAAAACATGTCATTGTGGAATTAATATTTAACCTCTGGCACCTGCTGGATTGGGCCAGGAAGATAAAAGACTATACCAATGGCACTGGGTCATTGTGTGGTCATGAAATCAGACCCATCTGTCCCCCACTAGGCTTTATGAAATGACTCTGCATGACAGGTCCTGCAAGGCTAAAAAACACCTCAAACACAGGGTTTCTTCTGTAAACACCAGATAATGGGAGACCCAACTCAGATTATAACCTTTGAACAAGCACACACGCTGCTTTCAAATGTCAGGTCTTTACAATAGATTAAAATTACGGCATTTCTTACACTGTCATTCAGTATTACTTAATCAACTACAAATAGCACCTGGTGTGTACTCACACCACTGGGGGTAGGTGCACCGGTGCCAGGAGCTATATTAATCACACTAAGAGCATTCACATGACAAACACATGAAATAGTAGCCAGGCTGGCACAGCATGTCTACATAGTGCAGCCATGCACCCACCAGCTCCACACAGTCCCACATTAATATTATACAGGCCCCACTTTGCCCTCTTTTTGACTCAGTCAAACATCATCACTGAGGGATCCCCCCTCCTCCCAGAACCATATTGAGCCAAGAACACGGTACATGCTTCCCTGCAGCATGCCTAATAAATGTGACCTGATGTGACATACCATGGCAGTACAATCACAAACTTTTTTCATTTGTCAAAAGTTCAATTAAACCTCTTTTCTTACGAGTAAATGTGAAAACTTCCAAGAATAACCAGTATTAGTACTGCTATGGTTTGTATTGGTAATGCTCACAGGGAAACACTCTTTTTTTTTTTTAAATGCTGATTGAGCGTCAAGAGACGGTTGTGTAACACACTCCTGGGAGGGGGTGTTTTGCTGGTTTACCCAGGTGGTGTGGCTTATTTGGACTACCTCTGTGCATTTGCTTTTTTCTTTTATGCAACACATGTTGGCACAGAGTTGTGCTTCAGGTCATTATGGTTGTGACACATCTGAGTTTGGTTTAAGGGGAGGGAAGCCCCCCCATGCTGTAGGAAAACACTTCCCTGTCCCCTGGAGAACTGGGATAACATCACAGTGTTGCCTACCTGCTTGATGTAAACTCCAGTCCTAGCAAACAAATCCACAAGCTCAGGGTGCAGTCTGCTCTCCTGATTGCCATGACCCAGACTGAAATTAGTATTGTTTCCCCACGTGTATACTTCTGTCGGGTCTTTAATGAGGAAGAAAACACAATTAAAAGCACAGACAAAACACTGCTTTCTACCTGAGCTCGTTTTAACCACCGGTCCCTTCTACCATTACGAGAAGGCAAGTCATTTGAATAAAATCAACAACAAGGCAATCCAGAGGGTTTTATATAACACGTACAGGACCTTACTGAAGAAGAAAAGGGTCATATAAAAACACTTGTAAAAAGATTTATAAAAAGATTTTAAAATGGTAAATAATATGTTAGATGCATTAAAGTTAGAGACTCTATCTGTAATTTAAAAAAGGAGAGTCCATACTAGTTAAAAAGACACATTATAACCCACAGGGATCCTCAAATCCCTGGCCTGTACGAGTGTGAAATGCTTAATTAGCTTGAATGAGTCATATTGCTCATTAGCCTTGTGATAAAAACAACAGAGTTACACAATTTTAAGTTTCTTCCTCAATGTCATTCAGGTATAAGGAATGTCACAAACATTTTAGCAAAAGCTAAATCCTCTTACTCTCACAATTGATTCTTTGTATTGCGAGGGAAGCTGGAGTTTTAACCTCGAGAAACCTTTTTAAATGTCTGATTAAATATTGAGTGAAGTTTTTTCAGTATCTCAGAGAGCATTGGTCTATCGTACCAGTGTTTTTGAAGAGAACATGTGAAGGTCGGTCCTTCATTGTGAGGTCCATGACAGAGAGACCCTCCTTGTCCTGAGTGGAAAGTAGCCCGCCATGCTGAAACAAAAATAAATAAATGAATAAATACCAAAAGTAAGTAATTCAAGAAGAAACAAACATTTCAAAGAAAGAAAATACGTTTTAACAAGATATACTTTTTCCTGGAACTCCCTGTGATTTTCCATGTTAATATTTATCATTTAATGAATTTTGTCATAAAATACCATTTAAGGAGAACACCTTTAGGTACTGGACGCACATTTTCAGGTAATCCAAGTTAAAACCCTACCTTGACCAGCGATATGAGACAGTGGATCTGTCCATAGAAAGCACTGCGATGCAGAGCTGTCCAGCCAGATTCCTTATCCTTCACCATCAGGTCAGCATTCTTACTCTCAAGCAACCACTCCAGTAGGGCCTTCTTTCCCAATGAAGATGCCAGGTGCAGGGCAGTGCGACCGAAGTTATCCCGCAGGGTGGTCGCATTGTGGCAGTATGAAGTCAGGAACGCCCGTAGCTGCCCCTCAGAGCCACCCGTTAGTGCAGCTACAACCTCATCTGCATGCTTCTGTGAGCGGCATCTTGGGGTGCAGTCTGGCGGTGCCAGACTCATCCTGACCTCTATCAAATCCTCACAGTGAACCCTCCACCTTTTTATATTACAAAGTCCTTACGACAGCCCGCCACCCACAATTTTAAACAAACTTAAAAACACCACAATGTGCAGTGACAAAAAGAAAACACAGTAAATACAACGTTTTACTGTCACAGAGCTGCTCTCAAAGAAGAAAATAAAATGTGTCAACAAAAGGTTGAGATGGTTTGGAGTGCTAGAATTGTGCTTGTGTTGAGGTTCCACTGCACCCTAGCAACACCAGAGCCTTTCTGTGGCTCGTTTCAGTCCACCATCTCAACCAAGGGTTGGTCACAAACTAAGGTGCTTTTAGCATACAATGGCATCATGAATTTAATAAATACAAAACTTCTTGTGCGTTTCATACAAAGTTATACACATTAATGTTTGCAAAAATATATCCTCTCTAAATACTCTTAATTTACAAAAGGCAATTTTACCAGCAACCCTCTGACCTTCTAGCCCAGCAGTCCAACCATCAAACTTGAGGGGAAAGGCCCCCTTTCCCCCCAAAATTTTCTGTCTCTTTTTCAAAACTCCATAATTGTAGAGTGCACCTGAGGAAGAAAGATCCCAGTGAGTTATCACTAAATACCAGTCAACATTCACACTTAACAGTTTGCACAACATGCATGTGACACTGTGTTAGGGTGCTGTAGTAGTGAAATGAAATGAGATCCAAAACTGTAAGGTCATAACAAGTTTAGCCTAATAACAGACTGGAGAGGTCAGAGGTCAGATCTATTGATATCTTTACATCTATTCGACAGCGCTGTGCAGATAAGACCTAAACAAATACATTTTAACTTTGCATATGGGCCTCTGGAGACTAGCAGAAAGTGCCCGGTCATCACAAACGTTGCCTAAATAACTTGATTATGTAACAAGCTAAGTTAGCGGACAACATTAGCTTCCTAGTTTTCAATTTGGCTATACCCCAATTCAAGCCCACAAAGAATCACACGTTAGAAAACAGGGCTGCTAAAACAATAAGGACCCTACATGTATATTAGAATAACATTACTGATCATCTTTACCCACAGATGTCACACACATGTTACAAACTTACAAAATGCAAAATGTGCAAAACGAAGAGGCTACTTCGCTTCGCTAAGTATTAGCACATAGGGAGGAAAGCGTTACACTAAAAGCCCCATTACATTAGAAAGTAATGTGTATTTTCTTATCTGCAAGCTGAGACACAGAGTAGGAAAATCAACTATAACGGCATAGGTAAGAAAAGGGGGGCAAACGTTTTAATCTGAAGATATTTTGTTATCCTAAACAGTTAGCTTAGCGTTAGCTTAGCTGACGTTGGTAAAATGATACGTTTTAAAAGTAACGTCGTTTAGTTTCTTACCTTCCGTTAGATAAAGAAAAACGATGACATGGAGAAAGTAGCATCAACAAAGTACATCCAATGTGTCATTACTACTGTCAGCTTTTGGCTCAGGTGCAAATGTTGACAGGACTGGAAGCCTGAAACCCTGCAGGTGAAACACTCACTAGTGTCGAGCCTTCTGATTGGTCCAGGCGTATGTATCCCAGTAGTTGATTGGTTCATTTTGTGGGTTTGTTAGTGGGCTGTTGCTGTACCAATGATGTCATTGGCAATGTTTAGTTTTTTATTATTATTATTATTATTATTATTATCATTCTGGGGTTGATATTATTAACTCTGTTATAAACTTGATAAACATTATACAACAACCAGATAACAACAAATTATTATTACTTAAATAAAAAAGATGAATTAACATTTTGCCAGTAATGCAAGTCTTAAACAATAATTTTGTAGTTGTAGTTTTTCTTCCTAAAGCACGACAATTAAACAAGTGTTGTCCTTTTCAAGTGAGTTTCTACATGGTTGTGACAAAAAATAGCCTATAAAAATGCCTCAACCCTGTAAAAATATCAAACTTAGCTTCAGGTGGAGTATTGTCTGATCCTGGTTCCATGAAGCAATTGTCACATTGACCGAGGTCAGGATGGGGTCAGAATAGGGTAAAGGTAGGGTTACACTGAGTTCTTCTCAGGGGCTTCCAAATATGAGATATTGATGAGCATGCCCTCCCTGACAAGTCATGCATGAACACATCCAAAGTTCAGTTTTCAGCAGTATTATCCTGCATAATCCAGCAGGCAATTTGTCCACTCATCATTTGTTGAAAGAATATTGGAAAAAAAATCAGACCATATATTAAGAGAAAAAAAGTTAAACTGACCATTCCCTTGTTTTTAGAACAATGTTTTTGAAGCCTAACAAAGCTTTCCAAGGTGAATATGTTGAGTTATTCGATTAACTCGATTTGATTAACTCTAGCAGAATAAATGTGTCAGTTCATCCTAACATATCAATTTTGACCATTTGCTCCAGCACATGGATCACAAGAATGTGTTTTGGTAAAGATAGCAGTGAAGAAAAAGTCCTGTATCCTAAATATTTATATTTAGAGCCTAAATTTTAACATTTGTGCTTTTATAAGCTAAGTAATCCACCTTTTTGAATAGGCTACATACACACACACACACACACACACACACACACACACACACACACACACACACACACACACATAAATAAAAAATAAACATGATTTAATTTAATGTGTTTTTGTTTCAAGTGTCGGTTTAAATGAAAAGAAATGGCACCTGAATCCAAAAAAATTAAGAATCATCTCTGATTTGCTCTCGGTTTGAGTTCGTTGTTTAGGTGGAACTGGATCATGTTAAATACAAAATTGTCATCCAAAGAAATGGCATCTTGACATCCCTGGGTGAGATATGAAGATCAATTTATCATTTAGGGTCCCTAATGAAAATTCAATTTTCAAAATATATAGCAGTAAAATATGGATTCCTTTATGTGACATTATCATTGAATAAAATGTTGGATGTTTCCTTCACCTGATTTCTCTCAGCCTTAGGGTTGTGCATGTAGGCCGATCAAATGGGTGTTCGATTCTTAATGATTTGTTGCCTATTTTCCCTTTACTTAATTGCCTATAGGCATTATAAAGATATTATAATAGCCTTCAATAATTATATCTGAAAATGTGCAAGTGGTCACTTAACACAGAGTTGCAACTAAACCATCACCAAATAAGCCTATCTGATAAGTACAATGAGGCTACCTCATTTTACAGTAACGTTGCTCGGGACGTCATTATAGCTCCGTCGCAGACCCTCAGTGGTTCCTGGACCCCCAGCACATATCATTACAAGCCGAGATGCAATTTTAAAAAGATGTTTGACAGTGACTTAAGATAAATACAAAAGGAAAACAATATAGGATCCTTAGTAAAATATTTCATTTAAAATCCGAATAAACCTGTATGAGTGTTCTGTTCACCTCCCCCTTTTCGCCGAAAATGGTATGCTCCCACCTTCCAATGCTGTGCACAGTGCTGCTCTGTTTAGTCTCCCCCTCCATAGTCCCGCCGTGTACAAGAGCCACAAGCTGGAAGTAGCCTACGTACATGGCAGTGTTTGGAGACACGCAACGTTTTCTGCCTCTGAAATGGGCGTAAGTTGTTTGCCGTAGTTACATCTGCTTCGCACTTTTTGCCTTTTAAAGCATCGATTGGTTTTTTATGCAGCCTGAGGTTGAGAACAAACGAAGAGGATTGCCCGAGAAGTTTACGAGCGTCCTTTATCGCCAAGGAAATGTAGACTTTCCCTAAACCAGGATGATTTGGGGGTAGTTATGTGGAGTTTAAATAGGAACTCGGGGCAGTTTTTCGAAAGGAGAAAAAGCGGGATAAACAGTTGAAAAAAAAACTTTCCCCTGGTCCCGTTAGAAGATCGAGGCGGTGACTGGTTTGTGTGGCTGGAGAACAATCTTTACGCACAGTCTGCCACAGACAGATTTGTAAAAATCCGAGATGCGCCTGTTGAGCACGTCATGCGGATGTAACCGCGAAGACAACAGAGGGAGAAAACTGAATTCTGGGATGATTTATTTGCTGTTGCTCCTCTGTGTCATATTGACCTGTCACGGTTGTCCAGACAAGTGTTTGTGCGTTTCACAAACTGTGAAATGCCAAAACCAGGATTTGAATGCCATTCCGCATTCTTTACCAAACAACACCAAAGTTCTGTTCGTCACAGGAAACGACATTTCCGGTATTAGTGTGGACTCTTTCCCAACCCGCCTGGAACTGTTAACAGATCTCTATCTTAGTGGGAATGAGATTGAGTTTGTGGATGTACAGGCATTTGAAAACTTGCCAAACCTTGTGCGACTGGACCTTAGCAATAACAACATTCTGAACTTCAGTGAAGGAGCTTTTCCCAGTGAGAACAAAGTGCAAGTCTTGAACCTCAGTAGTACTTTTCACAATCATACCTTCATGGATGAGTTTCTGGGCTTCCTGCAGAGTGGAAACCTCCATCAGCTGACAGTCCTGGACCTGTCCAACAATGACCTTGTGATTCTTCCAGATGACATATTCTCCAGCCTCTCCCACCTGGTCAACCTCAGCCTGCAGAACAGCTCCATCATCTCCATTCCGAATGGTACGCTGAAGGTGCCGCTGCGTGACCTTGACCTGAGGGACAACAGCCTGAGGGACCTTCCCACCGCCACCCTGGTGCAGTTCGACCGCAAGCCTGGACTCCGAATCCAGCTGGCAGGGAACCCCTGGCGATGCGACTGCTTCATCGAAGACATGCTGCTCTGGCTGAAAAACACTACTCAGATCGTGGACAGGCAGTACCTGACCTGTGCAGAGCCCGAGGCCCTCAGGCGCCGACACCTCCTGCATCTAGAGCTGTCACAGCTGAAGTGTTTGGGTGACATGGAGGGCGTCCTGGAGACCTCTTATGTTTTTCTGGGGCTGGTTCTGGCTCTTATTGGCGTCATATTTCTGCTGGTTCTCTACCTAAACAGAAAAGGTATCAAGCGTTGGATGTACAACATTCGGGATGCTTGTAGGGACCATATGGAGGGGTACCATTACAGGTACGAGATAAACTCTGATCCCCGTTTGGCCAACCTGAGCATCAACTCAGATGTGTGAGCAATAGTGGGACAGTGTCATGGACCTCACAGTGAGATATGAAATGACTTGTACTGTTAAGAGTTGCATGAAAGTCTTCCTCCCCTTCCCCCTTTCCCCCTTTGATGCTATACAGATTTGACATCTGTCATGACTCCTTATTATCCCCCCCCCCCCCCCCACAACCTCCATTCAACCACTGCCGCATGTCTTATAAAAGTACCTGGCAGCTGTGTGTCTTCCGTGTTGCATTGCATGGGCAATGAATTCTGGTAAACGGTCGCTGTTGTTCTTTTGGAAGAGCTGCAAAGAGTGATATGTTCTATTTTTACTTTTCCTAAAGGAGAAACGGACGAAGTTAGGTGACTTTGTGAAAGAATACCTGTCGATAAACAACACTCAGCTGGTCATTGCATCCTTGTCATTATGCCTCTGCTGCAGAGAAATGCTATACTGCTTGTTTATGAGTTTGTTATTTTTAATATGTGAATTGTGATATAAAGTATGCCCTTTTTGAATGTTTATAGTGCACATTGCATAGGTTTTTTTTTTTGGATTACTAGATAGATGTAATTGCTATTTTTTTCTGTGAAGATATTCAGCTAAATAAAAAGCCTCTGGATTGCTGGTATCTGTCTTGACTGAGGACCTTTAATCCTATAAGTGAGGAATGTGATCCACAGGCTTTGATGGAGGAGATACTCATTCCTGAGGCAGCACCACAGCTAGCATGAGCTATGTGAAAAAAAAAAACATTAAATCAGAAAATGTATGAAGGATCAGCACATGAAGAATCTCAACAGTTTGGAGTTAGTGTGTTTTATGCGGTGGGAAATAAAAGTCAAATTGAGAAGTTGAATAGAGGAGATTCTGTCTGAATATAAATGAGCACCCATCAGCGGGTCTTAAGGTGATGAGAGTAGCCGACAGTTATCTCCCATCCAATTTGCTTCCTGCTGTGAATCTGATAAAAAAAAAAAAAAACCTTGGCTCTGCAGTGAATTCCCCAAAAGAAGGTCTTTGAGCTTCAGCCAGTGGGCTCCTTTGACGTCCAATAGTCTCGAGAACACACTAAATGCCTTTCAAAATATTCCAGCTGCAAAAAAAAATGTAAGTAATGGTGTTTCCTGGCACATGCTAATGAAGGCAAACTGAGCCCCCTTATTCACTTGGGGGACACAGAGGTTTTATGGAAATGAGCTCAAGCTGCTTTGCTCTCTACGTAACCCTGTTAAGGGGGAAGTGACATTCATAGGAAAAGTGTTTTTTCATTAGTGTTTTCTTCCCAATTGCTACATTTCACGCTGTCCAGTATAATATGGTAAATAATGAATGTGTGGTTTTCCTTTTTGAAGAGTACCATGCATGTTGCTGTCTAGCTGTCTATATTAATGAGGGTGTTTTTGTGTCTGCACACAGGAACGACTGAACTTCCTTGGCCTGTTGAAGAGCACTCAGAGAGATAATAATTTCCCTCTTCACTCATCTCTCACTCTCTTCCCAATCACACACACACACACACACACACACACACACACAGCATCTCTAACAACTGGCCCTACATAGCCTGCAGCTACCCGTCATTTGTAGTAGCACAGCATGGATTTTGCACAGATTTCCATCACTGTAGCAACAACAGTGTGTCGTCATGGTACATATATGGATTTCGGTATAAATTAAGTCATTTTTTGTCATCAGCTGCTGCTGTAATTCTGATCTCTGGATGTGTCTGATTACTCTCATTTGGTAGGAGAGCGCGCTGTGTAACACTGTCTGTCTGGTCTGGTGCTCTGTCTGGTGTTAATCTGTATGTCTCCTAACAAACACAGCAGCCACTCTACTGTCTCTGAGGTTGAAGACGTGTCGTCACACCTTTGATTCACACGTTCAGCCTTGAGATGTCTTCGTTTAGGAGACAGTTGTTCCAAAGCGGGATTCTAATCTTGGAGATAAGCAGGGGTGTGTAAAGTTGTGTAGTCACTAATATGCTGCATGTTATAATTCTCTACGCCTTTTGGCTTCTATTGTGATGATTAAACCTTCCTTTTTGGCTCTGACATCCTCCTGAATGTCATTTTGCAGGTTGATTTCAGCTGCTTAAACAATCCAAAGCCCGATGGCTGTTAGTTACAGAAGCTTGTTTCCTCACTCTGACTTTGTAATTGTCGCAGGTTCATTTTGAAAATGGATGGTCTCACTTCACACACAATTCCCCAAAGTGAGGCTTCTTTACCTCTTCGTCCCAGGAGGACCACACAGGTGCGGGCTGCTTACAACCTAATGTTTCCACAGAGACCGCCTGTGAGTATTCCTCCTCCTTCTCCTTCTCACACACTCTGCAGATTCATATTAACGAGTGATTTTGCCCAGCCACGCCTCGAGCTACGCTTGGCGGAGCAGGTGTAATTACAGCGAGGAAACTAAAAAAAAAAGGAAAAAGCCAGTGAGGGAGTGAATGTTTGAAAGGGAAGAAGAATGAAACAGATGAGTTTGGAGAGTGCTCTCTGTTCTATTAGCACGGCAACACCTTCTCTGGCTGGCTCAGTGGCCCCTTTGTGCTTGTTAACACAAGTCTCAAAACAGCTTAGATGTCTAAATAGCTGGCCGTTGACTTACGGTGTCAGCTGAGATTCAGAGAGGCAGTGGCAGGGCTCGGGCTGCTCCCTGGACTCTCTCAGTTATCTGTTAGAGTCGTCGCCTGAAGCTTATTTCCTGACAGGAGAAGGACTATGTACTGAAGCCAGAATATTATGTGAAGCAGACAGAAGTCTTTTTTTTCACAGATATGCTTGACTCAAATCTAAGAAGTAGGGTAAAAAAAAAAAAAAATCAGTCTTCATTTAGTACAAAATCGTTTGCCAAATTTCAGGCGTTAGCTCCTATGATGCTTCTGTAGTCAAGTGTTAGGCAATTAAGGTGGGTATCCTGCAGAACAAAATGTTGTCCTTGGGCTACTGTCTTTCCGCTGCAGCTCTACATGGCAAAACTCTGCCTGTGGAAATACCGAGCGAACAAGAGGAAGGCTCTTCAACTCTGGTTGATCCCCTCTTTAATTTAGTAACTCACATTTGGGAAACCCTCCTTTTATCTCAGGCTAGAGTCCATCCGGCGGAGCACGGCTGCAGCCAATTAACGCTACAATCTTTCATGTAATCTGTAGCTTTTAACTGCACATGGGAGACTTCTGTTCTCTGTCTTTAGCCTTCCAGACAATGGGGGAACAAGGCCTGAGGGAGGAGAGCTGTCGTCAAGAAAAGTCTCATCACTTGTTGCCTTTCCATAATGTGGAAAGCCTTAGAGAGCGATACGGATATAAAAGTATATTCAACACAAAAGCACATTATAAAAACTTGGTAAAAACACAGACAACAAGCACTCTAATACCGGGGTTAACACAGTAAACCAGCCTACAACTGTGCACACAACTCCAGCACTGGTTGCAACTGAACTTTAAAGTATAGATATAGTCAGATAGAATGACTTAAATCAATAATCACAATGGTTTTGTTTGAATTGTTCTTGTATTTTAAAGTAAATAATTACCCTAACACTATGGAAAACAACTGGTCTTTGAAGCGAGTCGAACCCTGGCCCCTATCCCATTTACCTCCACACGTGCACACTGTTCCCTGCTAACAGCCATGTTGTTGAGCCCTCTTTAATATGCCAGTGCACCTTTGCAGTGTGGAGAGACAGACTGGCAGGTTATCAGATTGCCAGAGTGCCATAATTACATTCAGCACACCACACTGGTCTGCTGCTCCACAACACCTGGCATGTTGCCCCAGCCACTGACCTTTCTCTAGGAAAAAATAAAACAATCCGGCCGTGTAAATGGCAGTCACACAGAGCACGCTTTGTAGACTGGAATTATCATAACGATTTTTTTTTTTTTTTTTAACATAGCAACAGAAATTCACTCAATCTTCTGTGATGTAGTACCATTGCTCCTGATCTTTAGGAGAACAGGGCTCTGCTGAAGGCCTGGACTACTTGTCACAAAAACCATCACCTCTGCAACCTCCCACCACATGAGATTCCTCTGCTTCTCCTAATGTGGATTTATGACACCGTACGCAGGCTTGTTTATAAAAGCCTGCCTCCTGTTGAGCCATGTCGGCCTTAATGAACAAGCAGCCTCCTAAACGAAGACGGATCTGAGCTGACAGCACTGTGGCCTCTCGGAGCGAGCTCGGCGTCTGCCACGTGTGCTTGAGGGACAGAAGCAGGGAAGTGCAGAGATAGGGCAAACCCAAGATGTCTGACGGCTTTCCTGTACAACGATTCAACCCAATGAAGAACATGTTAAATGTCAAAATGAATCCTGGGAATTACCTGTTATTGTAGGATTTGAGGCACTGAGGCTACCTGTGGGTTTTTTTACAGAATGATGAGTATAACTGCATGATAGTTGAGGATAAATGTTTCTGATATGCTGACCTTTCTCGTGTGACCTTCAGTCTTTGAAGACCTTGGACGATAGATCAAATAATTTCACAAAGATGGCTCTGTTTTTATCTTGTGATTTTTCCCCTGAAGAGAAATGTTTCTCATGACCATATTTTAATGATATCAAACAAGACTAATGTTCACTCCCCCCTTCCCCAAAAACACCCAAAATAACATAGCATGGTGCACATCAGAGAACTTCATTTAATATCTCTTTCTTTATAAATCTAGAGGTCAGTCTTTGATAATGATGTTTTCTAAGTCAGTCTTCCCTCAACATTGTCAGAAGTGTTACCCCTGAGCTCTGCAGGAAACAATCTACCAGGCACACATGGAGAATGTGTGTGTTGACTTCTCAGCGCCATAATAATAATAATGGCAGAGCTGATCAATGTGAAAGTCTCAAAAAGAGCCGTTGTTCTCACTTTAATACTTTTTCTGTAAACTCAGAATTATAAACCAGCCTGCCTTGTAATGGCTGTAACAGAAGAGAAAAGAGTAGCCTTTTCATTACACTTTAAACCTCCCTAGAGACTGATTAATGGGTGGACATATTCGTCTGATGCTGGACTCTAACTATCAAGTGCTCTCTTGTGTTCACTCTAAAACAGAAAGTGAGAGGCCCAAGTGTTTTTGCACTAATTTGTTTCTTAAATTAGCTGATATCTTGACAGGCGTGCTGAGAAGATTGTTGGCTTTGGGCTTTTAAAGTCAGTCATCTTTCGTTACAAAAAGCAAAACAGACCACAAACTTGTCTGAAGCTGCTCTCTGCTCTGACTGGCTTTAGGGGTTTCTATCCAAGAAATCCATGCAGTGTGGGATCCTGTTCATATTTGGCAAATCATTCAAAATAATTGTAAGATGACATTTTGGATTTTTTTACTAAAGACGATGAAGAGTGCTCAAACAATCATTTGATATTCAATATAAGACAGCAAGATGGTTAAATTAAAGTACATTTCTATTGTTACTTTTACTGTTTGGAATTCTTTTCTAGAAGTTTGATCTCATGGAAACATGTTTATTCTGCAGCCCAGTTATACTATATACCTGTATAATGTGTGATAACGTCTGTTTTCATGTACTGCTCCTCCTTGCTCCCTCTCCGCTCTGAGTCTGTCAGCTACACTCTGTTGAGCCCACACTGTTAGACCCCACGTGGGCCAAGTCTGCTCTGATTGGTCTGCCGATCCGCTCTGTCGTTATTGGTCAGTTGCTCAGCACGCGTCTCAGAAATGTCAACATGAGCTGCAGGGCTTACATCAGTGATCTCACACTGACAATGACGTCGGACTGACACATTTTTTTCGAGGGGGGCTAGAATCGAGCGTTACATGTAGCTAATGCTACAGCTAACAGGAGGACGTAGGAGAAGCTGCGTTTCCGCAGACTTTGAATTTTTGCACATAGATGTGCCTAAACATGCACAGGACACTTGGAAAACACACTAAAGAGCATATAAAACCAGAAAAAGAAGAATATGGGACCTTTAAAATCATCACAGCTATTTACAATGTCTGAACTCACTGTGCTCTTACCTTAAATCAGTGTTACACTTCATGTGTGAAGCCAGGATGCCAAAACAGTGGCTGGTTCCATTACATGTCAACATACAGTAAGTATGTGGAAAACTGTGGAGCCCAACTCTATTTTGTAGTTTGAAAAGTGTGTACCTTCATTTAAAATTTCTGCCAGCTCAATTGAATGGATGCAAAAAAACAACAATATTTTTTAAACAATAGGTACTCAAGGCTTTCAAATGACAAAGGTGACTCAGAGCATGTTTATTACATCCATGATCTGATGGTCATGACAAGTGCACATGACCTGTCTGTTCATTGGGGACAACATGTGGGACCCATAGCACCTACGCTGTTTTACATTGCTGTTGCCGGTCACTGTAGCTGCACCCTTTTTAATCTCAGATGCACCCTAAGTCATTTTGTTCTAGAAACAGACCAGCATTATGGATATACTTATTTTTTTTATTTTGCTCTAAATATGGTATTCTCAAATGTGATTATATGTACTGGCATACATGTCAACCATTCTGTCCGGTACTTAACTGAGCTGATTTAAAGTTTGCAAGGAAAGATAACATTTGCATTAGACTAGAGCATAGATTTACCTCATTCCCACAGCAGCCTTTGTTCCTCTGACTTACTCTTTAAATGCTGTTGTAAATGTATGAATAAAGGCTATTTGATGAGGGATATCACTTCACCTCTTATAAAGTGATCAAATGTTGAATAGAAAGAGTTGGAATCAGGACATTTTTCAAGGTAAAAATGCAAATATTTGAACCAGTTAGCCACAGTCAGACATGTATCCCTACCTCGCATTGCCTTAAATAAGGCTACTGTTAGCTGGGGAATAGCTGAAAGCTAATATTTTTGTCAGAATAGTGCAAATTGCTGTGCTAACATGAGCTCTTGTCCAAAGATAGCTCATATGTTCTCAGATTAGTTAGCATTAGCCAAATGTCCCTCCACATTTCAGTACCAGCATTTGAGCTTCCCACCCATGAGCATGACTTCAGAGGACCCAAGTCACTTTGACTGTCTAGAATGCCAATTGCACCTTATTTGGTGAATTGAGTTTGACAGATGATCATAACACTTAATGGTTTACTACCAACCTTCATGATGACCCAAAGGCTCCAGGAAGTCACTGCTCCTAGCCAAGATATAGTCCACTAAGTATAACCACTTATATAACCACAACTAGTCTTTTTTAGCCTTTTTTTTGTCAGATGAAAGATATTCAAGACATTAATTGTTAATCTTTAAAGGTGCTGACAGGTAGATTTATTTTGCTTTTACAAGCCAGCTGTTCCCCTCTACCTTCAGTCATTATTCTAAACTTAGCTTACAGGCCTGAGAGCTGTATTCTACATTTAGAGATGTGAATGCTAAACCATCTCCCCATCTAACTGCCATGGCAGCAAATCACCATGTTACCCAAAATGTCAAAGTGTTCCTTTCATGTTAGTGTTAATGCTGCTCCTCTCATTAAGTCTCCCTTTGAGGAAAAACTCCAAGACAGCATTATTGTTTCTGGACTTACTAAATCCTCTCCTGGATCCTCCAGTCTACCAGGTTAACATTTACATGTTGACACATTCGAGCATAAACACGGCTTGTGATGTGTGTGTCTGTACATTTCTCCTCCACCATCTAAACATTTAGGAAGGAGCCACCACCATCAAGAGCATGTACAAATAATATGTGACAACTTAGTGACAGATTTCTGCCTTCTGGTAAAGCTAGAGTGGTTCTTATATAATCTAAGGTGTTCAGTACTGTACCCTAAAATGAAACAAATTCAGAGAAGAGGAAAACTGTAGAAAAATAGAGTAGCCTCTGGTCTTTACAGGAAAAACACCCTGGTTGTTCCTGGGTGCACTTTCCTTCTAGTTTTATAGTGTGAAGTGTCTACAATAACTGAAAACAACAGAAAAATGTGTGATATGGGCCTCGTGTAATCCAGTATAAATTGTCAGACTGAGTTCTGAGCACTTTTCGCCTCAGGAGGCAAACTATAAATAGCCTTTGTTTACATAGTGTGCACATTTTCTCAAAGTACTTCAGATGAGATGATCAATAACTAATCAAGCAGAATGTCAAATGCAGTTGCAAAGCAAAAATTAAAAAGTTTCCATGAAGAACAGCAGGCTGTGGGATTTGCTGAGGGAGGCACTTTAACAATGGTGATGATGCATTAAATACAGCCTGGCATATCGTCTTTTTGGAGACAGTTTTTCGGAGGCCATGCGGTCAGCAGGGAACAACATTAAACACTTGGTAATATGATGTAGATCAGCAGAAGTTGTCACAATGAGTAATGACCTCAGCAGCACAGCAGCAAGGCACCAGGAGCGCGGACATCCAGGAGGAGCTCGATCACGCCATCCTGCAATGCTTTTCTACAAGGTCATGTGGTGCAAAACCCTTGTTTAAAAACATGTCGTTTGTTTCCCCCCCTCCAAATTAGAATGCTCAGCAGGCCTTGAAGAAACGGTGTAACATGGTCCACACAGGTTATGAAAGTTGTTCTGTCATTAATCTGTTGGTACAAGAGGTGTTAAAGTGGACACTGGTTCACCTCCTCCAGCAACAGCCCTCGCTGATAGAAA
The DNA here is from genome assembly GCF_963584025.1 of Labrus mixtus. Taxonomy (NCBI): domain Eukaryota; kingdom Metazoa; phylum Chordata; class Actinopteri; order Labriformes; family Labridae; genus Labrus; species Labrus mixtus. The sequence goes on from NC_083622.1 coordinate 28,595,353, forward strand.
CAGGAATTTGTTATGTTGCCTGAAATTACCCAATTTTTCACAGCTCTTTACACAAGCAAGCCAGATGGAAAAAAAAACGTGCATCTCCCTGGGCTTGTTCCAGCGTAGTCTCGAAATATATTTTATTTTTCCCCTTCATTATTCCAGATGGATTATACATGATATTTATTCTGGGTTTTTTCATTCAAGGGGGCACATGTAGAGGATGTTCAGTTATAGAAACTCCTAGCTCTTCTACCTAACTCATTTTTAATGAGATGTCTCATTGTATAGACCTATGCATTTTTTATTTAATCATCTTTCTTTTAACCCCAATCAACATCATCCATTTTTTAGTGTTCATGTTCTGTCTACATTTCATCAATATAGTTCGTATGAACTCTTCTAAATTAAGCATTTGGCTCACTAGCTAGCAACAACAAAGCTCAGCAGGCTGTATTCACTTAGATTTCCTATTGAGATTGTTTCATTTTTAAAAGAGTCACCCATTTTGATCATTTACAAAGACCAGCAGAAAAATAGAAAGACAATTTATCAAACTCAAAATACGGTGTCTGTGAACCAAGTGTTGCTAGCTATAGCTAACTCCAGTGTAAACTAGTTTATACGGGGTTGACACATCTCACAGCTGTATGTGTACATGTTCATATCGGGTGAATTTGGGTAAAGTGGGACACTTTCTGAAATTTTGCCTTCTGTGTCGATTTTAATTATGATTTATTTGTCAAATCCCCTCATATTATACTATTCTAAATAGCTTAAGAGCTCTACTATACTATAGAGAAGAAAAAAGAGAGAAATATTAAACACAGGACAGATGGCTCTCACTCAAACAAATATTGACCCTCAACAAAAATTTCCGTGGGACTATTGGCAAAGTAGGACACCTATAATTGGTAAACTGGGACACTTAAAACACATTCAGTGTTTTCAATTAAAAACACAATAATAATATCAATAACAACAATTATCACTTTTAAAATAATTTGATATTAACATTTAAATAAGGAACCTTCACAAAAATATCATAGATCATTAATTACACATGCTAAATTTAATAGCAAACACAGGCAGCAAACAGTCATCAGCCCCCGCCTATAGGTGAACATAAACATCTGGAGTAGAGTTAAAGGAAGAAATGTAGAAAAGTGAGAAAACATGTAGACCAAGCCAGGATCTGACTGAACAACTAATTCAACGTTAAGTTTGATAGGACACACCAGTGGAAAGGCTTCAGTCAAAATTAAGTTTACTGTGTTTGATAGCCTGAGTCACTTATCAAAACAACCATGGCATCTTGACATTTTGTTTTATTCTGATTTATTTATCTTCTTTCTCTTCTGCCTCCTTGCCCTTCTAATTTCTACCATTGGATTCTGAAATATTATTATCATAGTTAGCATTAGTATGTCATCCTGAAGTTGGTAAATTGACTATGTTAACTATAGCCTATAGCTATTTATTTTTATATCTGTATGCTACTTTTGCATGTTAGCAGTTAGCAATTAGCATTAAAGTAAATACAAATTTACGTAAATCCTTGGTTAAACACCTAGCTAGCTAGCTAATTTTATGAGGATATGTTGAAAAGGAACTACATTTCCCAATTAAAATGACTTGAATGGCTGTCCCACTTTACCAATATTGTATTGGTAAACTGGGACAGTGTCAAAATTGACAAAACAAAAAAAAAAAATTACATTTTGTTTTATTTTGATTCATCATTATATTCCATACAATATATATCAAAATGAAATGCTATCCATTCGTTTTTTAACACCTTAACATCATTCATCTCAAAATGCTATATCATTGCGCTTTCTATCGCTGGTTCACTGCTAGCTTGTTGAATATTGTGTGCCACGCCCCAGGAAGGGATGTCATACCCACAGAAACTTTATTTTTTAATCACATACTTCCTTATGATTAGCTCAGTGTTGATTTTTAGTTATGGAAGTGTAAAGATAAACATGATTAATCTTAACTGTCCCACTTTACCCATATTCACCTATATAAATACAGCTTTGACTGAAACATCTTCAAGAAGGTACTCGTGCTCCAGAAGGTCCCTCTCTCATCCATCTTTACCTGATCAAGTCCTGCATCACATACAAAACCACCCCCCTCACATCTAAATCACTGCATGGCCTTGCCCTCCATTGACTTTCAGACCTTGTCCACCTTGGAACTTCTGGTCCTCAGATACTGGTCTGCTCCCCACATCCACTTTCAGACTTTCTGGGGCAGAGTCTTCAGTGTAGCTGCCCCCACACTCTATAACTACCGTTTATCCTGGGAGATATCTGTAATGCTACATCCTTGATCATGTTCAAAAAACTCTTGAAAACGCACCTGTTGACATCAGCTTATGGACTCACGTTGTCTTTGTTTGTGAGTTATGATGTAAAGCTTCATGAAAAACGATTTGAGAGTTCTTATTATTTAGATATCGTATTGACCTGCAGTTTGGTCGATATAGCAGCCCGTTAAAGTTCCTGTGAGGAACTTTCAGTTCATGTAGATTTTGGTAACCCCAGTGGTAAATGATCTTATCTCTGCTGATTTCATAATGTACATTTGCGAGGGTTGTGTTTTATTTTTATTGTTATATAAAAAATATTAAAAAATCTTCACTCATCAAGAATCTTTGTCGTGGAAAATGTATGAAAAAAGCTGTTTTTTTAAAGCATGCAATTAATCACTTCATCTGACAACTGCTAAGCAGCAGCAGTTTCAGGCATTTTAAAAGACTATAAAGAAATCATTAATTTGAATGCTGATGGTCTCATTTGCTTTTTTTAGCTCATGAAGAGGCAGCATTATTAATTTCAGTTTGTTTCATAGCCAGTTAAAAAGTCCTCACAGGAGCTTTAAAGGGTTGGCAGCAGATCCAATCCAAAGTTTTGTGCTTATTTTCTTTTGTGGGATCTAGTCCAAAGCTTAATGTGTTGTTCACCAATGCTTCTCTTCTCACAAAATTGAATGAAAAACAAGCTGACAAACTGACAAAGGCATTGAAATCTTTATTGTGGAGGTGATCTGATAGATAAGAAGCTTAAAAGTGAAATGAGATTTAACTCTATTCCTCTTCTTTTACAAACTACTGAGATGTCTAAGAATAATAATACACCTTTTTTTACACTCAAGTTTATACATGCTGTAGTGTCATAACAGGATTGTATGATAACCTATATCATCGTTGGCCCCCTTTTTACATATGTGTGTTTATATTATCAAAGACCTCAAGTGGAGCCCTTTCCCTTAGTGAATGTGAAAATACTAACATTCCCCCATCGTACATTTCTCCAGTTACAATCTCTGCCCCCGGTTGTCAAGTACAACGTTCCACTCCTTTGCGCTCCGTCTTGTCATTTTCTTTTCTCTCTATGAAATGAGACGAGTCTCCGTGCCAGAGGAGCAGTCTGGCAGCAGTGCTGGAGAATAATGAAACAGGCTTCGGATACAGTACAGGCTCAGACAGCCTCCCGACAGATGAAATGCAATATTCTGTAAGTGCTGCGTAACATGAGCTTCACATGTAGATATCAGATAGTACTCCACGATGCCACTATTACCGCTCACAAGCCAACGCTTTGGGCAATTAGGACCTCTCCGGTTACTCCTCTGTCCAAGAGCCAATCCCAGATGAGAAGGATAAAAACTCAATTAGCTTTTGTCACAAGCTGCCCCCTCTACAAACATGCTCACAGATTCCATATAAGGTCATTCACCTTTCTATTTTCACTTTTGTCCACTACTTTGCATTTTTAGTTGGAAGGCCACTTTACCCTGATGAAGCTAAATTCTTGCAATTCACTGGAGTATACTAAAAATGGAATCTAAAGAAGGGTTAATCTGTGATCCCTCAAACAATGTGGTGATGAACATGATTAGTTTATTTGATCTGACAGCTTGCTCTGGGGTTTAGAGGTCCAAGAATGGGCAGCCAAAAGCTCTTTTAGTTCAGTAATCTAAAAGGTATTTGGTGAAGTTGCTGCTTTCTTAGCTTTTAGCATGGATGATTTGAGATAAATGTTCCCCTGTTTTTCTGATACGTTCTTTCTTCTTTAATCTGTTTCTCAACTTCATTTGTTGCTCTGCCCTCAGAGAAGTTGTTTCTGTGTCTAAGATTCGTTTATTTCAAATAAATCAAAGAAGAGAAATGTACAAAATGATGCCCTCAGGGATTTGTGACTCCACAAATATATCCTTGATCTGATGTAGATTAAGTTGATAAGAGAGATGAGACTAGTTCTGTGTTGATGTTTAGCTCTACTGTTTTCTCACCAGGTCTCTTTCACTTATGTGGCCCACTACACAGTCATCTGACATTGATTCATGGGCTTTCTCAAACTGCCATTGTGTTCCTTTACATTTGCATTGAACGTAATAAAGAAACTGTAATAACATGCATGGTTCCCAATTTGTGTTATTTTTGAAACACACCAAACTTTTGTCCTAGTACTAATCTGTTCTTCAATCAGGGTCATTAATCTTTGTATTTGTAACTGTCAAATAAGAAATAATTATATGTATCTAATCATTACTGGATAATACTTTACTGCAGGGGTCATCAACTTAATTTGTCAGCTGACAGCTTTTTTTTCTTGACAGACACTTTGGGGGCGGGACTTTAAAATATGTTAATAAGCCTGACAGCTGTCAAGCCCTATGTGAAATAAGAGTATTTCAGCCTTGGGATTTTATTTTTATGTTTATTGTTTAATCACCCGAGATCATTTATATTCTGGCCAGATGTGGCCCGCGGTCCACCAGGTGATGATCGCTGCTTTACTGTATGTTTGCTGGACTAGCATCACATTAAGGCAATATCTAAAATAGAGGGCTTATGAAAATAATTAATTTGTTCTAATATCACAGGATAAAATGACCAACTTAATGTTTTAGAGAGACAGGAAATGTTGATAGACGAGATTGGGGGATGATAAGTGGCAAGTGTCAAGGGTCACATGTCATCCCTGGACAGCCACAAGGACTGCAGCTTTTTCACATGGAGCGCAGATATCAACAACATAGGCCAATTCATGGGCCCCGAGGATAAGATGATTGAGTTCAGAACTTTACTCAAGAGCAATAAAAAAGCATGAAGGCATCACTTGAGTGTTTTTTTTTTGTAAAAGTAGGCTAATGGACATTGCTGATTAAGATTTAAAATTATTTAATTAATGTATGGTGATGGACTAGTGAACCAAATACTTTATAATGTGTAAAAACAGTTTCAGTCGGTTGCCACCTTGAATGTTCTCTTTAAGAGTTTCTAAGCCTTCAAGCATTAAACTGTCTGGATTGCTGTTAATGTACAGAATTAATTTAATTATTTCGACAAGCTTATCTTCCTTTATTGCATTCGGTAAACTTCAATTTAAATCAGAGAAGGAGGTATGTGTGTATGTGTGTTCAAAATCAAGCGAACAGCTGTTGTGGAAAGATGAAACGCTTCCTCCTCGTCGTGCCCATTAACAGAGTTTTCTAACATGGTCCCCTCATGGGCAGTGATCCTGAACGAGGCTGGCAGGGTTGCAGGCAGGCCAATAAGGCCACAGGCAATAATACTGTGCTACACTGAAGTTACAAAGAGGAGTGTAAAATGTTAATGACAACAGATCGGCTGTGCATGCACACACACTGTAATCACAGTTAGTTAGTCACCCTTCCTTTTGTACAAGCTGTGTTTTCACCATGAGTGTAAATGAGACGTGCATATGAGCAACTATCATAACCTCATCATCATGACACAATAACACTGGTGAGGTTAGCATAGCTTCATGCCATGCTGCTCGCTCTCGCAGAGACTCTGTACTGTGATGATGGAGAAGCTGTTGGATAACAAGCAGAGACAGAGGAAGATCAGAGGGAAGAGGCTGCTGTGATAAGATCCTCTGCTCCAGACTCTGACAGCCCTGAGAGGCATCATTTAGCCGTATGAAAACAACAGAGAACACTTCATCTCAGCCTACTTTTATGAAATGTTTCATGGAGTTACACATCAAAACAGCAGAGTGTGTGCTGAAGAAGAAAGATTAAGAACATCCAATAATATGAAATGAGCATGAATTCAAAAAGGGGAGTTTACAATATTATCATTCTTTTTTTTAAGTTTTTACGAGGAGGAAGGTGTTATTTGATCTTTTTAAAGGTTTTTCTTTTAAGGACACTTAACCAACGTTGGTTAATGATAAACATCTAAAAAGGTTGTGATACTCTATTTCTCTCAAGGAAACACTTGATGGTGAATTTATGTGGTCATCCAAACTTTGCACTGTTGGTTGCATTGCAGTGCATGGCATTGTAATGTTTTTTTTGACCGAATTATCCAAACAAATCCTTCATTCAAGAATGCAAGCCCAATTATTTTGTGTTTAAATGTCACACTTTGCAGAGAGAAAGTGTGTTTTTCTGCTGATAGTGAGAAGAAAAAAGTCTGAAAAAACAGCATATGAAGAGGGACATACAGCATTAAATAATTTTTCAGCACCACACTGAAACAAATAACAAAATTTGCTTTTTTTTCAGTCAAAATTAGATTTGAACAAATAAAGCATTCTTGAAAAGTAAGATAATTTTCACCTTAACTGCTTTATTTCTATTAGAAATGTACATCAGTGTGTAGTGAGCAGTTTGTCCTTTTGTGAATTAGTTAGAATAATAATTTAACATCAGAAAATTAACATCAGCAGGCACAGACTGCTGAGAGTGGTGGAAATAATTAATGTCTGGAAATTTTAATAAATAACATCATAGTGAAAAGTTACCTTCTGTAGATAACAACATGCACCCCAATTAAAGCAGAACAAAATACTCCCCGTCTCCACTCCCTCTTCAACTTCGCGGAACGACATGAAATGCTGGATGTCGTGACCGTGATTCATTCTCTACATACAGCCCAGTGCAACACAACACAGCTCAGTATAGCACATGTAGCCTTCAGCGAACTGAAGTGAATCATTCCTTGACTTTGTTACAGAAGCTATAAAAGCCGACACAATGTGTTATCAGTTCTGTGGCCGTAGGCATCGTGTGGATCAACTCTGGCATAGATAAGAGGTAGCAGGAAGAAGGTCCAACATTTATGTTTTAACACCAGAATAGCAAAGCATAGCAGTAAGGCTTTATTTGTGAAATGGTACCAAAATGATGCAAAGACGGGCTTCATTTTAAAATGAAAAGGATACACGATGGAGGTGAAATGTCTCAATGCAAAGTAAGTATGGACATTGTATTTAGTTATCGTATCACTACAATGTCCTCTGTGATGGCTTAAATATTCTCTTTTAAACCATAAATTAGGCCTCTCAGGAAGTGTTAACTCGTAAAGGAAATAAGACTTGCAGATTCCCTCAATTCTTTTAAATCCCTTCTTAAAACATACTTTTACAGACTTGCTTTTATGTGATGTCGTCTTCTTAATGTCTTTTCTTACTGGTTTTACTATTTTTATCTTCTTTTACTTCTTACTGTCCTTTTATTTATGCTCTTATCTTAACCCCTCTTGTGTTTTAACTTGGTCATTTCTTATCTTACTTACTTTGTCTATTTATGTTTTATATTTATATATACTTTTTATTTTTTATTAATATTATAGTTGTTTTTTTTGATTATTTATTCACTTGTTTCTATTTCTTTTTCTGCTCTTACCTTCTTATTGCTGTTCTCTTTTGATTTGCTTTTAGCTCTTTTAGTTTCTTTTTAAATCTTTGGTTCCTCTTGGTCTCAGCTCGTGTTGTTGGGTTCTTGTGTTGCCTGATGGTTCTTATGATGGTTCTTGTGATGGTCGGGTTATATATGTCTGTTGGGTTTCATGCACTATGCGTTCTTTTCTGTTGAATTGTATTTAATTATTTTATTTTTGTCAAAGCACTTTGTAAACCTGTGTTTTTAAAAGGTGCTATATAAATAAAGTTATTATTATTATTATTATTATAAAACAGTTCACACTAAAACATTTTTTTTTTTCCACCAATCCCAAATAGTTTCCTGCTGTTTCTTTCTCTAAATTTTAAAATATTCATTATTGTTTTCAAGGAGGTTTTCGCACATCCAACTATCTAATGAAGTAGGTGCATAGGACATCTATCACATTGAAAAGAAAAAGTCCATCCACATTACCCTTGCTCGGCATCACCAATTTATTAGAAAAAAAACAGAAACGTTGTGATTTTTTGTACTAAATTGGTGCGGAAATTTCTTTTGAACAAAATATTCATCATTAAAACATTTGTAACCGTTCTACAACAGCAAGATGAGTACTGCTGAGTAATACAAGAAACAAAAAGTCATTGTCCTCTGTGTCTCCCTGAGCTGCTGGAAGACTGCTTTAGAAAGGAGAAGTTTCATTTTGACAGAAAATTACAAGAGATGATACTCTCGTCCTTTCTAACAATCTTCTCGCCTCCTCTGTGGGATAGCGTTGGTCTTTGTTCTGACTCAGGGACAAACCCTCCTCTGAAAAAAGGATTCTGTCTAATACCAGAGTTGCCTGAGAGACCTGTGTGCAGAGGGAACTATAATTTGGAAGTAGCTCGTGGAAATGGGAGTCTCGCACCTCAAAACATTAAAGCCCCAGAGACTCACAATGCACACAGTCCTGGAACCATTCAGAAAACTGGACTTGGTTCCCTCATAATGAATCCTGTCTAAAGATAGAATCATGGAAATATATTGGAACAGACAAAAGGCCTCTCTTTGGCAAGAGGCAATGGGTAACACACAAACTGGCAAGCATGCACACAGAAACCGTGCAAAGTGTCCTAGCTGGCAGAGTGGGAACATGTCTCTGCCTATTCTTTGCTTTTGTTCCAGATTTTCAGTTTTCTTGGATTCATCCTGTAAAATATGTGTTGCTGTAGGGTTTAAGGGGTCAGGTCTCCTACCTACACCAACAGAGGGCCTCTTCATCCCTGGGCTACAATCAGCTGCAGCTCCTTGAGAAAGAGGTGGGGGGTCAGGGTTGTGGGTGGCAGGAGAGAAATGTGCTGAGCCATTTCGTGCCCTGGTCACTTTTCTCTCCCTGTCTATAGTTTATTGTGTTCTAGAAATCCTGGAAAGATAGATGCTCCAATTTTATCTCGTTTATTTATTTATTTTTTTTTACATTTGTGGAAAATAAAATTGTCCAAGGCCAAGTATATTGTCAAGATTGGAGTTTTTTGTTTTGGATTTTGAAAATTTCTAAAAATCAGAGAATCATCAAAGACCAAGTACTTTGAGTTTTCTTGTAAAAATCTGGAATGTTACATGAATAAAAATGTTATTTAAAATCTATATTGTGGTATCTATTTTGTACATTTAAAAAAAAAAAAAGAGTTGTTTGCAATCTTTGCACTTTGCTGCGGTAACAATGTAAATTTCCCCGTTGTGGGATAAATAAAGGATTATCTTAGCTTATTTTATCTTATCTTTCACAAGAAGTACACTGATTTACACAAGTTTTCAAGATAGAAGCATTACTCTGTGAATGGCACTAATGGTCTGTTAGAATTATTGGCATTAGGCAAAACTTAATTTATGTAGCTGAGATGAACTATTGGTTTATGAAATACCTACTAAGCTAATCACAAACATCACCCTTAGTTGAACATTTTAATGGTAGCCTAATTGGTATCCTAGCATCCCCAGAATGCTAATGTAAGAAGCTGAAAATCAAAAACATACGTAACATTAGACTATTACCATTGTCATTAAAGGCACATGTTAGCATTTAGCTCAAAGCACTGATGGGTTTCAGTGCAGTTTAAGAAGAAAGGTAATGTTGGACCAAAATGGTCCAAGACTTCATGAACTAAGGCAAAACATTAGTTGAAAATGTGTGTAGTAAAAAAAACTGCACCAATGCTTATTCCTTAGCTTTTTTAATATAATTGATAGGCATAGCCCACAAGAAAGGAGGGAACTTAAGAAAAATGAAAAATAAAACTTAAATTAATATTTAGTTCTAAAATAAGAAGCTAGCTGTCCCACTAAGCATTATGTACAACTGTTGGTGGGTCGATTGATTACTCAGGCAGGGTTAACCAGATGAGAGGAAAACATTTAGCTCTAAAAAATAAAAATGGAAAATGCAGCATTTGAGTTATCCTTTTTAAGATAACTATCCAATTGTCACTGCTGTCTCTGGTGTTTTCCAGCGTTTACTGATATTGCTGTTCTCACCTGGCACTCTTCTCTGAAGTAGATTGTTATTCTTAACATCTGGCAAGAGATTTTAGACAATCTATACCGTTTTTCAAGAAATATATGAAACTTCTTCAAAAGCAATATAGAGTCAATAAGCTGCTTCATTTTAACAAGTAAAAAAAACATCCATTAACAAAGATCCTTCACAACTGACTTTGCTTTTTATTTGAAGATCTAAAACGGCAAAAGCCAAACAAAGAAGTTCATGGACCAGCCCGTAACATCAATCTGTGTAGATTGGAGCATTTGTCTGAGCTGTGAATGCTAACAGATTGTCCTGTCATTAACACCCTCCCTGGCCCAGTACTCAGTTCTATCCATCCTTCATTTAGATCCCCCCTGAAGCAACAGTCCAGACGTCCTTATAGCTGTCATCTCATCCATGGGACACAGCTGAATGATCTATCTTTGCTAAACACTTAGATCACATTTTGAGGGAAAAGTTCTGTTATCAGCCACATGTCAATTGCAGAGTATCATCAACCCTTTCCTCCAGCTACAAAACATAATATTTAAAAATGTCATCTGTTTTTTTAATTATATGAATTATATGAATATATCTTTTTGTTCATTTCAAATCACATTTTTCTTTATTCGAGCCCAGACTATGCACCCCCCCCTTTTGGAATACAGATGAGAAGCGCACCGGAAACTTAACTGCTTATTTTTCCATAATAAAGCCGAAGATAAGTGCTGATAAGCATTTTGCCCACGACAGGCAAGTGCTCCTCAGTCTCCAGACTCAGAAGCAGCAGCCGATTCATCTTCCTCCGGGCTGCAGGAGATATCAAGCAGCAGCCTCCCAACACCCCTCTTCCAGCAGGGCTTCCATCTCCTCTGTCAGCTGTCAGCTCAAAATGTCTCCTGCCTGTCAAACTGAAGCTTTCAACTTAGTCCATATCTGTCTGCCCAACTACAACTAAAGTTAGAAAGGTTTATGTCACATTTTAAAAACTTAGGGTGAGGAGTATTCTGCACAACACAAATATTGCTGATACATTTGACAAGTTTCATTCTCACATACTGTATTCTTACATTGGAACAGCCAACTTATGTGCTGTCATAAGCAATACAAGTCCACAAAATGCTGTCTGGATGTCTGTTTTGAGTTGTTTTCTGTGTCATTCTTCCCCAGAAGCAGGTTGACTTTGTGGCCTGCTCCTGCTGTAAGGCCTGACATGGGTTTGCTCCAGGGTTGCCACTGAGGCTTCTTGAAACCAATGGACAAACTAATGAGCCCCCATAGGCCCTACTCATATGACCTTATTAGAAAGAGGGGGAGCTGCAGAGGGAAAGAAAGGCTGCAGCAGGGGGGCAGGGGATCGGGGAAATTAGGCAAAGCTAGAGGGGAATACAGTATAACTTTGATTAAGAAAACAGTGACACAGGACTAGTGTCCAGAGCCATACTAGCAGCTCTTTATAGCTGTATTAAAAAGATCTAAACACTCACAATAAAATACTCATATTGAAGTATTACAATAGGCAGTCATACCAAGACATATCATTTATTTTTTTACTGGTAGTGTTTATTGGAATTAAATAGAAGTGCAATCCTGTGGGGTGCTGGTGGCTCAGTGGTTAGCCCCATGTGTGGAGGCTGTAACCCACCAAGTGGGCGGCCCAGGCTCGAATCCAACCTGTGGCATTGTCATTCCCCACTCTTGTTCTCCATGATTTCTGACTCTATCCACTTTCTTATCTCTCCAATAAAGCCACAAAATGCCCAGAAATAAGTATTAATACTAATATTAATACTTTAATATAGCAAAGTTACATTTATTGCTTGTTTCCTCTTTTTACCTTCATAGCGAGATAGGAAAAAGAAAACAACAACAACAAAAGAAATCAGGAAAGATCCTGTGATCCCCTTTTACTTTTGAATGACTCCCAAGATTCTCAGGATAGATGACCCATTAGGCTTGGGTGACAAAAACAGGAACTCAATCTAATGCCTCATTTCCTCTCAGAGATGAGACAAGCTTTACGGCTTGACCTCACCCAAAAGGATTTCTTTCTTTCTTCAGAGTCTGCGGAGTAATCTCACACACCACTGTTTCCCTTAATCTGAAAATAATATCAAGCACATTAGCAAAGGCAAAGGCCTGGAAAATCCAATTTGAAATTCATACTGTAGTGCTCGTATACTTGACTCACAGACTTGATCACTCCATATGTGTGATGCCACGTGTGGGTTTAATGGACATTTATCTCCATTGGGAGAGAAGCCACAGAGGAAGCAGGCAATGTTTCAAGTCGCACAGTTTAGTACAAGTGCTCACTCTGAAATTTAGAAAAGTTGCTTCTCAGCCTTAAATCCTGCTTCACAGGATAAAATACATCCTAATAACATAAATGTGTTGTTGATAGCTGCACACGTTTCATTTATCACTGAGAGGTCTTCAGACTGGGAGGTCTTCAGCCGAGGCAGCTGCTGTGGGTATGGCAAGGTTGGAAGACCCATATTTTTAGAAATAGCTCAACAACGATTGAATGGACTGACATGAAATTTAAAACACTTATTCTTGGTATCCAGACGATGAAACTTATTGGTTCTGATGACCCTCTTTTTTTCCCCAAGTGCCACCTAGTGAAATGGCTTGACAACTGTGTGCCATTTAGCCTGAACTGAACTGAGCTGAGCTGTCACAATTACAGTATCAGGTCCACATTTTGGTTTTTCCAATCCATCATGTCTGAATACCTGCTAAACTTATAACAGTTGTTCAGCCTCAGCTGTACTTTTTGTTCAGTGCAAATAAGCACATTAACTTGCTTATACTCCAATCTAAGATAGTAAACATACAGAATGTTTTGTAAATGTTTTGTTAATACCATTCAAATTTGACATTTCTAAAGCTAATCTTTCATTTTTTTCTAAAGTGGTTATCTGCAAGATCTTCGGGATTGGTCCTTGCTGTTACATTTAATTATTCAGAAAAAGGAGGGGCCATCAACATTTGTTTGTAAGTGGATTCGTCTATTTTTAGATAATTATTCAAGTAAAGATGAATGCAGCCGGATCAGGGTGATTCATTTTATTATGATGAAAGATAGGTCTGTCCAAACATACAGCACTGTAGTTCATAATAATGAAACCTCACAATGCACAAGAGTTAAGGCCCATTGCATTCAAAGTGGCCTCAGTTGGATACCATCACCCCCCCCCCCCCCCCCCCCCCCCCCCCCCCTTTCCTTTTTACCTGCTGCAAACATGTAAAAGAAGAGCAACAAGAGACTGTCATGCAGTCATGGTGGAGTAATTACTCAGGCTGAGAATGGAGAAGACCTTTGTTCAGACTCCTCCAGGCTTCTGGTTGACTGTGCCTGTTGGTGTGCTCAAATGGCAGAAACAGTTACGCTTGGCGACTTCTTCTGCTCAGCTGGCTTGAAACAAATGGGTTACTTAGAGCCTACTTCATTTGCACTTGTGGAGAAAGGGCAGAAAGGAAATTGAGAACCCCTTGACGGTTCTGCATCCTCCTCCATCCCTACACCCCGTCCCGACAGCTGCGGTCCTCAGCCACAGGCCTGCTCTCCACCCCCCACACCAAACTGCGATCTTTTGGTGACAGAGCCTTCAGTGGCTCAGCCCCCGCCCCCCACCCCACCCTCTGGAACTCTCTCCCCGCCGAAATCCGCTCTGCTACATCCCTGGTCATCTTTAAAAAGCTCCTCAAACACCACCTGTTCACCAAAGCATTCAGCCTCATCTAACACTCCCCTCAGCTGATCACCCACTTCCTTTCTCCTTCATTTGTTTGTCTCTTGTTGTCTCCCATTACGCCCCCCCCCCCCCCCACACACACACACACACACACACTTTGTACAGCGTCCTTGGGTTTCATGAAAGGCGCTATATAAATCGAAGTTATTATTATTATTATATATTTAATTAACCAATTCACTCTGCTTTTCTGCCTCAGTGGGCACAATACTTCTTTGTATTTTTAAAAGTAATTGTCACTTGCCACATCAGCATTCAGCTGATCCAGGCATGAAGTCAGAATGATGCAAAGAAATAGTCCCCACTTCTCTACCAAGAAGCCCGTACAAATAGACATGTAGGAAGGTATTATGCTGCATTGCTGAGATAACCTATGGAGCTGTGAAGTAGAGGTGTGGGCATCATGGGCTCCAGCCATAATCACTCACAGATGGTTTTGCTTTATGCGACGGACTGAGCTCTACAGGCAGTTTTTGCAGGGCGGCAGTAGCTCAGTCAAGGGACTGAAGGGTTGGTCCATGTCTGGAAATTGGTCTGGTAGCCGCAGAGGTGCCAGTTCCCTTCCTGACCACCTTTGAGGTAAATGGTAAATGGACTTGAGCTTATAAAGCGCTTTTCTAGTCTTCCGACTGCTCAAAGCGCTTTTACACCACCTGTCACACCTACACATTCACACACTGATGGCAGTGATCGCTATGTAGTATCATCCATCAGAAGTAACTAATCCCATTCATACACCACCACTGAAGCAGCGGGAGCAATTCAGGGTTAAGTGTCTTGCCCAAGGACACATCGGACTGGGGATCGAACCCTCGACGTTGAGAGGCGACAAATCTACCAACTGAGCCACAGCCGCCCGCCTCAAGTTGCCCTTGAGCAAAGCACAAACATCCCCCCCCCACCACCACCAGCTCAGTGCGCACGCTGTGGGCAGCTCCGTCACTCTGACATCTCTCCATTAGTGCATGTCCATAGGATCCTGTGTGTGTCGCATGTTCAACATGTAAAAAAAAATGTTAATACCGTCAAAATGGTTTCATGTTGATTTACAGTAATGGCCAAAATTAAAATGTCACACTGATCACATCATAAAATGTCTTTAAAAACATTTAAATAAAATACTAGGCTGTTGAAATTCATACTTTTGTCTATCTTATCTATATTTAAACCAAACAGTGTAATGGTAAAAGCTCAGACTCTATACTGTACATCTTAATGCTACTGTTAGTGTGCTTACATTTCCTCACAAAAGTTCAATAAACATTTGCCACATCTTAGTTCAGCACGTTAGCATAAGAATTTCTAATAGCGCTAAACACAAATAAAAGTTTCTTCTCCTTTTTTTCTTTAACTTTAAAGACATTTGGTCATTAACATAAAGTCAATGGAGCACCAAAGTTATCAAAATTCATCTCAAGGGGAACATGAATCTGTGAATTCGATGCTTGATCCAAAGGCAACTGGACTGGTGGAAGATCTTGAAGAAGTTTCACCTCTCCTCCGATTCAAGCTCTGTGGGTCCACAGAGGCCCGTCCACCAGTTAGTTTAGAACTGTTCTAAATCACTTAAATGGATCGCCTCTGAGGACCATGAAATGTCTGATGCAAATTAGGACATTTTTTCTGTTGTTTTCAAAGCTATTTGAGTCAGAACTAAAAATGTCAACTGTCCCCCTATAGAAAAGTCAAGAAATCACAAAAGTCAATAAGATTCATCAAATGGGAAGCCTAAATCTCAACATCATGGCTGCACACTCAGCTATTTTTGAGATATTTCAGTCTGAGCCAAAGTGGTGCACTGACTCTACCAACCCCAGAGCCACACAGTTAATGTGCTTTAACATACTGTAAGAACTACTTGACCAGCACATATCATGGTACACTTTAGAAGGTGAAGTTTAACCATACATTTTCAAAATGATCCTCACTACCAAGCATGTTACATAAGCAACATCAATTTTACACACACACACACACACACACACACACACACACACACACACACACACACACACACACACACACACACACACACACACACACACACACACACACACACACACACACACACACACACACACACCTTGCTCCACAAGCTGTAATTACAGTACACTCAAGTGGAGGATGCACTGCTGTACCCCGAGGCTGAAGTGCCTCTATAATAAGCTTTCATCAAGAGCCAGCTCAAGAACAATGTCCCACATAAAAAGCCGTGCTCTCCAGCAGACAGAAAGAAAAAAAAGACAGGGTAAGAGTGATGCCTCCAAAGATACCACACTTTAATCTGTTTTTGCAAAGAAAGGTACAAAAACAAAGTTCAGCAAAAACAAATAAAGAGCACATACAGGGAATGAAGGTACACAGACTGCACTTTTAAATAGTTAAACATTTCCTTTAAAATGATGACCCAGTCAGGACAACATTTACCTTGAATGAAATTGTATAAAAGGACAGTTTTGATGCTTTGATTCTTTTCCACTTGGACGTGTTAACTTTAAAAAGACTAGCAGCGACCTGACCTGCAGTGATGACAGAAGTAACCTCAACAAGATTAGACTTAATAAGCTGTTTGTCAATTGGTGCCTTCCCTCCACAATCATTTCCATTTTTACGCTGAATAAACAAGAACAGGCATCTTGTACACTTCACAGACTTTTCCTCACAGGGCTGTCCACGGTTTTCTTGAAGAGTGACGAGTGGAGTCCTGTCCTCCTGGCAGCTCACTTCTGATCTCACAGGCTCAGATATGCAACCTAAAAAACAAAATACAAGAGTTAAGGAAAAGGTCAAATTCAGCGGATGCATGCAAATAAAGTTTTGTAAAAAGCCAACAGTTAAGTTGATCTATTTTTATCTGTTTCTGCTCTTTGTTTGTATTGTATGAGAATTTTTGTTCCCAAAAGCACAGATGCTTTTAGATCTCCGATGTCTGCTGATCAGCGCAGAAACATATTTTCTGCAATTACTGCCATCAAAGAACAAAAAGAACCACAGGTGGTGGAGATTTAATCAACATCAAAAACACATACAGAAACAGAGAGCACAGAAAACAAATCGGCTGAGCCCAATCCTCTCTCTCTCTTCCCCTCTCTTCCTCCATCTGCTATTCCTGGGTGTTTGCTGGCTGCAGACATTGGTTGCGCTCCACTGAGAGCTCTATATTGGGATGATGGATGAGAGCATTTGCCTCACTCAAGGCCCCATCTTCTACGTCCCCATGCCAATGTCTGCTCGCCACTCAAGCGCATCAATGGTAATTCATACAAATGATAACAAACGTGAACTAGAGGTGAGCTGCTGCTAACACTACCCTGAATCTCAGGGAAGGAGGAAAAGCAATGGAGCAATGGGAGAATAGATGGAGGAGAGAAGATGGCAAGCAATTTGCTGGTTTTGCTACGTTGAAGGTGGGAAAATGAAGCCAGAGAAAGGGAGTATTGTACTCCTTCGTCTTGAGTAGTTCGCCAGGCACAACCCACAGCTCCTTCTGTGAGCCACACAATGGCTAAAAATGGAGCTATGGCTAAATAGAGTGAATATATATAAATTAACAGAATGAGATTTTAAATTAAAGCTCCTGAATCATTTGTTTTGAGTTTGATCATTTCTCTATAGCATTATATTTCCATGCCAAAATAACCAGCCAGCGCATTTAAAGATAAGAAAAAATTTAATAAATCTCATTTGTTGGCACTGTGTAGGTTTTATTTGATTACTTTTGTTTTCATTAGTTAACTGCTTTGCTGGAAGTAATGAGATAAAATAGCAGCTTTATTTCCAGGACAAAAAAACAATAACCTGATAGAGATCATATTAAAGAATCTATGAATGTTCACATCTAAGAAAGGAAACTAATATTGCAGAATTAGTGCAAATGAATCTTCTGGCTGTTCTCAGTTAATGTTCATGTGTGGGTTTGAAATTAAAATATCAGCTTTGCCAATTTTGGGCGGCAAGTGGTGCTTCACTGTACAGAAAGTAAAGTATATGTACAAGATGAAATGTGAAGTCTGAGAGCAGCTGGATGAGAGCTTCTCTGAAAGAACATGATACGATTGACTACTTTCTCTTACTCAATGGGTTACTCTTTGAAAAGCCACAAACAACAAAAAAGATCTCAGATTAATTGTATTTAATTATTCTGCCGGGCCCTCCTTTGGCAGATGGAAGTATTTAAGACCTCCCCCCCTCAGCATACACTTTGACACATAAACACCAAGTCACTTCCAGTCACGCCCCTTGCTAACAAATTCCTATATTTTTAGAATTGATCTCAAACATTGTGTGCAAAAAGTACAGAAAAGCAACCTCAGTGTGTGACAACAAACTGGGGAGAAAAAAAAAAGCTGTTTTTTTTCCCCAGAGGAACACATTTAAAGTGGAACTGCAACATGAAACTTCCAAATATTTCAGATGCAACAACAGTCATTGCTTTCAACTGTTTTTTTAACCTCACTCTCTGAAGATGAAAAGCTCCCTCAAAATAAGATGAACTTATTTGATGACTTGTGTGGGCATGTTTTGTGCTACATATCTCTTAAAGTCCGGGGTGCAGCTGAGAGACTGCCTTAATTCATTTCCAGCTTTGATGTGTATTTTTGCTCACACAGGTATGATGTGGCTAAAGGAAGGAGTGTGGCTCTCTTCATAAGCCACTATGGTACAGTTGAGGCCGAGGGCGAGATGTGACTCATATTTTTCTTGTCTTTGTTTTAGCAGTTGTGATGTCTGCTGTGGATTCATTGTTCGCCTTATGTTGAACTGGAAGTCCTCTCGCTAAATGTGCCATGATTTGCTGGCAGTGCGAAAAGGTGTGCATTGTTTTTTTATTTTGCCTAGCTACACCCCCCCTGTCTGTCATGACCTCGGCCCTCCCCCCAGGAGCCATGCAGCCCACTTCAGGAATCACTGGACTAAGGTAACATGAACATGTTACTTAACTGATAAGTGATTGTGAACCCCTGAGCTGTTCCTGTTGGGAAGCTGAGAGTACCGCAGAAAAGCTGAGGTGATGTATGATCGATGCATCACTCGGTCCTTTATTGTAAAACCTTTTTGGATCAGTTTCTGTTGAACCTACATGCTGTCTCTGTGGGAATGAGGAGTAGATTAATGAGGTAGGGGGAGGAGGAAGGTGTTGTCTGTTGCTCTGCTCTTGAGTGACACTGGGAGCTACTTTACACTCCGTTACACTGGCAGGCCCAGGGACAGAGGGCGGGAACGAGCAGACATTCCACATGCAGCATAATAACTGGCAGGGTTATCGCTTTGATCTACTCAGAAGGCTAAAATTACAGAAAAAACACCACATGCATAGAGACCTCAGAGAAGCCCCCCCACACACACACACAAACTTGGAGTAATGGCTATTACAGAGCGGTTGGGCTTCTGAGGTTTCTACTTGTACCTCTGGTTGATTAAAAGAAAGAGCATCAAGAATGGGTGGGATTCACCTTGAATGTAATGAGTATTACATATTTAATGTAGAACATAGTGAGCATACTTTGTTTTTAAAATACACTTCCAGCCTGAAGGTCCTTTATGCTGCAGCCTGCAGGATGATAATGCAGAACGTTTTTTTTGACAACCATTCTTAGCAACAGATACGCAGATATCAGAGAGAAAAAACAAAGGTGTGATTAACAACAATAAAGGACTATATTTCATGTAGCTAACCTCTCTGTTCGGGTCTCCTTCATAGTCAGTACACTTAAATGTGGGTAAGTCTGTAAACATACAGATGCCCTATATTGTATATTGTTAGTAGGTAATATGACATATCATACAGTACACCAGGAAAAGCGTCTCCGCCTCAGAGATGGTTGACAGAGAGAGTTCCAACATTTTCAGAATCCTTTATCGTCATTTTTCAAGGTTTCTTTTGGGGAATTGTAATTCTTTATTTAGAGACAGGAAGGTGGATTGAACCAGGGTCGTCCACGCGGTAAAGCCTCTTTACACAGGGATCACGCGCTAACCACTACATGCGCCCTCATCTTTAGAGAATCTGATGCGTTTAAATGCTATTGATATAAATGGGATTTTATTAAATTGAGGGTTTGTGCACTGAGTCTTTTGTCACACAGAACATGAATGTTCAACAGACTTAAGAACCGCAACACATGGGTGACAAAAAAAAAGGTACGACATCTGGGAGCTCTTTGGGAACCAGAAAAGAAAACGTGCTCTAAAGCGTAACAGGCTTAACTGTAATATACTGCTTGTTGGGAATGCAACTTTTGCTAAACCAGTTCCAGGGTGCTGGTGAAGGCGTTTCATTTTTGCAGCACAAAAGGGGGGGGGGGGGGGGGGGTCATTGCATTTAAAGAGACACACACACCAAAACGGAGCATTCTGAGAGAGCTGGTTTATACAGGGTCACAAACCTCCTCTGGTGCTTGATTCATGTTATATTTTGACCAAAGCACAGCACAGATGTTCCATTTAGACCACAGGGGGACTGTTTGAAAAGGTGGAGAAGAGGGATAATATGTCCTCTTTAATTTTACCAGCAGCTTTGTGAAAATGTGTAATTCTTAGTTCACAGATTATTTGAAAGGCCTTACTCAGGTGTGGTCAGTGAAATAACTGAGTACCGTTTACATATTGTAGTTGCTGCCATTACAAAATGTGCTCATGGTTCATGGTTTGGTGTGATAATATAGCTTTCAGCAGCTCCCTCTTCAGCCTTTTGTAAGCAGACAGAACAGGACCTGTGTGTGTGAGCTTGGGCATTTATTATTGCTCTACATTTTCTATTTCAAATAATTGATTCAAAACTTTTTGATTAAACGTGTTAAAAAAAGAAAAGAAATTTAACCATAAATTGTAATGAAAATGGATTTTCTCAAGAATTCTTATGAGCTCACAAAATCCACTCTGTCTCTCGGTCTCTCTCTCATCTTCGTCTTATCGACTCTTTGGTACGCGACTCTCCGTGTCATTACGATCTACGCTGCTCGCCAAGCGCCAGGGTATTTTTCTCAAATTGTTTTTTTTAAATTGTGTTTTAAACGAGGACTCTCAGACTCTCTCAGACCATCTCTGGTAACTCGAGATGCCCCTGTGATCACATTACCTTTCTGTTCTCTGCCACCTATAGCATAAGCTCCTTCTATCAGGAAGTCACACTGTCTATACTGCTGTAACCACTTCCACCACGACACAGATACTAAAGACAACAATACCTCTATTGTGCCAATGTGTAAGAAAAATAAAAGACCATCTCAGAATATTTGTCCTCGGGGTTTATAGTGTGAGAGTGAAACAATGGTCAGCATTCTAAGGTGTGAGCGAGAGTACTTCTATGAAAAGACAGGAGCCATAGTAAGCATCTTTTAGGTGTTAGGGAAAGAGACAACCAGAACCAATAATAGGTGATTTAAGTAAAACAGCAACGTGGTGATAGTGAGCCCACCATGACATATTGGCTGGATTTGAGTCTAACCTTCATGACGTACTCTTGGAATGAGAAGAGCCCTTAAAGTAGCCTGATTTATCTGCACAAAAGTATTCGTATCATGAACAAATTAATTTAGACTTAGGGGAAAGCTCACAGCAGATTCACAGTTTAATTAGGGAGGCAGCTTTACCTAACCCTCACCCACTAGAAAGTTGAATGTTTTTACCAACATCTATCTGACAGCAGTTAACTGTTTTTTCAGGCAGAAATGGTAACTGTAGCATGCAGCTTCCATTAGGTTTAGCCAATGACGTAAACTAGGATGATTAAGATTCCTTAATTGGTGGAAAATGCATTTGATGACTCGTGTAAAAAGGCGTAAAATATGGGACGGTTTTGTTTAAGTTGGCTACATGTACTAAATCATGCCAAAGAACAGAGGCTTAAGGAGAAAGATTATAACCCGTTGAAAGAACATGAAGAAGACTTTGAGATTGCAGCAGCATTGTTCTTAGGCTGTAGAAAATAGCCGTTCTATTCTTAGTTCATTATGATAAACAAATGTATGATCAGGCTGTAATTTGAGTGCTTAACTTTTTCCTTGTTAACATACAAACATGTTTATAATAAATAAAATGTATAGCTGTTTTCACGCATGCACAACACTCCAGAATAATGCATGCTCCAAGGGCTGAATATTTCACACTGTTTATAAATGTTTAGGAAAATTCCCTACAAAGGGGTTGACATTTCTTTAGTGTGTTGGGTGGGTGACTGATGCGATCTTTGTGCAAGTAGTGAAACTGCGTCATTATGTATGCATACATGTGCATGTAGCCATGATACAAAGGCAAAAAAACGATCATCAAAGTGTCAGATTCTGTTGCTTGTCCGACCCTTTGATGTGTCCTATTTACATCAAAGCTTGCCTCCTGAGACCACCAACCGCCCCCCCCCCCCCCCCCCCCTTTAGACAGTAAAAGTTTCCCGCTATAACGTACATGAGAAAAGGCATCTCAGGAAGATTTCAGGGTCAGCCTGTCTTGACATTTTCAGGAGTGAAATAGTGCATGTTTGGAAAAGGATTGTGTCTGAAAAAATGATTATATGATTGTAAGAAATAGCCAAACAATTTTTTTTTTTTTTTTTGGGGGGGGGGGGGGGGTAAATGGATTTGAGCTTATATAGAGCTCGGATAAAGCTAGGAGTCTTGCCCAGTGACACATCGGACATGTCGCAGTAGGAGCAGGGGATCGAACCCCTGACCTTCCGGTTGAGAGACGATCGACTTTACCACCAGACTGCCCGGTCTGTTGAAAGTTGGGTTGGGAACCGGAGGGTATAGTATAAGTAAGTATAAGATTGTTTCTGGAGTTCACTTTCTGAGCACTGCTGAGGTGCCCTTGAGCAAGGCATATAAACCCCCAACTGCTCAGGCACTCTTTTGTACACAGTCCATAACTAAAACCCTTTTCACACAACGTGTGAACGGAATCTCCTGAAAAACTCCGGAGGTTCTTTAGGCTATGTGTGAACACAAACAGATGCATTTTTCACACGGTCTTTCCCCGGAGTTTCTGCTCCAGACCCCTAGTATTTTATCTGCAGAAAGTCTGAGTGAGCTGATGTCTGAACACTGCAGCATATACTCTGGAGATTTCAACTCGAGCCAATAGAAAGAGAATGACGTTTAAATACAGTGACTGTCTGAAGTGTCTGCACGCGACCACTACGATCTCCGTGCACTAATTTAACGGCTGCATTCTGTTTTCTGTTCGTCAGTATGTTGTTCTCCTCTCTTTTGTGGATGTTGTCATTCCATTGGATTACACATAGCATTGATATAAAGACAAATATTCTCATTATAACTTTGTGTAGTGGACTCTGATGCTACAGCTGCTACTTCCGCGTTGTTTTTTTACGTCGCGTCTTACCTCAGGAAATCCCCCGACCCCCTTTGTTTCTTGACCCCCAAGAAACCCCCTTTGTTTCTTGAACACAGAAACGAAGTTATGTGTTAGTTTCTCTTTACTTTGTTTTATTTTATCACCTGACCTGTGATGTGAACCCTCTGGACTTATGTCGTTTACTTAATATAAACAAAACCTCGGCTCTGTGTACTGCTGCAGGTAGTAATGTCATTTGCAATGATACACTTTGACTGTTGTGGTTTGAAAAAGGACTAAATATTTTTAATCCATCGATAGTGACTCCATTTTTTTCACCCGATCAAAGAATGATTACTATCAAAAAACAACAACATTGAAGTGTATAAAGGCTTCAGTTAAAAAAAAACAAAAAACATTTCCTCAACTTCTCTTCTTCCACTTCAGAACAAAAGATGAAATATCTACCTGTAACAACCATGGAAACCGGTTTTATTTCACGACTGAATACTTAATAAGATACTGATGTCAACCTAAAATACAACCTTTCACAAAAGAATATCTGGTTCATTGTATTTTTTTCATTGCGAGAAAGTCTTCCTTCTTTGAGCTGAGAAACACTCCAAGACTTTAAGGTTTCACCCTAACCATTAGTACAACTGCAGATTTACCTTTCAAAGACTTCCTTGCCGGAAACGATTCAAACTCTCTTATTTCCGTAGCAGAGACAAAGACTTGTTTAAGTAGAAGTAGTCACTTCCCTAACTTTCAGAGCGCTAAGTGGGGGATAATGGTGCTAATTGCCCTGTAACTTTGTTTTAAACAGCTAAGAGAATGGAGTTGTCAGCAAAGGGAACATCTCCTATTTTCTAGTCAAAGGGTTTCCCCTGGCAACTCGGCTATATATACATATTTTGCACTATCATAGGTGTATGGAAGCTGGAATAAGGCGGACAAAAGTAAACCCTAAATTTGACCCTCATTATCCCTAAAGCGAAGCTGTTAACGGAAAGCTCGCAATCCTGAAATTAATTAAGGCGGGGTTAAAACACTGCCAAGCACTACTGAATAATAGAAAAACAAAAGTGCTGTACGTCAGAGTAAGTGACATAAGTGATTGCTGACAGCTAAAAGAGTCCCTGCTTGGTTGCTCATACAGCTTTTTAGACTTTTAACATCAATCACCGGCATGCCTTAGTCATCATCTGTTGCACATTACAGCACAGCGCTTTGCTCTTACCTTATAAGACCTCATGCAACGCATCGAGGCAGCAAGAGAAGAGTTGCTGTCGTCTATCACTTGCAGCAGCTCCTCGCACACAGTCAGCGGCAGCACCACAGGATGTCCTATGGCATTGACCTCCCAACTTGAAACAATCCTGAAAAACACACACAGAGTAAAGCAGGGCTGATTTATATTCACTGCCACAGCGTTGTATAACCAGTAAACCTAAAATAGCTGCTGTATATCATACGTTGAAGCTTTCAGTCTTACTTTTTAAGTAAGGGAGTTTTAAACTGTAAATTTAACTAGATAACCAAACATACAGTAAAGTAGATGGATGGGGAGTGTGTGAATATGGAATCAGCATACGCCCATGTGAGAGACAAAAAAAAGAAAAGGAATCCTGAAAGGAGAAGAGGAAGAGTGATTGAGAGAGGAAAAATTGATGCTCTGTCAGTGTGTGGTGCTGATCCAGTTTGTTAGGATGACATCTAGCCATCTGTGCAGACTCTGTGAGGGGAAGTCTCCTCTAACTGTTGAAGTTTAGAAGAAACACTACTGCTGTATCCATGTTTCCACTCAACAACACTATCTTTATCAAGCAAAGCTTTGCACAAAGCAAATTTGTTCAAGTGATGATGTTGACAAATTTAACCAAAACACTGCACAGCATCACTAATGTACTGGAAATATAGTTACTGTCATCCATGTGAATGTTTGCTTACCCTCATATCAGAATGGATTTAATAGAAAAGGAGTCCCCCATACAATTCCCATTAGACTCTATTTCCATATCTATGAAAGCTTATTCCCATTATACTGGGCTGTGTTGGTGCGTGCGACTTTCATTCCACTCATAATCAAGTGACTGCCATTAGTGACAAGCGTAATCCACTTAGGTGCTGGCTCACTGATTCTCCAGCCAATTATTGGCAGTTTTAACAACACATACAGCCACCTCTAACCGCACTCGACTGTAACCGACTGTATCCGGAATAAGAGGGCCATCAACCAGGGAATTTGGCTCCCCAGGCGAAGCATTTAATTTAAAAATGTCAGAGATGAGTGATGAAGGATGAATGGTAAATTATGTAGGGGGAAATGGAAGTGTGTGTAACACCAGCATTTAAGCTTTGCAAGACTGTCAGAGTGGCTGAAATGTGAAATGTGTGTTCCAACTGTGAAGTGCTTCAAAGCACAGACTCTCAGCAGGTTCTGTAACTGACAAGGAGTCGGGGAAACATTTAGGTAGAGAGAGGGACTGATTCATTTGTCAGGAAGACAAGTGGGCTGATATATTAAATCAATATCAGCCTTTGTGTCGTCTGATGAGTGACACGGAAATGGAGTGTGGAAAAGTCAAATATAAATTGGAGATCATTTAGAAACAGTATGGCTGTTACGATACTGTTACATACACAATAAGGACTTTTCTAATTTATTTTATCTGTAAAATGCCCATTGCTTGTTAGCAATTATTTTTAAGTACAAGGTTTTGGGCTCTCATGTTTAAAGATGGTTATGAAATCCATCTCAACCTGGAAACAGCAGGTATTAGCATGTACACCAGTCAGTTAACAGATTGAAAACTTACATTTATCAACATTCCCAAAATTGTTTTCCTTCCATTACAAGACAATAACCAACACAGATATGATATATATAAAATCTATGAACATCTGAGTTACAGCAGAAAAAGGGAAGTGCTTTCATGTACATGTTTCAGTATGGTGCTAGCAGAGAGTGAATCCAAGTCCAAGCTAGGAAAATGTGTTTCCTTTTACACTATTAAAGGCTCAACTCTTTAGTTTTTTTTTTTAGTTTTTTTTTAAGATTTATTTTTGGGCTTTTGTGTCTTTAATGGAGGGATATGACAGTGGATAGAGATGGAAATCAGGGAGAGAGAGAGGGGATTGACATGCGGGAAAGCAGCCACAGGCTGGATTCGAACCCAGGCCACCCACGTTGAGGACTACAGCCTCCATACATGTTCAGTTCAGAATAAAAAAAAAGATTTAAAAACAAAGACAGCAGTTCTGCTTCGAAGAGATTTTTTTCTTCTGTGATATTTGAAGGAGACCATACGTTGGTCCTTTTGGTAACGTTTGCTCCATTTGTTCCTATAGGTGCTAAAATGACCATGAGGTAAGGATTCAGAGTCAAGAGTGTATGGGTGCAGCCTTGTGCCTCTCGTCCCATGGCCTCACGCCCCCTGAAGCCACTCCTCCTTGAGACTGGTGTGCCATGTCTCTTTCCTATTTTGTTGTTTTTGAACTACAGGGTAACGGCAAACATACTATCGAAAAATATATGTATGTGTTTAACAGATGAAATACATTATTAAAAGATTTTTGTGTATATATATCACTGGTTTCCTGAAAATGACAATACAATTTGAGAAATCATATTCGTACTATAAACTACATGGATGGCTTAAAACATTTAAAATGGTAACAAACAGACTTGCTGACGATTTTGAAAATAATTTGTTCTCTTGTAAATGCCCGGACAAGAGCCGAGGGGATGCAGCGCCAAAAAACATTTGACGAGAGAGCACGAGGCGAGAGGTCTCCAGGCTGCAGTCATAACGGACTCTTAAGAGAACTCAGCCAGGCCATATAACCATGTTAACAGTCATACAGTCATACATCCATAAAGGGTTAGTGGTGTACAGCTGTAGAAAAATATTTATTTCAGAGAGGTGCTCAGTAAAGGGATTCAAGAATCAGTGTATGTTAAGGATTCATGTGAAGTTTTTTAACTGGCTGTTATGTTGTTGGATGTTTGTAATATTCATATATCAATCATGTAAATGTGTGTGCTGTAACACTTGCTGTTCTGAGGGCAGAAATGATTTCATTTGATTTCTGGCCGGGGTTCAAATCAACTCTGCACAGAGACGTAGTTTGTACAATGAAAGTGAAAAAGCTGAAATCAAGAGGCATTATTTCTTATTCAGTCTCCACAAAAAACAGTAGTGCACCAGTCAAGAGTTGCTGTCACAGCTTGTTTCACCAGGATGATGTCTCTCTGAGTACCCAGCATGCACCTGTGGTGAAACAGCTTCCTGTGCTTCACTCAGCTAGTACAGTTAATCGTGTCATTTTTATACACCCTTACTGCTTTTACTGAGATGACAAGCCGTTCCTTCTTTCATATGAGCTTTGCCTCTAATTATCCCTCCTCTGTCAGTCAGCTACTTGTCATGATGGTAGAAACAACTAAACTCCCCTGTTCTGCCTTCACTCTCCACGACTGCAGGGGAGAGAAAAGGGTGGAGGAGGAGGTGGAGGAGGAGGAGGAGGAGGGAGAAACGCTGAGTGCTGATTCAGATGAAAATAATGAGGGTGGAAAGCTTCTCCAGTGGGGTGCTGCTGTGCTGAATGTGGAGAGCCACATGCAGCACATCCACCTACATCTCTCTAACGCATCACAGCGAGGTGTCCTGAGTCCCTCTCCAGTCAGAACATCATCCCCTGTATGTGCAACAAACACGAGTGTGGCCTATGCAACAAGAAAACATTAAAAACTATAAACAGTGCAAAATAACAGCCAA
The DNA here is from genome assembly GCF_963584025.1 of Labrus mixtus. Classification (NCBI taxonomy): domain Eukaryota; kingdom Metazoa; phylum Chordata; class Actinopteri; order Labriformes; family Labridae; genus Labrus; species Labrus mixtus. The sequence goes on from NC_083622.1 coordinate 28,623,342, forward strand.
AAACTCCAAGAGCCAAGGAACTCTAACCGCAAAATGTTCTACTGAGATTTAACATCTTTTCACAAACAAAATGCTCTTTTAACTTTGTGGTTGGCTGAGAGAAGTGGTGACAGAGAGGGTGCGTCAGAGTGATGAAAGGATAAGATTTAGAGAAAGAAAGGAAGAGCCCAAAGGGGAGGGGGAGGTGTCGAGGGTTGGAAGATGTGATAAGTGTCCTTTGCTTACTCTCTCTGCTGGGCGCTGGTGTCAGAGCAGACGGTGTAGAGGAGTTTCAGGGCTCTGGCAGCTCTGGGTGATGGACTGTGAAGAGCCGAGGAGCTGATAGAGCTCTCAACCCCGACACACCTCTCTGGGACTGACGCTGTGATGGAGTCACTGTTCAGGAGCCAGAGCTGCAGGAGGAGCAGACAGGTCACATGAAGGAATCACACTGCAACACATAAACTTACTGCATCCATGCCAGTAATATGATAACAACAAAGGGGACAATGATGTGCTTTCAGGATGCTCAGATTTAGCTAAGGGTCAACCATTAAACACACGTATATTATGCTTAATTGTTTCTTTGGTTGTTTTTGTGGAAAATTGAATTTCAAACAAATAAAAAGATGAATTCCCGCACACTGTCTAACTTGCAAACAAACATTTATTGGAAACGTTTCGGTACTAGACCTTCATCAGACAAAAAGTTTGTCAAAATAGACATGACATCTTAAACAGGAAGTGGCTACAAGCCTGCAACTAATCAGCATTATGACGTCAGCTCTGGATTATCACATTTATAAACAATTAAAGTGGATGTGTGAAGGTTTTTACCATTCTGAGACAGAAAACAAAGCATTTCTTCTCAAATGTTTTTTCTTATACTCTGTGTTTAAATACATGTGTGCTTCCCTTCATATGTCAACACACTGAACATGTGTGTGTCTAGAAAAGTCTTCAGATAAGCAAAGATAATATATATCAAATTTGATGTATAACCAATAATATATATATCTGCAATGATAATAATTCATTAAGTGAATTTCTTTCTTGATCTAATGGTTGTACCTTCATCACATGTGCAGTATGTTCATACTGGGCTTTCATGAAGTCGGAGGGAAAGAGAAAATATTGAAAAAGGAAAAAAAAATGCTGATTTTACAATTACTCAGAGACAATTAGGACGTAATGCTGTAAGGGTTTAATGTTTGCATAAGAAATTGGTCATTTTTGCTCCAATTTCACACAAGATGAATTTTATTATAAGTGCTTTCCTTTTCCAGTGAAGAGTTTTAATGTCCGACTATTTATACTCGGTCGAGAACATCATTTGTGGAGAACAGGAATACTTTGCTGGGACAGTTTGTCTCGATGCAAAATGATGAAACATACATTTCAGCGAAAAATATCACCTGCCAGCTTCTAATTTAAAATAGATTCAAATATCAATTGAAACATATTAGACAAATGCACTTGAACCTCTCATTAATGACATGCCAATACTTCATTATAAAAAGGACCTTTCTTTCATAATGCCAAAAATAAAATCATTTATTAGAGGATTGCTATTTCTTTTTATTGCAGTAACATATTATTTCCGTTTTAACTGAAGAGCCACTTGGTATAATCCAGTTGTAGCTGATTTTAAGCCGATATCCTGGCAGTACACTCGGTCGCCGTTAAATCACAGTCCATCAGCTTTTCACAACACTTGAAGAATCTGGCACATGAGGCTGTGCCCTTTATCAAAACATTGTGTAGTCAATTTTTTTTACGATCAGCTCAAGTGCTTCTCTGATTATATTAGCATGTTCTTACCAGTAAGAAGGCTTTTCCATCAGGGGTCTGCACAGAGAAGTGGAAGGTGCTCATTGAGTTGGAAATACTCAACAACCTGGCTGCTACAGTCCTCTCCAAGAAGAGAGATCTATCAGAGAGAGAGAGAGAGAGAGAGAGAATGTTATTTACAAATGTCGTCTTTAAAGATCATATCAACTCTCCGTCGTCACATAACCATTCATGTGATCACAGTAGAACAGAATGGAGGTATTGATTGCTTTTGGGAAGATGACCTGGTCTACATGTTTTCCTGCAAACCAAACATCAGGATGAAAGTTGTAGGAAAAAAAAAAGATTTGGAGGGCCCAGAGCTTATTTTGAAAATAAAAGAAGTAGCTCAAAGTAGAAGTCAAATAATGCTGCAGTAGTTAGGTGAAAATATAAACCATCAAATACAGTGAGAGATGAGGATGTATATTAAGGGCTGGAATCACCAGAGGCCCCACCATACCATATCATCACCATACTTGAGTCACGATGCTATATTATTGTGATTTGAAACATTTTGAAACTAAAAAAATGTACAAAGCAATGATTTTCAAAAGGTACAGGGATGAGGGAGAGCTTTAAGAAGGAAAAAAAAATAAAAATAAATAATAATAAAATAAATATAATAATAATTGGGTTTACAAGTTTTGTATACACAGGTGTATGTTAATGTGTATTATATATATGTAAATTGTACATATAGTAGCCTATATCAAATTCTATATATATATAGATTGTATCAAATGTATAATTGTAAACATACTGTACCAAACTGTATAGATATAAGGTTTGTATAAATATATAAAATGTAAATATAGTACATCAAATTGTACAAATAGATATGTATATATAGATATATGGATTGTATAAATATAGAAATTATAAAAAATCAGAATATATCAAGTTGTATATATGTATGGAAAATCATTGATTGTAAATATCAAATATAGTATCATAAATATAGTATAGCAAATTGTATATAGATAGATTGTATATATAGAGAGATTATAAGGAACACAGGAAGTTAATTTAATAAATATTAATTATTGAGCTGTGGAAAAGGGGTAGGATTAAATAAGTTTTATACTTCTTCCTGCTCCTTTTCAGGCATATCAATTGAATATATGTAATTTTATTTTTATTTTTATTTTTTTGTGAAATAATTTGAACATTGTTTTTTGTTTATTGTATTTTTGTGCTTTTCATTTTGTTTTGTATTTTTGATATGTTTGATTTTATTTGATATGTCTGAAATAAATTGAATCAATCAATCAATCAATCAATCAATCAATTTTGCGATATATGATGAGAATTGTGATTTCACTTTTTTAACTGCGTATTATGTGCACAAAATGTAACTAAATCAAGAAGTGTTATGTCAAATAAGAAAACATTCTCAGTCTATCCATCTCACCCTGTGAAAGGCTGCATGCACCTCACCATCTGAACTGTCAGAACTGAAGGGGTTGAACTGCTGCAACCCCTTCAGCAATAGAATAAAAATATCGATACTTGGCTGCCATGAGACGATATAATATTGCCACACACAATATCCTGATACTATGCTGTATCAATTTTTCCCCCACCTTCTTCTATATGTGGAATGTGTGTATATACTGTGGGAGATGTGGCAATTAAATTGTTACATTTAATTATTCTAAAAAAAAAAGCCTGAACAGCAAAATCCAATCAGTGGTGTGTCAGATATAGTGATTAATACAAATGAACTATAACTGCTTTATAGGCCCTGAACTTCTTTCACTGTGAGGGGAAAAAACAACAACACAAGTTCAACTCTAATGACTGTGTGTGGTGTCTCTCTTTCATCTCGTGTTTAGAACTGGCACCCGCTATTTATTCGTGGTGAAAGGATGTGCATCAACAGCTGCAGTTTACAAATTGTCACCACTAGCAGCTCGCATCAACAACCTGCCTGTTAAGCGAAGCTTCTGGCTCTCTGTCTCCAACAGCGGGCTCCACCACCACCTGTGTGATGTACAGTTTCAGAGTCTCTGCAGGAGACAACAGACAGAAAGTGTTTATATGTAAACAATGCTTCAAAAAATCTGATTATTCATGAAGAAAATAAAGAGCTATTGTATACCTGGGGCGACAGCTTCTCCCAGAACTGAAGAGCAGCTCCTGCAGGAGACCAGCTTGAGGCGGCGGCAGGTTTTCTGCACACAACAAAAGGTTAAAAAAGAAAAGGAAATCATTCACAGCATGCACCCACTGGTAACGTAGCTGTTTAAAACTGCAATCAATAGCTACTACACTACAACCAGATACACGGCAGGCAGATCATCATTTGTTCTGCTGCTCTTTCTACCTGCCTCTATTTCAATCTCTCATGTTCAGACATGCAGAGAGAGCCTCTCGTGCAGATAATGAGTAATAGACGAGGATGGAGAGTTTGACTTTACTGATTCAGCCGTCTGAGCCGTATGTGTGTGTCTGTGTGGGTGAGTATGATATGACTATGAATCCAATTTTTGCCTTAAATTGAAAAAGTCTGGAATCTCACAGCCACCAACTACTAACATTTGTATTTCTGTTTTTATTCTTAATATATAATCAAACTCCATAATAATGATTATGTCATACAGACTGATTGTTTCTCTTATGCTTAGAATAAAGAATCAAACTGGTGTTGTCCTGTACACGTGCCCTATACCTTTGAATCTTGACCGTCCTCTGATGCGACAGGACTCACTTCCTCAGTGAGAGTCTGTTCACAGCTGCTGTCTCTGGCCAAGAGGAGGAAGGTGTCACCCAATAAACAATCCTCTGCTCGGGGCAGCAGCTTCCTAGCAAACGGATCAGGATGGCAACACCAGTCGTCCACAATGGCGTTCCAGTTGCCATTAGGGAGAGGAAGAACTCGCTTGAACACCCTAAAGATGAGGGGGGGGGGGGTAGAAAAGCGATTACACTTTTTCTTCCTATCATTGTTTTGTGATATTTGTGACTTTTCTTTGGACCAGAGGAGATCACCTCATAAAGAGGTTAAAGCGAACATGTTTGCGAACAGCTGTTTTTGAATTCTTCAGAAATGAGGAAACAACATTTGTATTTCTTGTAAGTAATGTTATGCAAGTCCGACATTAAACGCCATCATGCATCTGAAACAAGGTTGATGAGGGACATGAGAGAGACTGATCAAAAGAAAATCATCTTTGGGACTATAAAACCCAAACAGTGAGCTGAAGGACTTGTTGAAGGAAAATGGACTTATTGTCAAATTTATAATCCTAGGAAATGCAGCTTCAATACAACATTCAATGTATTCATTATAGTGAAGCACTTAGTGTGCAGTGAGTGTAGCTGTACTAAAGAGCATACAGAGGGAACGTTCTGGTGGTTGCATTCAATGATGGCGTTTATATTTCTGTGCAGCCATAGAAAAGAACATATTGTTCTTCAGCACAATGAGGCCTAATATTATTGAAATTCTAACTTTCAACCTGCTTCAAGCACTTCTCCTGCCCCGTGCACTTTCCTCTGCCATTGTTGAAAGTGAAAAGAAGATGTTTTTGGCAGCTCAGAGCTGGTTATTGCTGAGAAACATAGCCAGGGGCCAAGGGTCTAGGTAATGCATCTACTGCAATTTTCCGCATGTCACAATGCTGACCAGAGAAAGCAACAAGCTTAAGGCAATAAGAACAATAACGCTGTCCAGCTGAGCCACCTCAGGTTAAGAAAGAATTGGTTTTTAATAGGCAGCACAGACCTTCATCACGCTGACTCAATAACTCTAACCCAGTCAGGGTGACAGCCGTGGACTCTGCTCAAACTCAGTCCATCATTTTTTTCTCTTCCAGACTGTGACTTCTACCGCTCGGTCAAAACCAACAATAAACTGCGGAGGAGGGTGTACATAAAAACCCATTTCCACGTATACTCCTTTGTGTTTTTGTTCCTCACCTGTCCTCCAGCAGCCGGGTCATGCAGCTCTGGCAGTAGAAGCAATACGTTTCTTTTGCCCGTAGTGTCTCTATCACGCTGTTGGAGGCATCTTTAGAAGGCAGAGGGCAAAAAAAAAATCAGATTTTGTGAAAGAGTGGTCACCTTGTACTATAGAGCACAAAATCGATAAATACTGGGTGGCAAAGGCCTAGCAAGGTAGTGAACAATCCATCTGATTTTTATCGGATTGACAATAACTGTCCTTGGCTGTTACTTCCTATTTTGCCGGGAGGGACATAAAAAAATCTCAGGAAATGCCAAAAGCTGGAGTTTGTTGATATTATGCAATGACTCTGGGGCGCACTTTTGATGATACGAGATCAAATCAAACGGGAGTATTCTCATGACTCTGATGATCAGTTGCTTTTGAGCCGATGAGGAAGCCAAGAGCAAAATTGACACCTTTACTGTCCCTGATGACCAAGTGACTCAATCCAATTAGTTGAAAATAGACAGCGGGCTCGAAATAGCTACCAAAAATACTTTGTTCTCGTGTTGGCACAGAGGAGGCGAGCAAAGCAGAGGGAGCTTGCACGTGTCTGGATATGCTTCCATAGTTGTCCTCAAGATTACCTTCATCTGTGCTTCTTGTGACACTTATTCGCAGTCGGAAATGTAGCTCGTCTCCACAGGATTCTCCTGCAGGTGTTGGGAGACAGGATCCCTGCTCGAAGGTGACTCCTGCCGGCAATTTCAAGCTCAGCTCGCCCCGGGGAGTCAGGATGTGGAGGGAACAGTCTCCACCAGTCACGACCACGTCTGCAGGACTTTTGGCTACATCTTTTCTGGGGAGCAGAAGCAAAGCAGACACTTTACAAACACAACATTCAAGGAAATAACCACCAGAAGACATCTGCTCATTTTCTCTACGTTGCTGAGAGATTAGAATAACAACACCTCTTCTTTCTGTATGGTATTATGAAACTAGAGACAGAGAACAGCAGGCTTAGCTTAGCACAATGAATGGAAACAGAGGGAAACACCTAGCCTGGTTGTTTTCACTGTCAGGTTGATGGTAACAGAACTCAATAAAATACTGCATGTTGTAACCTCTTCTAAATAGTTGCTGTTGTTTTGTTTTTGTACTAATAAACAAAATATCTTGTGTTGATCAATGAGCTGATTAAGGTTGTTTCCAGTCTTTCTGTTAGTCTCAGATAATACCTGTGTCTGTAGCATCAGTGTTTTATGTTATTCTTAGAGAGAGTAAGAATCAGCAGCTGCACTTGAGGAAACATTTCACTAAGAGACTGATTGATGTAAGTGAAGCGTAGATTTTTGAGGTTCCTGTTAATGATGCTTAAATTGTACTGACGAACAAGCCAATATTCCAAACATGCCAACATCTAATCAGACAGATATTGATTCAGGGAGATTTTTCAATGAGTCATGGTCTCAATAAAGTGAATAATGAGCCAGCCTTTAGTGCATTACACAGGGCTGTGTATAAATTATAGTGTATCATTTAGAAATATATGTTAGTACACGTACATGGATGACATGAAATGTGTCAGTCTAATAAAGTTATTAAAGTTGAACTTCATACTACAAGTGCTGCTGGAGCTTTTTGACCTCTTCATGCACCTTGGTAGTTGGTGAAGTTGTGCCAAAAAACCCTACTCTGCTTCTCCAGTATACGTACATGCTACGGTTGTACGATTTAATCTCTGTTACTTTAATGATCGGCAGGTTCAAACAGTACCTACATTTAAAAATAAAATAAATCTTGAGTCAGATAGCAGGAGTTTGCCTTCATTATTTGGGAATTAAAAACAAGTATTTACCCACTATCAGGTGCCTAGGAGTTGATTTTTTGCTACAGCTGTATCAATACAGGTGTTGATATGATTTGCTATTAATATCAATACGTATCTTTATCTGTGTTTAAAAATCTGGTATCATGACAACCTAAATCCTGCCAATCAAAAATGTATTGGTCAGTTAAGCGTTCTTAGTGGAGAGACCACTATATGAGACCCCCACAGTATATGCTGTTGTAATGTTTTCTGGAGAGCTGGGCCGACTAAAGTAAAAAAAAAAAAAAAACTTTGTTAAATAATATTGCTCCATTAAAAATACCCCCTGTACCTCCGGCTGAGTGCTGCTGTCTCAGCTAAAGGAAGTTCTGAATTATGACTGACTAGCTGAGAGAAGCACAGTTTTCACTGGAAACAACCTAGATGCAGGCTAAGCACTCTCTCTGGTCAGACTCCTTTTTTATTGGATTTTCTCATGGCATTGGAGACAGTGTGGTTGAAATCTGAGGGGATGGTGGTTTCTATTTTTATCTCTTTCTTGAATAAATTCTTAACTGAAGTTTGTCTGACCTTCAGAATACTCAAAGCTCTGTATTAGTTGTACAGCAGATAAAGTAAGAATCAGATTTCTTCCCCGATGCTGCTACACTGTAAAGTGTTTGGAGGAGAGAAGAGAGGAGCAAAGCTCATTTTGCCAAATGTCATGTCTCATTAACTACATCTAGTGACGATGGAGGAGTACTACATCCACTTCCAACTAGCACAGGCTCCCTTATCAAACATGCTCTAGCTCTGTACCACACACATATTAAAATGAACATGTGATAACAACATGAGACATTCATATCAATCTCAGGCTGCATTGATCAGCCTGTTCCAGCAGAAATCTCCGCTCAATGAAACAGGACAAAAATATGCCATGAAGCGAAATAACAAGGGACAAAAAAGACATGTAAACACCAATTCATAATAGCAATATCACAAACGCTTTTAAGCTTTGATTATGAATGAGTACCAGAGACTAAATATACCATAGATTTATTCCATTTTTAAAATTCACAGAAGTAGGCTACATTGAAAGGGCTTCACATACAATGTGTTTTTTACTAAGCCTATATTGGGTTATTTAACACATTACTGTGGTATATTCAGTAAAATGTATACATACTGACAAAATACCTGAAACTTTATCTCTAAGGTTTATGGGAAATCTGATCTGCTGAAAACCATATTTGGAGTTACAAGCTTCTTATAGTTTTGCCAATAAATCGGATAAATTGCTGTTTTGTTTGTAGCGGTAATAGAGGGCAATGGACTCTGTACCCACATAAATAATGTGTGGTTGAGAGAAATGGAAAACAAATTCCATTTTGTAATGAAGATGTAGAGGGACAGAGGAAGTGTGTTTGAAAACATCTTCATGGAGGTAAGCAGAATAATAATAGGCCTACCTCAATGTTTTGATTTGTTTTACAATTCATTTCCACATATGAAACTAGTAGCCTATGTGCTTTTACTGATTTTTTTTTAAGAATTCGTATTTCTTTCCTTTCTATGAAATAGTTTAAACATATTACCAAAATAAAAACAATATTTCTATGGTGTGAAGATAGAAAGAGGCTTTGAGGATCACGATGAGCAGAATGTGTTGTTGTTCTCCTAACAACCAGAGAGGACACATACGTCCGTCAGGTTAGTCTTTACATGTTTGTGTTAAATGTCGAACAGCTGTGACACACAGGACTAAAGCGGCTTCATTCAAACTACAGTAAACTTTGTTTACAGCTTCTTTATAATGTAAAATGTAATGTCGCTTCACATTCATTAGGCTAGGAAGCTAATGCTTTTAGCCAACCTGGCTTTTCTTTTCTCCTCGTCGATAATTAAATTCGCAACAATAGATAGATCATTCTAATATTAGAATAATTCTACGTATGTGAAACTGCTTAATTAAATATCTAAATAATTACCCGACAATAAGTAGTCCACTCTGAAGCCTTTTTCTCAGCTCTAAGAAAACTCCAGCTCCATGTGTTTTGGCTGGCATCTTCAAATCTGACATTTAGACAGGCTTACAGTTAAATCACGCTCTTATCGACATTAATGTTGCTCAATGACTCTGGATAGAAACATAGCATCCAAAGGAAAACAAACAAAAGCACATCTATTAGTTTTAGGAGATTGAGATTCTGATTTTTGTCTGCAGCGTGATGTTAGGGTCGGTCTAACTTGCCTCAAAGTAAGACAAGAGTATCCGGTCACAAATGTCAAAATAAAATACTATCAACAATCATGAGCTTATTCTATGTATTATTTTATAATATGCAAATAGAATGATTTTAATGATTAACAGTGTTATGCTTTGATTGTAATATGCAGGTTTTTTTGCATTTTGATCGATCTGTTTTCATAGTGAGTGACAGACCGAGAGAGATCCCATTTTGAATTACAGAATACAGGCCTTTACAAATAAGAACAGTCTTAAATAATACATAGTATTTGTACCCTTTATGGATATGCACCATGTACGCAAAAATAGGATATTACAACTGCAAGAAATAGATTTTGCCATAAGATTATCAAATAATTCAGAGCTCTCAAAGCTGGTTATGTGCTTTAGTTGTGCAAATTGGAAAGAATTCCTAATGACCCTGATAAACTGGCATTTTGTACACTAAGGAGTTTGGTACCCCATTTGCACATATTTCCTAGTTATTAATCAGAGCATGTTCAGGCTTGGACAGAGTTATCGAATCGAAATCAGGTAAGTAGGCCTACTGCTATTGCCAAAGGGGTTTTAGTACCGAAAGTAAAGACTAAGTTTTAAATAATAATAATAATAATAATAATAATAATAATAATAATAATAATAGTAAAAATTACATAGCATTTATAATGATGATAACATTCATAATAATACATGTTATTTGTTATACACTTTATGTTAACAACAAATAATGTGAAAAAGATTTGACTATTTGCCTTTCTAATTTATTTTGAAGAAAAACATAACTCTATCCGAGTTGTTTTTCTCTACATCCGGGTAACTTTACAGAGTCGAGAGGCGGAAGACGTCAATGCGGAAGACGTGAGCAGTTGGACGCTGCTGGTTGGACGTGCCGCTAATCTGCAGTGCAGTCTGGGAGCTGTCAATCGACTTGCTTTGTATCTCTGGCATTGGAAACTACTGACGCGCTCATCAATGTTTATGTACACCCAGCAGGACAATACTGAGAGGAAGGGAATATGTAATGAATAATTATTTATTGTTTGCTTCTGGAGCTCTTGTAAAGAGACGTGACTTGTAAGAACGGGTTACATCCGGGGCCCTGCATCTCCATCATATTAATAACCTACTAACGTTAGCTAGCCTGCTACTCATATTATTGACTCAGCCTTTTTTACCTGGCGAACCCGGCACATGGTTGAATGACATTGGTGGCCTATGTCCTACACCGGTAAGCTTTAATTTAAGCTTTGAGTTTTAATGTTAAGTGTCATGTAGCTACCGTTAGCTGACATCATCTCACCTAGCTAGAGACAGGTAGCTGTTAGCTAAAACGTAAGCGTTATTGTTCCTCTCTCAAACACTATATATAACGTTTATTACTCTTTATGACTATTCCTCAACTAAAGGTGAGTTTATAATTATTTTCTTAATATGTGTCTTTCATACAAAAGGCTAAAATGTCCGACAGGTAACTTTAGGCGTACCTGTTCTACCGTTACTGTTTTGTTGACACTGTGTCTTTAGCCAGCAGCAAAACTGACATCTGTTAAAAGTTTATCTCACAAAATCATTTTATCTTTAAGAATTAATAATAAAACAACTGCCTCTTTAAAAGTGTATTTCTGAAAAGTTTTCAAACATTGTCAAGAACATCCATCATTTTATCCATCATTGTACTACAGTCACTTTATTTATCTCATATTTACCTTTACAGTTATATTGTTTATATTAGTTCTGTTGTTCCATTATTCACCATGCACCTTATTAACTTATCATTTAGTATTTAGTATTTAGCTTACCTGCACATAGCTCTGTATATATTTATTTCTTGTTTACTGCACATAGTTCTGTTTACATCTGGTCACTACTGCACATAGTTATGGTTACATCTGTTTACATCTTTTAGTCCGATCACTGTCCATTTATATCTACTCTTTTATATTTTGTATTTTTTAAGTTAAGTTTAAGCTTTAAGTTGTATTTAAATTGACACTTTATATTTTAGGTTTAAAATGTTTCGTCTACCTGCACTGTTGTTAATTTACTGCTCTGTGTGCCTTTGAATTGCCCCCTGGCGACAAATAAAGTTTTTTGAATTTGAATTTGAAAGAACATGTTAGACTCCATATACTTTTCTGATTATCTGATATAAATACCTTTCAAGGCACACAACACTCGAGTAATAGCACCAACACTGTCTCCGGTTGAGCATTTAAACAAAGTCTTGTGTTTGAGTTTGTAATATTCCAAATACTAAATTTTGACTGTAAGATTTTCATTTTTACTGTAATGCATTGGTTTGAAATATCAGTTGTCGGTCTCATGAACTTTAACTTGTTAATATTTGGTATCAGTATCAGCTGTGAAAAAACAGTATCAGCAGACCCCTAATTTGTTGGCTTAATATCCTTTTAATTAACTATCACACTATTACACTTGTTATCAGGTAATCAGGACAGATAACATACAGATCATAAGATAGTCTCTTATTAGGTGTTTCACCTGCTAGAACGTTAACCTGTGTTCAACTACTCCATGTAATATTTTAGCTTGTCAGCTGTAGTTAGGCCTGGGCGATAAAACGACACTGAGTGTTTTCCAGCACTGTGCTTATGATCGTGAAATGTTCCTCTGTTCAAGCATATCTGTCATTTTCTGACAATAAAGAATTATTAAACATAGTTAACCATCTGGTTACTTCAACTTACACTCAAGAGCAAAAATAACCCTTTAAATGGGAAAGAAATGTGATTTGACATTATGATAATTATTGTTATCGACTGATATTACATTTTTTATAATCGTGATATCATTTTTAGTCACATAGCCCAGCCCTATCTTTAGTGATGCTGTGTGTCATAGACTAAACATTTCTGCACGCTAACTAGATCCAATTTCATATTGATGATGTTAGGAAGGCCATGTGATGTAAAACACCAAACACAGTTATCTCTCTCCTGTTCAACAGACACAGAAATCTGTTGCCTGAAATGCCATTCATCTGAAATACATGTTTTCCTGAAGGACTGCATTGTCGGAGGTACAGGAGATGCATTGTCTGATTCAATGCATGATGCTGAGTCCTCTCATTCTCTAAACTTTACAGATTTTCTTTTAACAAGATGCCTCTATGATATAGTAAGCTGGCTGTCTTTCTTCATTTCAAAACATTCAAAGCATACACTATAACAGCTTCTCAATGCTCATGTCAAACTTTACTCCTCCTGATTAGATAGATAGATATACTTTATTGTCTGTCCCAACAGACACAGAAATTCTCCTTTGACAAGACAATGGCTTTTGTCATTAACAGCTCCATCTTAAACACTCCTTAATGTATGCATTGTTTCTTTACGGTCAAGGATAAAGGTTATTTAACTTGCACTTATAATCTGTGATTTTTATCTTAGTTTTCTCACAGTCTAAGTCAGGGGTTTGATTCCCAGCTCAAAGTGTCCTATGGCAAGACACTGAACCCCAAAAAATGCTCCCACTGCTACGCCAGTGGCCTGTAATTGCAGTGTTTCCCCTACCATTATGTTAGGGGGGCGGCCCACCCCCCCTTGAAGGTCAAGTAAAATAAAATATATATATATATATTTTTTTTTTAAGATTTATTTTTGGGCTTTTTGTGCCTTTATTGTAGAGATAGGATAGTGGATAGAGTCTGAAATCAGGTAAATAAGTAATTTAAGGATACCTGATAGAAAAGGACAGCTGTCATTAAAAGTAACCCATGAACACCAACATTCCTTCAAGTGTTCGTGTCGGCGTGTGTCACACCCCCCCCCCCCCCCCCCCCCCCCCCCAACGCTGTAAACCTAGGGGAAACACTGAATTGTGTGTGAATTGAATAGTACTGATGGACAGTTTTGCATTATACATCGAAGTCACTTCCATCAGTGTGTGAATGTGGTGTTAATTTGTGAATTTGACATGCATTGGACTAGCTTTCAGTTGTCACAAGACCTGGAACGTGCTATACAAGTTCAAGTGTATCCATTCACCAAGTCCATTTCCTTTTTTGTCTTTATTGCAGGAGTGATGTACCTATGTGTGCCTGGTGTTTTACATTAGCATACTAACCACCCAGGAGAATGAATGCAGAGGAAGTGGAGCTGCTCAGTGACTCCAAGTACAGGAACTATGTGGCAGCAGTGGACAAAGCCCTCAAGAACTTTGAGTACTCCAGTGAGTGGGCAGACCTCATCTCTGCACTGGGGAAACTCAACAAGGTATGGATCAAAGTGATGATCACTGTTATTTTCTTCAATATTCAGATCATGAATATTTTACATGGTAACTCCTGGGTTACTCAGGATGAACTAAACATGCCACAGTCAGATTGATATGACGTGTTCTGCATCTAGATGTGTTTTGACTGGAGAGCATTTTAGTTGATGGTAAAATATTGAGAGGCCAGCATAGAAGACCAGTAACTCTAATGGGACAAGGTGTTGCTATCCAAAGTTGATTTATTTTAATTGTTAAGTTGCTCCATCACACAGAGAGAAACCGTGAGTGATCTGAACAAGAGGCTAATGATATTGCCATCTTGCCACTTTGTCAGACTGCTTTTTTCAAAGTTTAATCTCTGAACTGTTAGTCGGTAATTCCCTTGGCCTACAGAGTGGTTGTTTGTTTACCATTCTACCTTAATCTGTGTGGCTTTTAGGAAGGGGCACACATTCATTGCTTAAACTTAAGGGGTGTCTTCCATTTACACAAGGCAATAAACAGCATCAAACGACATTAATGCTGCACTAAATGCTTTTTTTTCTCAATAATATTGTGCTATAATCTTCAGTCTTACAGCACTAATACCTCATGTCTACTGTTCTTTACATCCTAATTCAGGTTTTGCAGAACAATGCAAAGTACCAAGTGGTTCCTAAGAAGCTGACGATAGGCAAACGGCTGGCCCAATGCCTCCATCCCGCCCTGCCCAGCGGGGTCCACCGCAAGGCCTTGGAGACCTATGAGATCATCTTCAAGATCATTGGTCCCAAGAGGCTGGCCAAAGACCTCTTTCTTTACAGGTAATCGTGTTATACCCCTTCCAGTGGCTAAATGTAGGCTGAGCAGAAAGCTTTCTGCTAGTATCAGATCTTGACAACTCTCATATCTTTTTCAACGCTGCAGCTCTGGGCTCTTCCCTTTACTCTCCAATGCCGCCATGTCTGTGAAGCCTGTGCTGCTGGGGCTCTATGAGACATACTACTTACCCCTGGGAAAGACTCTGAAACCAGGCCTGCAGGGGCTCCTGACTGGGGTCCTGCCTGGTCTAGAGGAGGGCTCAGAGTATTACGACAGGTGAGCCAAAGCGATGGAAAGAAAAACACTTGGAAAGATTATTAAAGTGCACATGTTGGTGAAAGCCATTAGAAGAAATCAGTTTATGGCATAAAGTAGGAGGGAATTGATTTTAGATTGAATGAATGATACATGAGATATATGAGTCATGACACACTAATGTTACAAACTCAAGACAGGGTGGAAGACTTCTGTCTTTTGTTGAGTCATAGTGGGTTTATCTCTTCAGACATGTTGATGGTTTATAAGAAATTAAGACATTTTCTTTAGTTTATTATTTGATCTTAGTATTGTGCTAGGCCGACTAACCAGATGATTCTACTATGTGAGAGCACATGATTGATCAATCAATCAATTGGTCATCAATCAAAGCAATATTTGTAAAACAGTTCAAAATTGGTTGTAGAACTTGTTAGGAAATACTTTTACAATGTTCACTCTCACAGGCACTAGAGGGCGCTGCAGTCACACCTTCTGTGGTACAATTGGCAGAGGGGGAAACAACATCATAGGAGCTCTCATGGCAACCTCTCAATTGTATATGTTGGGAAAGCAAAAAATGACTGATGACATTAATCAGCTGCATGAACGTCCCAGACAGATATTATATATGAGTATCACCTGTGCTTTTGCTGACATTGCAGCATAATTTTTGCAGTTAAAAAGGGTTTCTTGTGATAATCACTACATATCAGCCTCTGTCATCAGTGTGTAAATGGGGGTGAATGGGTAGGTGTAACCTGTGGTGTAAAAGTGCTTTGCGTAGTCAGAAGACTAGAAAAGTGTTATACAAGCTCAAGTCCAGTTACCATTTTAAAATATCTCCTGTCTTACCAAGCTTGATCACCATAGTGTCCCATCTGCTCCAAATGAGATTGAGATATGACGTTCATAATGAGGTATTATGAATAGGTACTGGGTTGAAAACCTGCTCATGTATTGGTAACTGCAAATGAAAGCTGATAAAGATCTAAATTGTTTAATAAACAGCAGCAAGTGATCTGTTTAAAGCATTGCATAGATTGAGCATTACTGGATGATATTTATATGACCCTCTCTCTCCCCCATGTTCTCTATCTATCTCTCTCTCTCTCACTTTCTCCCTCTCTTTTCTCTCTCTTTCATTCTGTCTTTCTATCTCTTTTTGTCTTTTCCTTTCACATTGTGCTGTTAAATGATGTTACATTTGGGAAATAAAACTCAGAAACAGAATTTACCAGTAGTCCAAAGTGAAATATAACCCTTGCATCACTGTTTGTTGCTAATGTTGTCACAGGTCAATTGGCGAGCAGGTTTACTGTGTCCTCTCTGTTTCCATAGGACCAACACCCTGTTGGAGAAGGTGGCTGCAGCAGTGGAGCAGTCCGCCTTCTACAGTGCCTTGTGGGGCAGCATCCTGACCAGCCCTGCTGTGCGTCTCCCTGGGGTGTCCTTTGTTCTGCTGCACCTCAATCGCAAGCTCTCCATGGAGGACCAGCTCTATGTCATAGGCAGTGACATTGAACTCATGGTATAAGACAGCACACTGAACTTCAAACACTCCATGCCATCATTTTGTTATCAACATTATCACATATATTGTGCTTTGATCAGCAGTCTATCAGATTAAAGGGATACTTCACCTGTTGAAACATGAATCTGTATTGACATTGGGTCATATATGTAGTAGAAATGTGAAATACATTTTGAAGTTGGTGCCTTCTTGGCCGAGAAAAGGCAGAAAGTGTCTTTTTGGCTCATCCCAGAATGCACAGCACCGCAGACCACTCTCACTAAGGTCCTCTATTTACAGACATATTTACTTCAACACATAAGGCCGTTTACACAAGTGATTCCGAGATTTCTTCCAGAAGGAATTGGCATAGGAAATTCCTGGCAGAAAACAGACTCTATGTCTGTGTCCATAGGCAAACAGTGAGAGCACCAACACTACCAGTCCGCCCCAGCTCTAGCCGGCTCCGGCTCCTCGTCCTCACTGCCGCAGACAGGCCGGCCTTGTGTCTCGGGTGCTGCGGCCGCTATTGCGGCTCGTAGAGATAGAAGACCTTCAAAATCCCCTTCATCCATATCAGCTTTTTTCGCCATTATCAGCTTTCTCCATAGAGCCTGTTAGCATAGCATTCCAAGCAATATGGTGGACGTTAAGTTTCGATTCTGGGAGTGAGGTCCCACCCACTGATCTGTGATTGGTCTGTAGCTTCAGTGATCGAAAATATCAGGAACTAGCGTTGTAGTTTCACCCTGCTAACCGCAACAGCCGCCGATGGCGCAATATGATGATATTTGCGTCACTGAAAGCTCCTTTTCAGACTTAGAAATACAAAGATTTCCCATCTCAGGGGAAAATGAGGGCAGGATGCACGACCATTCAAAAATACTATCAGGTTTCTAATGATACAAAGCTTAATGCTAATGAGTGAAGTATCCCTTTAAATATTTAAACATCAGTGACATTAAAATAGAATCAACTAGCATGTCTTAATTCTTTAGATTGTTTGCACATTGCAGGTTTAACTTTAAATACTGTGTTGATTTGAATGGGTTAATAGTGTTAAGTTGTCTTATTCTTATGTTCTACATTTTCTTAAATACATTGACTTGTTAAATAGAGGTGTGCGTCTGCTCTCACCAGGTGGAGGCGGTCAGTACCTCAGTCCAGGACTCCAGTGTGTTGGTGCAGAGGAGCACCCTGGACCTGATCCTCTTCTGCTTCCCGTTCCATATGAGCCAGGTATGAAAAGCTGTTCGTCTGAGGCCTGGCTGAAAGGCATTTAATGCAGAATGACAATGATGTGTGTATTATGTCCAACAATACGGTACATGGAGCATGGGTGTTACATATCATGAAGGACTGATGGAGAAGGATAATTGCTTTCTAAGCATTCTGCATCTTCAGGTTCGGGTTGAATGTCAGCTTCAATGTTTGCATGTTGTATGGAGTTTTGCCAATTGATGATATAGTAGTTAATGCAGGGTTTGCAGGGTAAGGGATACAAATTGATAAGAAAATAATTTATAAAAGACAGATTTGTATACAGACTAATAAAAGAAAAGAACTGCTATGTAAAATAGAATATGAGCAGAGTAATGGCCGCTTGGATGAACATCTGAATATGCGTCATTGACATTGGTTGTATGTTTTTGTGTTTGTGTGGTGACCAGTGTTAGGACTAACCCGTTACTAAGTAACGCCTTACTGTAATGCCACTACTATTTGTGGTAACTAGTAACAAATTAGTTACTTTCCAGATTCTGGACCAATAAGACTGGGACAGTGCTCTTATCTGACCTCTGCACTGTATGTGTGTTTGTTTGTGATTATTAGTGAGTATATAAATGAGAAAGAACCAATCGTTACTGTTGTGTTGTGTTCAGGCGACCCGCCCTGACATGATCCGGATCCTGTCAGCAGCTTTGCATGTGGTTTTAAGACGAGACATGTCCCTCAACCGCAGACTCTATGCCTGGCTGCTTGGTATGACACACACACACACACACACACACACACACACACACACACACACACACACACACACACACACACACACACACACACACACACACACACACACACACACACACACACACACACACACACACACACAGGCACTGAGATTCAGACCCAGCAGGATTTCCTCTAATTAAAGAATTTGAAAAATCAGGAAGTCAGGATTTTACCAACTCCTTCCTCTGTTGTGTATATTTTGTGATTTGAATAGTTAGAAGGGAATTGTAACTATTCAATTGTATGTCCATTTTTTCCTTCTGTGGAAGACACCAGTATCTGTTGTGGTCATTGTCTTTATTTATTTTTCTCTTCTTTGCAACTCTCTGTGGATGAACATGATGGTAAGTGTCTGCATGGCTAACAACTGTCACTGAAGCTTACTCTTCTCTTCAAAACAACTCAGAATATAGACGGCATTAGATCATTCTACATCTCTAGGAAAGCAAAAGGAGCAGACGACCTTCTTCTTCTTTAAAACAAAACCAGAATCAGAGTGGGGAGAGAAGAATAAGGAGAAGGGGATTAACTTTTTTCCAGAATGTACACCTGAGATGTTTTTATTTGATCGTAATTGTATGTCTTTGTTTTCTGAAGGCTTTGATAACAACGGGGTGATGACAGGCCCCCGGAGCACTCGTCAGAGCAACCCAGAGGAGCATGCTAGCCAATATTTCAACACCTTCTCTAAAGACATGCTTGTTCAGGTGAGCTCTTAAGTGAATGAAAAAAGTTTAAAGTAACACATGAAAAATGTTTTGTGTAAGCATGTGTAATATTAGATTCTGAAAAAATACCAAATCAGATGTTTCATTACAGCCAAGGAATATCATTATGGGGAAATGTGTGTGTGTGTTTGTTGAAATCTGCTGTACAATATTACTCCTCCTCACATCTCCCACATCCTCCCTGGGGTTTGCATCTATATGTTCTGTACTGTGTTCTCCTATTCCTGTAGACCTTTCCCTTTGAAGATAGCTCCCACTTCTCCTAAGGAGCGTTACACACACACTCACACACACTGACACACCATCAAACACACACAGTTGGGTTTTCTGTATTTTCACGCTGAAAACAGCCTTTACCCTCCTGGCATGTGTGCCCTGGTACTCCAGGGGTTGGAACACAGGGCACAAAGAGCGACCAGGAGGGGAAGTTTTGTTTTTTAGTGTTTATTTATTTATTTCATTTTTTTGTGTATCGCTCTACCATCTGCTCTGAGGTAGCTATTGGAGCTCCCTCCTTTGGGAGAAGGTTTATTCTACAGAGACCGTCTGTTTTTGGCTCCAGTCATTATGTGGCAGACGAAGCGTGAAACACATACAAAAACAAAAAAAATCAAAAGGGTTTGAAACCAAATTCTTTAAAAAAAAGCCTAAAAAAACAACAACTGTGTCCTCCCTCCACTGTGTCTAAAGTGACTTTGGAGTTTAGAAGTTTTGATCTCTGCTGTTATTAGATTGTTTGTCTGTGTATGTGTGTTTGTCCTTCTTTAGGCAATGGTGGGGATACTGCAGGGTAAGGCCCGAGGTGGAGAAGAAGAAAGCATACTCATGCATGACCTTAAGCCATT
Source organism: Labrus mixtus (assembly GCF_963584025.1). Classification (NCBI taxonomy): domain Eukaryota; kingdom Metazoa; phylum Chordata; class Actinopteri; order Labriformes; family Labridae; genus Labrus; species Labrus mixtus. The sequence goes on from NC_083622.1 coordinate 28,643,495, forward strand.
TCGCATCCTCATTAGTCTGCTGGACAAACCGGAGTTGGGTAAGCAGTCTTTCTATGTATTAACACATATACAGTCAGTTACTGTTGTAAATGGTTAAATAAGGATGTTTAACATACAAGCAGCCTATTACACATACTCAATGAAATAAATCCTCAGTTCATAACATCTCATATCCGGCTTTTCAGGTCCAGCAATCCTAGAGGATGTTCTGATTGAGGTGTTTCGAACTCTACACACGCAGTGCAGAACAGAGTTGGACCTCCAGAACCAGAGTCCTTTCAGCAAAGACCACACACACCTCAGCAGGTCAGTCCAGTCCCACAATTGCTCATCAGTGCCTTACAGACATTGGGTACCATACGATAAACTCAAATTAAACCTTATGAGCATAGTTTGGTTGTAGCATCATCAAAAAAGTTATTATCTAACTAATTTGAGTAAAATTTAAACAATAAACCGGTAATGTAAAAAAAATATGCACTTTGAAAAAATGGTTGACAGAGGCGATAGAATCTCATTACAAACCCATCATATCATCACACTAATGATTCCTTCTTCCTCAGCAAACTACGTGAGAACAAGAAGACAGCAGAACTGATCAAAACAGCCAACCTCCTCTTTAACTCGTTTGAGCCGTACTACATGTGGGACTACATCGCTCGCTGGTTTGAGGAGTGCTGCAGGTGTGTATGCAAAAACTCCTCAACGCATATACACTCAAATTACTACTTTTTAAAAAAACTTTATTTTATTTGTAAGGGACCATGTGCAATTAAAACATAAATGTAACAATGTAATGCATTTCGCCAGAATTAGCCTTCGGCTAATTTACATCTGCAGTCCATTTGCAGGTAACAAATAAAACATATAAGAACATCAAACATCACTCAGCAACAAATACAACATAGTAGTTTCATAGTCAAAGACAAATCAGTCTACAGTAAAGAGTCTAAAGAACAGTGGGTGACATCAGTGGAAACAAATGTTGCTTTGAGGTCACTCAAGTCTTTTTGAGATCATTATTAATTATCCAGAAGGAAAGGAGTGCAAAGCATGCTGCTGCCATGCAGCCTACCTCTTTTTTTTGTTGCGCTATACTTATGCTCAGCTCGTTACAAGTTATTTTCAATCAGCATTACAGCCATGATGGAACAAAGTGGATCCACAGATTTCTGTCATCATCCATAGTCTGCTGACCTAACCCCAAAACCCACTTACAAACGTCTCTGTTGCAGGAGGACTGTTAACAGCAGCACACGCGCACCACGGCATGCTGGGAGCTTAGATCTTCCCGAGCTGTCATTGGTAGAGTTCTGTCAGCTTGTGGATTTCCTGCTGGATATTGTTTCATTGGTGAGACTCCTCTCTATAGTCTCTGTCTTTCTGTCTGTCTTTGTATCTTTCATTTTTTGTTGTCTTCTTCTTTCTGTAGAATTTTCCTTTTTGTCTCTTTTTTTTTCCTTACATTTTTTTCTCTACCTTCCATGTTCCCCTCCTTACATTATATTCTGCTGTAACTCCACTATCACGTTTCTTTACATTGTATAGTCTTTTCCTTTTTTCATTCTTTTTCTCTTATAAGATTTGATTATTTTGCTTGTTTTTTAAAAATTTGTCTCCCTTTCTTTCCATTAATATTCAGTCCGTCTTCCTTTTCCTACTGTCATCTTCATCTTCATCTGTCATTTCCTTTTCTTCAATTTTTGTCTTCCTTCAAATTTGATACATTGTTCATTCAGCAAAAACTCTTGTCTTTAATTTTTTAACGTACCTCGCTTCCTGTCCCTGCTTGGGACACTTTCATCCCATTCTGTTTCTCACTCCCTCTTGGCTCTCACTCCTTTGTTTTCAATCCTGTGTTTCCTTCAAGCACACCCCATGACAAATCTAAATTTGCCTCCATGTTGTCAGATTTGTTGTCCTAAATTATTTTTGAAACCAGTTCTGAGATGCTTCACTCAGGAGGCGTGTGTGTGCACCCCGCTCTCCTGTGTCTCCTGTGTGAAATCTCTTTGTAGGTTCAAAAATTACGATTTTGTGTTTTCCTGCCAAAAAAATAGTTTGTATCCTCTTAATAATAGGCTTTTCTACAAAGAATTTCCAATCTGAGCAGGTTGGAAATCCCTCACTCCTTTATTACCCTGTTTGAGAGCTTGTTTGTGCGTGTTTTCGAAAGAGCGAGAGAAAGAGAACCTTGTGTTCTGTAATCTTGTGTGAGAGAAGAGGAAAGTGGATGAGTAGCTGGTATGTCTCTGCGTACCAAGTGTGTTGTGGCCTGTGCTCTGCTTGCTCCTGTCTGTTCAAACTATCTGCTCTTTCTCCTTGAAGCCTACTAGAAGCATGAGGGTAATCTGCCAGGTAAAGTACTGCTCTTTCCTGCTTTTTCACCTCACCCTGCTTCACTGAGGCTATGATAACATTTCTGCAACATCCTGCAAACATCCCCCAGGCCATCTGTATACCTGCTCTGCTTTGAGTGATCATTTCAGAATGAATGACTAAATGTCGTATTTTAATACATTAATGATCCAGCTGAAGAAGTGAGATTGTTAGAGTTTATTACACGTGGTGAAAACGTACCCTGGTTGTTTGGTGTGGATCTTGTGAAAATGAAATCTCTGCCCAGTGTGTATTTGTTTGCTGTTAAGCTTGCATGCATGTAGTTATGTGCTAATGCATTGCTCACATATTTGTAAGAAATATGACTGTTGTAATTGACTCCATGCTGTAATGCTCATTTTATCTTTCAGTTGTTCCTTTTTCTACCTTTTTTTGATTCATAAAAATGTGTTTCTTCTTGAAGTCAAAATATTTGCATAAAATACAAAAACAAAAAAATCCACCACATGAAAATCAACACTAAAGGTGCAAGATGTCATAAAACCAAATGTAAGGAAAATGAGGTTGCGTAAAGTAACGGTAATAAATTCAATTCATTTATTGTTAAATTGAACATCTTGCAGTAGAACTTGATCAAAGTGTAAATAGTAAATCGTTTGGGGGAAAAAGGGATGAATATATATATCTATATATAAGATCTATAAAACATAAAACCCCTTAAACTTATCATGACATTCATGTCATTTCGAGGTGTTAGCTTTTTCCCTTTTCCAACCACAGGCTAATTAAAATGGGATTATTCTAGAGGGTGTTTTGTATTTAATTAAAAAAACTGTATTACATAACTTATTATAACTATATTACATTAATTAAAGTTTACCACCAGACTCAGAAAAGTATCAAGTCTTCATTCTATTCTTATACTGTATTAGATCACTTTATGGCAGGAAGGAAGGGAAGCTTAGTCCACACTGACACCTGTTTTTCCTAACGTCTCCAGGAGACCTACATAGAGATCCAGACAGAGCATCTCCCTCAACTGCTGCTGCGTATGGTGGCAGCACTGACCTGTCACCTGCAGACTCTGGGCCTCGGAGAACTCACCCACTGCCTTCGTCTCTGCTCAAAGATCCTCAGTAAAGTACAGCCTCCACTGGTTTCTCCTCTGGCCCTCCCATCAGTCCCCGGGGCTCAGGGCCTGGCAACTTCCACTGGCAACCTCTCAAACTCAGCAAGAGATAAGAGCAGAGAAAAGGAAGACAAGCGGGTAAGGAAAACTGTCAAAAAATGTTCAAACATACAGTATTAAAGGGAGATCATTATGGCTATCAGAAGAGGTATTCATTCATTTCCTGCTACATCTTGACTTGATAACTTTAAATATGTTAAGATCAGAGGGTCAGTTGACTTAAATTGTCAGTAAAAAAAACAAAAACATTCACTTCCAAAAAAACAAAGTGATGCAAATCACTTTTTACTTTGAAAAACAGCCAGCCATCATTCTGTGCTTTCTCTGATCCTTTAAAACGCATTTGATAAAAGCATAGACCTTGAAATTTCCACAGTAAAAGCAAATCCCAGTTTGACCCACTTCCCCTACAAGTTACTGCCCAAAACTCCATCAGTGCACTCTCTGATGGTGTGCCCTGGTCCCTGAACAGAGCTCTTCCAGCTCTTGTTGCCTCCTGCTAGTCTCCAGCCCTGTGCTCATGCTGGCGAGTTGGTCCCATGACTGGCCCTGCCAGCCCACTCTCCCTCAAACATAAGGCATTTGAAAAGTTATTGAGAGCAAATGCTTCATATGGCTGTCCCAGTCCTCCTGGTCCCTGCCCAGCAGCCTGGTTGTTTAAGTGTTTATCGAGCTCGTTGAGTTGTGATAAAAAGTTCAGTCAGTCTTTCTCATGTTCAGAGATGGTTATGGCTAGATAGATTGGGTCAGGCCCAGGAGGAGTAGAAGAGAGGACGGTTAGAAAGACAGAAGATGGTTTAACCAACAGCTGAGCCCAGCTCGCCTTTTCTCTCTGAGGAAGAAGAGGAGTAGACCAGCCTGTGTTGCCTCCTGGGTGAGCCATCACCATTGGAGCAGAAAACATTCCACATACATCCCCTTATTACTGTAACACCCTCACATCCCCACCCCCACCCTTGAGGGATATATAGAGAACATGCTATCTAATGTGCCATCTGAGGCTAGGCTTCAGAATGTATCTGCTGCCTCTATCTAAATACATCCAGGGAAGCCATCAGGCTCAGAGGCTTCTTTAGACAAAAAAATATGTGAAATGAAGTCTGTCAGTCTGTCTGCGGCAAGATGCTAGCCTGGTGTGCAGTTCAGGGTACACAAATCCCTCATGGGAAACCCAACAGCTGTGTAGTGCACACAACTGTGCAACGGTGAGGTTAACATGTTAATAATAAGCACAAGTTCTCTATCTGATCTAAACTACATCTTAAACCTTGAACAAGCTGCTTGACCCGCCATTAAAGAAAAATTAGACCGTTTGAAAACACATTTTCAGAAAACAGGTGTAACTACTTACATTGATGAATGATGATTATTTTTTTATTTTGAAGATCAGTTCCAGGTTAAACCATTTCCTGCATGCTGGCCCACTACAATGAAATATTGGGACATTTAGTTAAATAGAGCCTACATTAGGGTTGTATATTTATCATCTACTCTATTTTAATAAAGAAACAGAGACATGATGTCATGATTATTTGTTAAAATAAAGTTGGAGCAACCTTGGGGTATCATTGTCACAAATGCTCAGTGGAAACATACAGTCTGCAAGTGGACTTTCCCTGGCTTGCCTGTATCTTCAGATCCACACACACATTAACTCATTCTGTGCTCCCATCACAGTTTGCCGAACTTACTTCATGAACTTTTCTATGCTCCATCCTCCTGCAGGCTTTGCCCTCTACTCTGGAGCCACCTGGCAGTGGGGAAGTGTTTGAGGATGGGGAAAACCACCCAAGTAGTCGCTCTTCAGAAAGTGGCTTCACAGACTTTGTCCAGTACCAGGGTGATGGCCCTGAGGATTCAGAGCGAACTCCTCATCCTAACCCAGCAGTCAAAACAGGCCGCCGCTCTTCAGGCCCATCTCAGACCAAACCTTTGGACAAACCAGTAATGCAGTGCTGCCTGGAGCATTTCCAGCTGTTTCTCTCAAGACTAATCAGCTTATATATTACCCCTGGGCAGGGACATAAAGCTGAAGCTGAAAGAGGTGAAGTAATGCAGTCAGGTACTCTGGTTTCAGAGGGCTCCCAGCAAAGCATTCAGATGGAGTTGTGCTCAATAACAGGGATGGTCCAGAGGGAGTTCGTTGCTGCTTTCACTGCTGCCTGCCAGCTCTTCCTAGAGTGCTCCAGTTTCCCTGTGTACATCGCAGAGGGAAACCTTAAGTCCTCACCCCCACAAGAAGAACAGTTTGGTAAGTGCCCAAAACAATAAGCTTTTTTTTTTCAGCAAGTGCTATGGTAAGCAATTGTTTTAGTGTTTAAATTTAAGATTTTAAACTCTTACTCATCAATTTAAAGCCCTACACAGACTTGCCACCTCCTACATCACAGATGGACTCATACCTGATGAGCCTAGTCGCTGCTTTTTTTATTTTACCTGCAACTGTCAACGTTCTTTGATTGTTATATTATTTGAAGATTTTACTGGTTTAGCTGTTTTTTTATTTTAATGTTTTTATATAACCTGACAGCTCTGGTCCTGTGCTCAATATATTGATATTAATTATCAATTCAATTAATTCATTATTCAATGAATTATCTTGTGGTGTAAAGCACTATGTAACTGTGTTTTAAAAGGTGCTTTATAAATAAATGTGCTATTACTTTATATGTTTGAAAAAAGTACAAGACAATGTGCTGCATTTACTGTAATGTCATGATCAGTGGGAAGACACAAAACATGTCATCTGTAATGGTTTGGGTCAATGGAATATGTACCATCTTTTTTAATATATTTTCTTGATATATACATTGAAATCCTTTGCTCTACAGACAGCGAGCAGGTCCGTCTGCCAGTGTGGCTGCAGACGCTGATGGATGCATGCTGCTTGGCCAATGACTTCAGCCTGCAGGGTGTTGCCATCTCCCTGCTTATGGACCTCGTGGGACTCACCCAGTCAGTTGCCATTGTGACAGCTGAAAGTGTGGCATCTGATGGCAGTCCTGAGTCCACGCAGCCCATGAGCCCCAGCCAGGGTCGCGTAGCTGTTGTCATCAGGCCACCACTCACTCAGGGAATCCTAAAGTACATTGCTGACAAGACAGACTTCTTCAAGGTAGAATCCTCCTTTTGGAATATAGTTGAACTATTAATTGGCTTATAATTTAAAAGTGTTGTTTATTTTCAGTGTTAACCTCAATCTTGTTTCTAGAATGTTGCTTTGATCTTATGGGACCAGTTGAGTGAGGGGACACCTCAGCACCATCAACGCAGCGTGGAGCTCTTCTACCAGCTCCACAACCTGGTGCCCTCCTCCAGCATCTGTGAGGACGTCATCAGCCAGCAACTCATGCACAGAGACAAGGTTTGTTCCGTTAACACTTTACATCCCAGACAAACACCCGAATATGACACACATAAAATAACAGCATGCACCCCTTCACTTAGTCTGTAGACAGATGCAATGTGTCAATAAAACTCACGCAGATGTGACTTTTTTCACAGAGAGTACGGCTGGAGGCCCACGTGAAGTTCTCTGTGCTGTGGCATTTGACACGTGATCTTAACATGACCAAGTCCTCTCCTTTTAATCGCACATTTGACAGGTATGCAAGTCCATGAATTATGGTGCTTTAGTTTTTTTGAAGGGACTTCCATATACAGATGAATCCTCTACCAAGTGCTTTTAGTGTGATTCACTATCATTTTATTTTGAATCTTTAATCTGCTCTGTGTTTTATGTCTGAAGCTTGTTTAATATGCTGCTGCCTGTCTTGGCCAGGACACTCTTGAGGTTATCCTGGTTAAATACTTTTGAAATAAAAATCTTTTTCTTGGTCCTCAGGTCTCTCTTCATCATGCTCGACAGTTTAAGTTATTGGGATCCATGTACGAGTGCTGTTGGTCGGGGTTGGCTGAATCAGGTCCTTCAGAGGCATGATATTGCTCGGGTATTAGAACCTCTTCTACTCATCTTGCTGCATCCCAAGACCCACCGAGTGTCTATTCAGAGGGTACAGTCCCAACGCCACTGGGCACAGGTCTTCCCTGAACCATGTAATCAGGAGCCATCAGAACCCATGTACACTCGGGACTCTGGCTTTTCTGACAGTAAGGAGCTGCTGATATTTCTTCTTTCAAAGTTTTACTTGTAGCTTCTATGTATTTTTGTCCACTGGCCTTTCTTGGGTCTTTTTAATAAATACATATTGAATGTGCCTGTTTATATTCCTCCTTTCATATTGTGTCTTTCTTCCATTAGACTTCAGTCACATCCATGGGGAGAGGGTGTCACAAGACGAGCTCCGAGGCCTGGCGATTGGGGAAATGGAGCCTTTCTGTCTCACTGTCAACCCCTTGAGTGATAGTCTGTCCTTACTGAGCCTGAGCAGTGAGAACCTACAACTAGCTGGAGAATATCAGCCTGCTGACCAGCAGGGGGAGCCTCAGAGCTCTGAGTCTAGTGTTTCTCAATCATCTACAGTGGAAATTGGTAGCTTTGAGGAACTAGAGGGTGTCTGCAGCACAGTCAATGGTTCAGACCAGCAGCCTGGTTTATCAGATGAAATCTCTGAGGACTCTGTTGAGGAGGCTGTGTCCTCTGTAATCAAAGAGCTTATAGAAAGAGTTTTGTGTTTAGTAGAAGAGGATTCCCTTGACATTTCACCTCCTCCAGAAAACTGGCCCCAGACCGACACAGACAGCACATCTTCAGATACCTCAACAGGTCTCCGTCTCGACTCTGGACCACCTACCGTCTCTAACCACCAGACACTGCCTGAAATGCTTGCTGGAGGAACAGTGGAGTTCTTTTCAGGTACACCAGCTGATATATCTGCAGAGGAGCAGCACAGAGAGGGCATCACCCGTCATAGTTCATCACCTTCTATTGTCACATTGCCAGACTGTTCAAACCCAGTCACCCTTGACCACAGCTTGCATGTGGAAGACTCTCAGGCCCGTAAACGTAGCCATAGCAGCACCCAGCTAAGCCTTAAAGGGAAGATCATGGAGAGGCTTGCAGACAAATCTCCAGGAGCAAAGCCCAAAATCAAGAAAACCAAGAGGAAAGCAGATGAGAGGCAAAAGAAGTTGACAAATCAAGCTGAAAAACTGCGACCTCCCAGTATTTTCTTCGGGGACAGCCTGGATCTGGAGAATTGGTATAGCTGCGGGGAGGGAGAGGTGTCAGAGATTGAAAGTGACACTGGCTCACCCAGTGGGGGCTCTGGTGTAACTGTCGGGGGTGCTAGTGTCACAAGACGCAGATCATCCTCTGCCCCACCTCGTTTCAACATCCATCCTCTCTACCAGCATGTCCTGCTCTACCTCCAGCTGTACGACTCCTCACGCGCCCTCCACGCTCTGTCAGCCATTGCAGCAATGTTAAGATCCTCTCCCTCGGGGTTTGTAAGTGCCATGTCCACCACCAGCATCAACAACACCTACACTCCACAGCTCTCTTTGCTTCAGAACCTCCTAGCCCGTCACAGGGTCTCTGTCATGGGCAAAGACTTTTACTGTCCAATCCCCCAGGATTCACACTCACACTCATTCCGCAGCGCCATGTACCTGGAGATCATTATTTCACTCTGTCTCTACTTCCTAAGAAGTTATTACTCTGCCCATGTGGCAGCGGGCCCTCAGGACTTGGCAGGGAACCGGGCCATGCAGTTGACCAGTGTAGAGGTCTTAACTCTTCTTTTTAGTGAGCTAGCCAAAGTCACGGGTGGCTCTGCTAAAGGCTTCGCTAGTTTCATAAGCGATGTGCTCTCAAAGTGCAAAGTTCAGAAGGTGGTCCTCCACTGCTTGCTCTCCTCTATATTCAGTGCTCAGAAGTGGCATGAGCAACAGTCGTCAGGCATCAACGTGGCTTCAGTGGAGGAGGGTCTGTCAGAGGACAGTGTGATCAACCTGTCAGAGGACCAGATAGACAGCTGCAGCGCTGTCCAGTCTCAGCTGCTCAGACTGCTGCAGAGCCTTGTTGTTCTTGAGCATAGAGTCCTGGTGCCAGCTGATGAGGGAGGAGAAGGAGGACCTGTGGGGGGTGTTTCAGGAGGTGGAGTGACAGGAAGCAGTGCTGGGGCCGGATTTGAGATGTTGGGTGGGGAAGTAGAACATGTAAACCCTCAGCAGCCAATGACTTCCCTGCAGTACCTCCATGGACAGCCAATCACAGCGCAGGGTATGTTCCTGTGTGCGGTGATCAGAGCACTGCATCAGCACCACACATGTAAGATGCATCCTCAGTGGATTGGACTCATCACTGCCACCCTGCCATACATGGGGAGGGTGCTGAGGAGGGTGGTGGCTTCAGTCACCCTGCAGCTGTGCAGGAACCTGGACAACCTTCTTCAGCAGTATCGCTATGAAATCGGGATTACTGACACCAGGTATTGACTTCTGTATTGATAGTACTAATGAGTGTCACTATTATAAAAATCTTTCAGGAGTAGTATAGTTTATTTTTGTCTGCGTTACAATAACCCCCACAGAAAACACATAATTAATGAATACATTAGAAATATAATAAATGTGGGGATTAAACAAAGAAATATCAAATAAAGTTCAACTGTATGCATTTAGGTGTAACATGCAGAAACAAAAGTGATATAAAACAGCTTATCAAGCAGTAAGCCACTAGATGGCACTCTTAACCAAAAGATGCTATAGCACTCTAAATGCATACCATATCTCTGCTGTGCCAATTGTATTTAAGATTCTTGATTTTCAGATTTAGTATAAAACATTTTTAAACATTTGTGTTGCTTAAACTGCATATTCTTGCATGGTTTTTTTTAGACCGCAGTGGATGGCTCTTTGCATCCCTCCTGACCTGATTCTGACAGTTCTGGAGGGGATGACAGCTATCATCCATTACTGCCTGCTGGATCCCACCTCTCAGTACCACCAGGTGAGGGCGCCAAGCACTCATGGGTTGCACTCTTTCATAACTCAGTCACTATTTATAATCTCTAGAAAAATCTTTTCTTCTGTACAGCCATTCTGAGCTCTGGCATACTTCTCTGTTATTGATATGACTTGCAGATGATTTGTACTAAGAAAGGCATGATTTTACCCTTTTTTGTAACAGTTTTAAGTACTGACTGTTTTTTTTGCATATTCTGCCTGTCAGTTACAAGTGAGCGTTGACCAGAAGCACCTGGCTGAGGCTCGTTCAGGCATCCTTTCCATCCTCCACACCATCATGTCTTCTGTCACCTTGCTGTGGAGTGTCCTCCATCAAGCAGACAACTCGGACAAGCCAGCAGCTGCCTCTGCTGCCTCCACTTCAAATATCAACCTGGGCTCCACTAAGGTAAACCAGGACTTTTTCACAAAATTATATTTTCTTCTGCAGGTCTTTGCCAGTAAAGCAATTTTGAGTGTTAAAAAAAATGTTCAACACTCAGCTCTGTATATTCCTGTTTTGGCAGACGTTTGTCTACAGGTGGTTATGTAATTGTATGAGATAAAACAGTGATTCATATTTTCACAGAATATATTTTAAAATCATTACAGGGCAAATGTCCAAAAACCTGCTCAACTTAATCTAAAAAAAATATTTCAATATGGGCAGAACTGCTTAGATTCAAATGATGTTGTAAGACTTTTTATTATTATTAAGGGTTTTGGTTTACCATTGACAAGATGGATTCTGTTTATATTGTTAGTTATCAGCTGTTCAGGTCTAACCTAACTTCCTAACATCTGTCCTGAAGAACCTCCGGCAGCAAATATTGGAGCTGCTAGGTCCAATCTCCATGAACCACGGTGCTCACTTTATGGCAGCCATTGCCTACGTTTGGAATGAGAGGAAGCAGGTAAAAACTCCAGTCAGGAATAAGGTGAGTGTTTTAGAAAACTGCGTTCCCACTGATTTGTTGATTTTAGTTTGTATTATCTTGATGCTTGCAGTGGTCAGTGTTGCTTTTTGTGACCTCACCCAGCAGTGATGTCTCAAAGTAGTGGAAATCAAAGACAGGAGTGGTGGTGGTGTTAATTTCAAAGTGAAAAATAAGAATAGCAAATATGTTTTCTTGAGTCTTTCACAAACACTGTTCTTAAAAGAGATGCCCAGACTCTAGTATGTTTGTTTTTAGATGCACTGTTTAAATCAAAGTATATGAACCGTGTCTCTCAGGTGATTCCTCTAGCAAGTGAAGAACAGCTGCTGCTGGTTGAGCTGGTCCGTTCAGTGAGTGCCATGCGTACTGAGACCGTCATGCAAACTGTCAAAGAGGTCCTGAAGCAGCCGCCTGCCATAGCAAAGGACAAGGTAGGTGTTTGATTTAAAAAAAGTGTAATCATATATATATATATCTTTAACAACAACAAAAACAAAATAATAATAAATACTGTTATTGTTAGACACACTTACCGTACATAGACCTGAAAGAACAAACAGGACAGGATAGACATGCATTATTGGAGAGATGTCAGAGTGAGGGGCTTGCACGTGGACTGGTGCTCAGAGCAGTTGGGGGTCTGTGCCTTGCTCAAGGGTATCTCAGCTGTGCGCAGTGAGTGAACTGGCATCTCTCCAGCAACCAGACTTGAACTGGTAAACCTCCAGATCCCCAGCCTGATCCAACAGACTTGAGCTACTGCCGAGTTTCTTCAAACTCATTGATATACTGAAATACTTTGATCTCCATCGATTTCCCTCCAGGTTTTAAATCTGTTATGATTTGTATCATAAATATCATTAACATAGATGAAGGGAAACAGTAAGGCTAAATGTCTGTGATGTTTAGTATGTTATTTTAGTCATGCCATTAGGCAATATATGAATTACAAAACATGTTTAGGTGAGTATGTTTGATTTTCATTTTTCTTTAAGGCACAGACACAATGTCAATTAAATGATTCATGACATTGTGTTATTTCTTCACTGTTCCCCATAGAAACACCTTTCTTTGGAAGTCTGTATGCTTCAGTTCTTCTATGCCTATGTCCAGAGGTGAGTCCACTGCTGGCCCACACCAGTGTACATTCATATAATAAATCTTAATGAACTTCATGTAAAGGATGCCATTATTACTTTTTATGTGCAGAGCCTCTAACCTCTGAAACATTACATTATATTCATGTCTCTGTCTCAGGATCCCTGTGTCCAGTTTAGTTGATAGCTGGCCATCTCTGCTGGCGCTGCTGAAGGACTCGGTACCATTAGGCCTGCCTGCCCCGGGACAGTTTCTTATTCTAGGGTTGGTTCCTCATCTCATCTCTTAATTCTTTTGTACAGTTATCGCTATATCCTCACAATATCTGGGGGAACAAAAGTAGAACTACTCTTACATGTATCAGTAATGTGCATGTTGGTAGGTTCCTCAAAGTTTTAATCTGAATTGATCTCTCTGTTGGGACTACAGTGTCCTCTTCTTGCACATGATATTCTTTAACTTATTGTACACATCTCTCCCTCTCTCTTTGTTTTCTGCAGAGTTTTGAATGAGTTCATTTTGAAGAATCCCAATCTGGAAAGCAAGAAGGACCAACGGGAGCTGCAGGTGATTACTATTGCCACCTTGAATTCAATTCAGCTCTCAACTGATTCTATTGTGTTGAATAAAAAATCATCATATTGAACCTGATTTTTCACTAAAGTAAGGTAATATTTCCTCTGTATTCAGGATGTGACCCATAAGGTGGTGGAGGCTATTGGAACAATTGCAGGCTCCTCTCTGGAGCAAACCACATGGCTGAGGAGAAACCTGGAGGTGAAGGCTTCCCCTCAGATAGTTGTGGATGGAGCCAACCTGGAAGCCGATGTAGAAGGTGTGCTGCTTATAAGTGTTAATAAAGACTTAATAATAACTGCTGTATAAAACAGCTATTTTCATAAAAACACAAAATCTAGAATTAAGGCATTGCTTCTATGTTTCAGTTGAGAGTGAGCTTAGGCAGCTTGGATACTGACAACAGTTTATGTATTTGTGTTCCCTGCAGTCTGTATTATGTCTGCATTATAAAGTATCAAATGAAAACAGCTTGATCAAGAATGAAAAATAACCGTAATATGTTGCATGTTTCAGCATGGCATTCTAGGTATCTGGGCTACGTAGCTGCTACTACAGTATGTTTGCTTTGTGTGTTCTGTAGATTTAATGCTCACAGTGATGGAGGCCTCCAGCTTTACTCCATCAGTGTACAGCGTTCATGCCCTCACCCTGCTGGCTGAGGTAAAACTTTCATATCTCTGTGTTTCATAACTGTTGTGTCTCAGGCCATCAGTCAGTGACCCGGCAAATAACTTTGATTGTGAATCAGGATTATGTCTAACTGCTCTCCCTCACATTTACTAGCAATGTTTGAGCTTGTTGCTCTCAGGCACAGCCCTGCAATGCACTCACACACTCCCACTGACATCCTTACAGCTGATTTACGGCTCCCTCCCCACCTCTACTTCAGTTATTATTAGTGAACCAGTAAGTCAATCTGCTGCACTTTGTGGAGCTGTGAATGAGCTGGGCTGTGCTGAGCAATTGAAACTTGTAGATAACTTTTGCCACCCAGGTTATTTAGGCTCAGTGCTGAGCTTATTTTGCTTCTTTGCTGTTAACAGATTATAGATAGATGTATTTATGCAGGTAATATATCTTCACTATACTAAAGGTCAGATTGTCTGTTGCTGTTTGGTGCAGTTATTTACTCTACATAATATGTCATTTCCAGCGAAGGAATTAAAAAAGCTCAGAATTTAGAGATGGATGCTTTCTTTCTGACTCTTAAGTTCAATGGTTTATTTATCAGGTGCTGGCTCATCTGTTGGACATGGTGTTCTACAGTGACGAGAAGGAGAGGGTGATCCCACTGCTGGTTAATATCATGCACTACGTAGTGCCCTACCTCCGCAACCACAGGTGGGGATAAGCATCTCATTTCTTATAATTTTTTTCAAACTTTAGGGTCTTTAAGATTTTTCCTGAAATTGAACATCTTAAATTTCCATCACATGAAGGTGAGACACATGACATGTAAACATTTTCATGTTGGGGAGTGAAGATGAAGTGCAATGAGCTGCCAGTTGTGAAAACAACTTATCGCTGGTCATATTGCAAGATTGATATGTTTCCTGTTTCTCCTGGCAGTGCTCACAACGCCCCCAGTTACAGGGCCTGCATCCAACTGTTAAGCAGCCTGAGCGGGTACCAGTACACCCGCCGTGCCTGGAAGAAGGAGGCCTTTGACCTCTTCATGGACCACACCTTCTTCCAGATGGACTCCTCCTGCGTCAGCCAGTGAGTAGGAGTAGTAGTGTGTGGGAGAGACTGGTGGTTTGAACATGTGGCCTAAGTGACACAAAGAGAGGAGGGAAAAACATTATCAACACTTTACATACATACATTTAAGAAAGTATGATGTTCAGTTGATTTTTGAGACAGCTTGAGTATGACACTCTGTTGTAAAAAAAAACAAAAAAACGTTTTTGACCTATTTATCAACTACATTTGATTTGGTGAGAAGTCATTTTCTAATTTAAACATTCAAATAGTAATACATGTGTAAGTGAAACACTAAAGACTAACATGTGGACATATTGTAATATTACATACAGAATGTGCACAGGTGAAGGCAGTGTTTCCCCTACCATTATATTAGGGGGGCGACCGGCGCCCCCTGCCCCCCCTGGAGGCCAAGTAAAAAAAACAAATAGATTTATTTTTGGGCTTTTGTGCCTTTATTGTAGAGATAGGATAGTCGGAAATCAGGGAAAGAAGTCATTTAAGGATACCTTTCCTTTAAAAGTAACGCATGAACACCAAGATTCCTTCAAGTGTTTGTGTCGGCGTGTCGGCCGAATTCAAATTCAAATGTAAATGCATTGAACCTATATTGTCTTGTCTATATTTTCTTCAAACATCATTTTGGTTTGGGAGATTTGAATGCCGGATGTAAAGAGGCAGTCTTTCTTTGTATGTTGAATGTTAATACTTTCCTCTTTTTCAGCTGGAGAGCCATCATTGACCACTTGATGACTCATGACAAGACCACATTTAGAGACCTCATGAGTAAGCTTCACAATTAATTCTCAATTATGAATAAGTGTAGATGTTGCCACTGGGTGTGTTTACAGACGATTAACCTGATCTTGGTCTGCAGTGATTTACACTTATCATATCTCGCCTAAGGCCGTAAAGAATCTGAATCCTGCAAATCAACTTAACCAAAATAAGCCTTAACATTTCCACTTCAATTCAGTCCATAGCTTATACAAGTTAAAAACATAGTGTAGTTTGAAAGGTTTAGTCAACTCAATGTTATTCATATCATAGAACACCTTCTATAGTTAGACATTCAGTTCAGGAAGGAATAGCTCTCTTAAATCACAGCTTTCATTAAAGCTTGTTATCAATTTGACGACTGGCAGAGACAACGAACAATGTTTTTGTGTTCTTCCCTTCAGCTCGGGTGGCTGTAGCTCAGAGCAGCTCTCTGAGTCTCTTCACTAACAGAGATGCTGAGCTGGAACAGAGAGCCATGCTACTCAAACGGCTGGCTTTCACCATCTACAGCAGTGAAGTGGACCAGTACCAGAAATACCTCCCTGACATACAAGGTAAGCAATACATACATATACTGGACACGTACCAGTGTTTTACATACACTGTATAACACAGCAGAAGCACCCTCACGCTGAGGGAACATTTTATACAAACTCTCTGCTTTGCTTTGTGCCTTTCCCATGTATGAGCCCCCTAAAGATTACCAGACAACATTGTTTTAATTTAAGTGAATTTGAAGGTTTGTGAGATGAACTGAAAACAAACATGTAGTTACTGCCACATTAAGACTGACCTTATCTCAGTTCAGCCTCTGTAGGTTTATCTTCACTGAGCAGATGGTTGAAATATGTCTTTGTTTTCAGAGCGTTTGGTGGAGAGCCTGCGTCTACCTCAGGTGCCCATCCTCCATGCTCAGGTGTTCCTGTTCTTCAGAGTGCTGCTGCTCCGCATGTCTCCTCAGCACCTCACCTCACTATGGCCCACCATGATCACTGAACTGGTAAGAGCTAGACCTCACTGACTACCCTCTTTGTCTCACATTCTGTACCCTCACAGGTCTTTCTTAACTCTTTTACATATGAGACAGTTTGACACATAAACTAACTCATGCTCAATCACACATTGTATATCTGTTTTCCTGCAGGTCCAGGTGTTTCTTCTGATGGAGCAGGAGTTGACAGCTGATGAAGACATATCAAGGTACTTTTTCTGTTGATGTTACTAACTGGATTGCAGCAGCATAGAAACATCACAAGTTACTTTTTTCAATGATGAATCATCCTCTTAACTCCATTATAGGACATCAGGGCCATCTGTGGCTGGGTTGGAGACCACCTACTCTGGTGGAAACGGCTTCTCCACCTCATACAACAGCCAGCGCTGGCTTAACCTCTATCTGTCTGCATGCAAGCTCCTGGACCTGGCCCTCGCCCTTCCTCCTGAGAGCCTGCCTCAGTTTCAGATGTCAGTACAAAAAAATCTGGAGTAATAAAAGTCTTGTCACATAAGTGGGTTAGGGAATCATTAACATTAACATCAAATTAACATTTGTTGAAATTTCCAAATTTTCCGTGCATACCTGTCAGTATTTTGAATGACTGAATACAGCAGGGATCATTTGCAATGCCAATGTTAAGTGGAAGAGATGTCAAATCTCAATGTGTGAAGTGAATATGAATGAACCTTTGATTGAGATATTTGTATTTCTATCTGCAAAAACTCTGACTCCTTGTTAAAAGGTTACAAATTGTGTAATTTCTGATTGAATCCTTCCTCATTTTCAGGTACCGCTGGGCTTTCATCCCAGAAGCGTCAGACGATTCAGGATTGGAAGTGAGACGTCAGGGGACTCACCAGAGAGAATTTAAACCCTATGTGGTCCGACTGGCCAAGCTGCTGAGGAAACGAGCTAAGGTATCTCTCCTCCGTCTGTCTGCACGAGGTTGTTAAATGATGGAGACAAATGACTTGTTTCTCTCTAAAGAGTGTGTTGAGCTTAGTCCATTTCATTCTGTCTGCTCCCTCACCTGAAGGAAGGCAAATTAATTTATCTACTTGAGTAATTAGTTATCCGTTTCCCTCTCCCTTAGAAAAATCCAGAGGAGGACTGCTCCACTCGAACCCTGTCCTGGGAGCCAGGTCACCTTATGCTGACCCTCTACGTGATCCGCAGCATGGAGCAGCTGCTCCCTTTCTTTAACCTGCTCAGTCAGGTGTTCAACAGCAAGGCCAGCAGCCGCTCAGGCCCCACCTACTCAAACAACCCTGCAGACGCCTCCTTCCCTGGCCACAAGGAAGGACACAAACTGGAGAGCCAGAAGGTGTTCTGGAGCCGAGCTCGACAGAACATCGAGGAGATGGTAGAAAAAGACTTTCTAGAGGGTCTTATCAAGACGTGAGACCACAGAAGGGGGAGGGAGAATTAACCCACAACTGATCAACACTAGTGACAAACCTCAACTTTACATTAAAAAAACAATGGAACACAAATAGGGAAAGAAGTTTGTACATGTTTTGTATTTATAATAATTTTACTTTTCAGAAGCTATTGTATTTAATTTTAATTATTTGTATATACGGAGCAGCTTTGATGACTGACTTTTAACATTTCATGTAAGTCCTTCTGGACAAAGTGAAGATGCTGTGCCATTCCATATCCATGTGACTTAATAAAGATTTTTAATGGGAGGGTTACATGCACTTTAAAATGTATTTACACAACACTTTGTTTCTGAGCCAATCACAGTGCCAGCCCTCTGATTTAGCCTCACATGTCTGTTTTATGTCCTTGAGTTGAAATTACAGGAAGCAAAAATGGACTTCAGGCCGACCTAATTTATAGACTCTAGACTGATAGAATGTAACAAACTCACCAAGGACATTGTATTTCATATGGAGATTAAAGGGATTGTGTGTGGATATAGAACGATGTACTAACAGACAATAAGAATAGTAAAATAGGCTGTGTTCTCAGCAGACATTATTACTCACTGTTGTTGTGTCTAAGTAAGATGTGACAATGAGCTAGCATGCGGCACATCAGAACCCATAGTGTGACTGACTAGCATCTCAATGATGCTATACAGTACTCTGTAGGGTATAGCAGCATACCCTTATTAGATCGTTCTTCTCTTCTAAAACATAGCTTCATAGTTGCTAAGTTATATACCTGGTACACTTCACGTACAATCTCACTCTATTCATACAGTCGTGCATCACCTCAACATATATTCAATGCAGTTTAAAAGCACAGGAAACTACAGCCTCCAAAATGGTCATTTAGTTGAATCAACCCAAATGAAATAGTTAAAAGTTGACCAGTATAACCCCCGATAAGGGGAAGGGGGGGCTTTAATGTGTAATAGAATAATATGACTTTGTGTTGTTGCATATGTTACATATAGGGATATGATAACTTCCACTACTGGCAAACTAGTGAATAACTGGCTAATGGCAAACAGGACAGCAGATCAGTACCATGGACAGGGTCAAAATCATCACCATCACGTGTCCTACTTCAGCTTTACAGAATTTCTGCATCACTGATCAGAGAACATGATTACTGAGGCAGCATGCTTCATATGACCTTCATAGTGTGATAGCTGCATGCCATGAAAGAAGCTTGGCTGTAGAGAAGCTCTATTAACCCTTTGTAGTGATTCACATCCACAACCTCCATCTGAGCTCTCGTCTCCTCCCAGATCTCGCGATGGAAGAGGAAGCAGCAGGGTCGGTAATAGGCTACTGCGTCACCTGACTCAGAGGAGGGGGCGGGGTTCCCTGTGTAATATAAATATTTTAATTATTAATAAAAAAGGGGATGTAAATCCATCGCCATCGTGGGACCTGCGTTGAAGAGAAAATCTCCGGGTGTTACAGGCTGACGTGAGGCCGCTGTATCGAGAAGGAGTCCAGCAGGGAAGGAGGAGGGACGAAGCACCGCTGTACTGGATGGTGGGGGATGATGTTCCCCTGCACGACCCGCTGACACACAGGGACCGTCGGACTGCTGCTGGTGCTGAGGATTATCCGTGAGGCAGGAGGAAGGAAGACAGGGAGGGGGGGAGGCAGCAGCGAGCATCATCCAGAAGGGACCGTTTTATAGTGAAGGCTCTCCGACAGAAACGCGGAACAGTAAGAAACTGAAGGGAAATAAAAGGAAAAGAGTTGAATTTAAATCTGTGGGAGGGGTTTACAGTCAGCTATTTTCGCATGCTCTGAATAGTGACTGTAATTTACAAAGGATACTGGTCCTTAGGGAGGAAAGTCAGTTTTTGATTGTTCCAGAAACGCATGCACATCCAACACAGCTGACTGGGAAACGCTCAGTTCCTGCGTTATTATGCAACTAAATCTCATTGTATAGAAAGTGTAGGCCTACTACTACCACTTGTGTTTTCGTGCTGAGTTTTTTGTGGAGCATTTGAGGCCAGCTGGGATTACTGAGGCTGGTCTTTCATTTTGGTGTTGGTGTGGGGCAGGACCGTTTTGGACGCTTGATAGTCGAGGGTGAAGTCCACGGAGAGAAGATGTCGGGTCAGACGCTGACAGACCGCATCGCCGCGGCGCAGTACAGCCTGACGGGATCCGAGGTGTCCCGAGCTGTGTGTAAAGCCACCACACATGAGCAGACAGCTCCGAAGAAGAAGCACATGGAATGTAAGTTAAATAGCCTATATATATCCATATCATCTTATTCATTACTCTCTCCCCTATCCTACCAAAATGTGTCCTTTCGACCCTCCATCCATCATCCTCATCACGCACAACTAGGCCACGCACCACAGCCATGATGGTGCCTCCCCCATCTTTTCCTCCAATGCGCGTTCATTTGCTTGAAGGGGCTTCTCGTGCAGCCCCACTGTGCAGCACATGTTTGTACACACATGCATTGCTTTAGACATCCACTGCTTTCATTTCGACTTCAATTAGATAAAACCAAACCTGTATGTCTGCCTTACAGGAGGGCTTCTACCTCATTGTATGAAACAGAGGGAAGCCTTAAAAACATTAGAAAATACTTAGAAGATACAACCATACTGACTGGAGACTGTCTGTCTGTCCCATGATGCTTTGGTGCAGGTGAATACATTATTTAAAAGTCATAAACGTTTGAAAGTCCTTTGCTATCACATCCCTCTTTTTTGCACTGATTGGAGTTTATTCTTACACTTGCAATAAAGCTGAACGTCTGTGTATAATTTAACCAGCCACTAATGCTCCATTTTAGTATCAAATTAGCTGAATCACGGCCTTGTGATAAAATATCAGCCTAAAAACAACACATTATCAAAGAAACGTGTACTCACAATGACAATGAAACAGAACGTCTGCACAGATTTATTGCCTACTCCGGCTCCGAGACTATAAGTACAGATGAATTGTTAAAATAATTAAGCTCAGGTGTACCAATAATTAGTTTGGATGTCTTTTTAAGTAAGTAATCAAATATATTTGGCAGATTTTGTTGGGATCTTATAAACTACATGTTACACAATAGAAATCAACATGTTCACCATTTCTTTAATTTAAAATCTGAAGAAATGGCAGCAAGGTCAAATTGGCAAAGCAAAACCTACTTGGGGGAAAATCAATCCACATATCTGTTTTGTGTCCAGACAAAGAAATTAACTGAGTTATGAACTGCTTTAAATCAAAGCACAACAAAATGGAAAGCCTTCCCACGTGCCAACATTTGAGTCAGCTCTTTGCTGTTGTGGTGAGATCAGAGGAAGCACCGCCCTCCACACAACACTTTCTCATATCTCACAAGTAGCGGCTGTGAGAATAGAAACTATTTGATTTCACTATACAATTGTGCCAATCTTGAATTCAAGGCATGTCCTATCAATGTGTACATCCATTCTGTTTCCATGGGTTTTACTAATAATGGACATTTTTCTATCATTTGGAAGAAGTCGTTCACACATAGTGTAACCTTTTGTCAACTTAAAGCCAGAATAAAACACCTCAAAGAAATGCTGAATCTATTAGCAAAAAGAAATCACACTGCTTCTCAATAAGTTTCTTTCCTGCTCTGGTGTGACCAGTAGTCCGGCTCTGCCTGCTTAAAGGAAGTCTGCTCATGGTGGTCTTGTGTTGAACACATGAAAGACTACAGTCTACACCTGCTCTCTCTCTTCAAGTGTCCTGACATCATTTTGTCATCATTTGTAAAAATTATTGATAATATAAAAAAAAGATTGATGATCAAGCTAAGGGTGGTTAATGCTCGCTAAAGTTAGCATTGTCTCATTACTGAGTCAGTTTGCTGTCTCTTTCTTGACTGTTTCTTAAGTTGTTATAATGCCACTTTAACTTTCAGTTATTTAGAGTGACATAAATACAATGAAGATGTCCTTAATGCAACAACTTCATGATAATATTGAGAAAAGAAGACACATTATTTGTCATGTCATCCTACTTTATGATCCTAGCTTTTAGCCACAGTGGCTTCAGTTCAGCAGAGATGTTGAAGTCTTCTTGATTGATAAGGTGTTATAATTTAAAGAGTTTAAAACACTGACTTAACCCTCTAGTTTGACCTTTTATCATCTTTTCACCTCAGTTACTATACAGACAACTTGAAGACTTCAATATTCTATGTTTGGTTTACATTTTGAGTTTCATGCTAAAACAGACTCATTGAAAGGATTAGTTTGTTTCATTTATCTGTTTGGTAAACTAAAAAAACATCTGATCCCCAATAAAAAAAATGATCTTCCGAATCATTAAAGCCTGTTTCACTAGATCAACTTTAGAATCCTTTACCGCTGTATTGTCCCTGCTGACATAAAGGATCAAGACCCCCCATCAATTAAAGACATCAGGCTATCCCTAACTATGTTTTATTTGGAATCTCTCTCATGAGGCACTGTCCATTTGATAAAACTTCTTTATAAGAAATGACAATTTCTTCAATTTAACCACCGATTACTAATCTGTAACATATACCTCCGATTACATTATGAAGAAAAACTAACACTGGGTTTGCAGTTTGCAGTAGTGTGATAAGTTTTAGCCATACATGTTACAAATGATGACTCTTTTAACAATCATTTCCATCATTTAACCCCATCAACCTTAGGCTAAGATGCTGAAGAGATTATCTTCTCTTCTTGCATTTCTTTGATTTATTTCTGAAGTTATTTTCCATGACAGTAATGGAACAATAATCGGACATACAGGAAACATACATGAAGATGGCTGGATCCCATTAGATGCATTATCATAGTCAGACATCTAAGCAGATCTTAACAGATATCTGCTAAGGTACTGAAAATAATCTCTAATGACTTGTTCCTGTTACAGCTAACTGTTGGTTTATTGTTCAGCTGATCCATTTCCAGTGACATTCAGAGAGCAGCAGGGCAGTGAGCTTCTCTTGCTGTGACCCCAGAGCCTCAGACAGAGAAAGGGAAAAAAATCAGAGTTTTGAAACCAAATGATCCCAATATATACACGCCCCACAGAAACGTGATCGAAAAGAAAAGCGTTTACAGAGAGGTTGGATTTTACAGTGTGCGTTTAACAGTTCTGCAGGAAACATTTAAGTTTGAAAAATACCTCAAAATGAAAACCTAACTGTGAAGAAGTCAGAGGCTGTTCAGACAGCAGACTGTGACCAAATGTTTTTTGTCTTTAGGGACACACTGACTTTAATGGTAAGATAAAGCGAAACAAAACAGGTCACCCCAATAACGGCAAATAAAGCTGTTAAGATAATTAGATTTAAATGCACACACATTTACAATTTATTTGAAGAGCCTGGCTGACTTCTGAAGTCCTGAGCTTTAATCCTTAAAGCTCAGGAGCAGCACAGACTGCCTCACACAACACATGCCGTAGTGTTTTGTTACAGAAGCTGCTTGATATTTCACAGATGAACTGAGTGTGTGTGTACGTTTGTGTTTGCATGTACACACTACTTCACATAGAAACACAATTGCACAAGTACGTGCATGTGCAGTTGGTAAAAAAAAAAGAACTAGAGTAAGTATCCAAATTCAAAACATATTTTTTTCAAACTAATAGCAGGGTGGTGCAGAGGAGGAGGTGCACCTGTGTGTCAACTATCTGCATGGGGCAGACGTTTTAAAAGCATCATGATAATTACTCCAACTCAACCTGGTATCTAAACAGTCCCTTCTATTTTTGTTGTATAGGAAAAGCAAAAGTGCTTAAACTATACCTCCTGTGGTTTTTTGATATATTGCAGTGCAATGTTTTTCAGGTGCTCCCCGTTTGTCTGTATTGTGCTAATGCTCTGACACATAGCTGTTGGCATGGATGTGCATAGCTTTTAAAGTTCCTTGCTGGAGGTTTTAGCTGGTCATGATACAGACATACATTCAAAGTAATGCCCCTGTATGACCAACACAAGCAACAATTAGTAGTTCTATTTATTAACGCTTGTTACCGCTGCAGGGTTGGTGTTTGATGATGCAATTACAGCAACGCAGGCTGCCCAAACTATATGTGTTTACATTTTTCACAGAAAAGATTCACAGTATGTTTGACTGTTAAAAGACATTATGATGCAAATGATTGGCAGAAAACGCTGCTAATTCATATACAGGACAAATATCCACAGGGGTTGCTTAAATCAGCACAATTGAAAAGTTCAATGCAGTAGCTTTATACATTTAGAAAGGTATACGAGGAAGAACATGTATCAACACACTTGTTAGACCTTAAAGGATGCATTTCCAGCCTCATCAGGCGGGTGGGTTGAGCCCTCCTGATAGTTCTGGTCATGTCTTGGCTCTTGCTGCCATCTTTCTACTCGGTTGTTGGCGAGTTCCATTTGGGCTACGTGGTAGGTTAGGTGACTGATCAGCAAGGCGTAGCTGGGGGGAGGGGTCTCCTCAGTGATCGCTTTTCCTTTTAATTAGGGCACAAGTATATTGTGTTTTATTTCAAGAAACTGTGAATGAAAATAACACTTGCTTGTGCACACTAAAACACACCAAGTACATCCTTGTTAATCAGATTCTAGCAGGTGGAGTCTACAGTTTTATTTTTAGCTAACATGCTAACACCCCCCCCCCCCCCCCCCCCCCCCCCCTTCAACAAGTGGAAAATACATCTTAATACAAGTAGTTCTGATTATAAAGAATACCATGGGTCAACTTTTTATTTATTCAGGAAGAATACTGTCCTTTTCCAACTTAAAGAATGGAGATTTGGATGATCCTGGTGCAGTCGTGTGACCATCTGGCACGCTGGCAGGCACACGACTCAGGGCTACAAGATGGAGAGTGAGGAAGTGCACACGCTAGCCATGTTCACTGTGACTGAATCGTATGAGTTGTTGGTGATGTGTGGGATGAGAGTCAGACAGTACTGTTAGAAATATAAATTTTTGATTAGAACGTGATCACTGGACAAGCCAAGAAAGCACAAGGTGACAGCGAGGGGTATGTTGTACCATATTCCACAGCCAACTTAGCCTCTTTACTGACACACATCTGTCAGGGTCTTGTTTAGTGGTTCTGTTGATTTGGAGTGATTGGACCAGGTGGATTACACAACATCTGGCATACTGTACATCAGTTAAATTAGACTGACTGCCTGGAGCACTCTTCCACCACTGCTGCTGTTTAAGGACAGCAGAACAACAAGCTGCTTGATTTGCTACCTCTGTCAGCTCTTGCAAAGGGATTACTTTTGTCCAAGGGCCCATTTTGGTTATTCCTACCATCATACAGTAAGGCACCTGAATGTGCCACACAGCATTCTTACTGACTCAGAAGCAAAGGGTTTACTTGGAGGCAGTATTTTCCCCCGACTGGCAGGATAACAAGGAGCTGCTTCTTCGTGTGAATCTGAATGTCCAGAGCATGAATCACAGGAAATGCAGGATGTGAAAGAGCAGAAGGAGACAGCTAGAGAACTAGTGTAACAGGATCTGAATGTCTGCCAAATGAAGATGGCTCTGTTTCCATGAGACAGGCCCCTCCACTCCTGCTGCTTCTAATAGCCTCCATCTTTATCTGCTGCTGCTCATGTTGCCTTAGCTCTTCATGCTTCTGCTGTTGAGAGTGACTGCAGCTTTATTGCTTGAAGGTAATGTTTTTAAAAATGCATGACCTCTGTTACATATACACAACGTTTAAACCTTCACAATATCCCAGTGACCTTGGTTTTGATTTAATGTCACAGCAGAGATTCTGTTTCCTGCAACAATTATCACCAGCTCTACTGCAGCTCTGCTAGTCACACCAATTAACAGGTTTTTTTTTTGACACAGTTATGCAATTACACTTCCGTCCAGCAAATGCAGGATACATGATCCATTTGGTGTGTGTATGTGTGTGTAGATGTGTGAGTGTGTGTAAATGTGTGTGTTTGGGTATTGAGGCGGGGCTGGAGAAGGCAGGAGGGTAAGCCGTGAGAAACATAAACAGCATGCTGATTCGCCTTTGGCTGCTAAAGCGCTGTTACCACAACATGAGTCACCATCAATGTGTTTCTGCATGTGAGACGTCTCCTTGATACAGGAGGAGGGGAGGTGAGGAAAAGGGGTGGGGGCAGTTGACAGTCTGTAAAATATCAGGCATGACAGCTTAGCCAAAGCTAAAATTTATAAAAAATATTTGCCCTAATCCTACACGGCGTCCACTTTCAGCACAATTAAATTAAGAACATGCTCGTAACAGCAACATGAACTTATCAATTATGTTGATCTGAAACTGATCCTAATCACATCCTGATTTGTTTTTTGTAGAATTTTTGATGAAGCTTAAAAACATGATTGAGAGTTTAATGAAAACATTTGTCACTCACATATCTGTTAGATTAATTAAAGTGCAGTTAGCCTACAGTAGCTCGGTCCAATGTGAAAAAACTGCTCAACAACATTTAAAGCTCAGTAATTATGTTACACATTGTTATCAGGAAACATAATCATAAATTCAATCATATTAATACCTAGCTTAAAAAAATAACTTTTACAGCAAAGTTCTGAGTATTTCTTTTGTAATAAATTAGCATTTAGATTATATTTGTACTCTTCAGGTGTTAACAAGCCTGATGTGTGAAAAGATTTCATGTCTCCTGGCAACTGCACTCTGTCATGTCTGCAGCCTGTCAGCCTAAAAATACTGATGATGAAAATCTTCAACAGGATCTAGACAACCTGGGGTTAGTCGTGAACAAAATATAGAAGCCCAAATATGCTGCTCTAGGTAACAGCAGAGAAATGCCATTAAAAGTCATGCAAGGTATTGTTTTTTTTGTTTTTTTTGCACAACTGAACTCGCTGACCCAAAGTCAGTTCGGATATTTAAGAGACATTGGGACTGCTGCTTCAGTTACAATGCATTCTGTCCATTATTATAACAGGCAGGTCGCATGAATTAAAGTCCCTTAAGAGTTTTGGTTATAATTTCAGTAGATTTAGTGCTAAAGGTCTGAAACATCAATAGGAGGCCATGTGCACATCTGCAGTATTCTGAAAAAAATCACCACATTTTAACAATCTGCCAGCGACTACTATGGATAAAAGGAGAAGAAGAAAAATAGAGTTGAAGTATGAGTCACTATGAGGGAGGGTTATATCTAGTATTTCTGTTCCTTTAGTTAGTCCTCATATTCTTCAGCATCAGTCATTTCACCACTACTCCCACTCTGTTTTTCGTCCTTTTTACCACTCTATAATGATATTGTGCAGTTGCAGTACACAGAGAGATGTAAGGGCCCGGCGTGTGTTGCAGTGCTGATCTCAAGGCGGGTATCCTTGAGAGCATCGGTTTGCCTCTTTAATGTGGAGCAGTGTGTGGGAGGTGGACTGTCCAGCCAACAGTGTGTGTCCAGATTAATGAGCTGGGAGCAGCCTAACCCCATACAGTTGATATCAGATCATTATCTCTCAATCTGAGCCCCCCCCCCCCCACAATGTCATGCCTCTCAAGTCCTTAGCGGCTGCCCTGCCCTTGAGCCTGCAAGCCAAGGACAAAAGCATCAATATTACAGTTGAGGCATATCCGTGGGGGATTTATTGCACTTCAGTGAACAGAGGGGCTTGCTGTAGGCTTAACAGTATGTAAGTCATTATGTGTTGGATGCTGGTAAAAAGCAGCAGCCTTTTCAGCAGCTCAGAGATTTTGGGGCCATGTCTATACCCAGGCTGCACATCAATAATGCAACAAGAGTTGGGTTTCCTTCTGTTTTATTACCCTCCTCACTGCTGAGTTCTGCTCCAGGGCCCGGTTTGCAATAAAAAAAAGTGTCAGTGAAGAGTGTTCCGCCACTGACTAGTACACCAGATACAAGAAGACCTTGTAAAGACATAGTTTCACAAAGTTTACAAAGTTTGGAACGCTATCAGTCTCTCTGGTGGAACTAACTAGTTTTAGAACAAGAAGGTTGTCATAAATTCTCACTTATCAGCCACATATTATTTAAGATATTGTGCTAAAGGACATCACCCTGTTGTGTTGTTGCAGTGTAGAGCTTGTTAGCTTTGGTATTATCACTGTTCCAGGATAACAAGATGAGATTATTTTAGCAGCTATGCTTACCTGATGGTATCTACACCATGATTTTACTCTTCAAATCGCAAGATCTGGGTTTAAGAATAAGGACCTTCACATGGTTTTATAACCATGTCCTCATGTCAATCATGAGTCCTCTTGAGTAAGACTAGCTGAATGTGCTTGAATGTTAACTTCCATCAACACTAAAGAGCAGGACAGAGCTGCTAATGCTACCTTGTGAACTCGATTACCATGAATTACTTTGAATTTTAAAACAGCAAACAGTGAATATGTAAGTTTCAAATAGTAATTGTCCTAATCAAATCATCTTGATGTGCTTTGAAAAGCAACACGCTTCCCTATATGGCAGTAAGCTACTTAGCCAGGAATGCTAACCATTGCATGATGTTACAATGTAGGAAAGACAAGTACACACTTTGATGATTTTCCTACTTGTTTTTCCTGTATTTTATTTATATAGGGCAAGCATCATCCTCAAATCTCTTTGTATAAGGAGTATGGATCCTACTGTGTTACATTCACATGGAAAATCCAAGGACAGGCATGCTGTGATTGGAGTATTGAGGTTTGATCGACATGAAAAGCAAGTGGTCATTTGTTTTTTTCTTTTGGCAAATTTGGGATTTTCATGTAGCTTTAATTCTTTATCAAGAAACATTTAAGTTAACAAACTTGAAAACATGCATCCATGTGCTTCATGTACAGCATGGTGTCATGGTTCCTTTTTGTCCCTTTTTAAGTATAGATGTGACATCGGTCACAACAGTGTTACTCACTCGTGCAAACGGCAGACGCCCCTGGAAAGATCTCACTCGTCCTCCATCTGTAACCCTGTAATTTGCAGCCCTAGGAATATTTTAAATGTCTTTTAGATTTTACCCCTTTCATTTAGATTTGCAGGAGTTACTTTTAATTACACTGTCTAATCCTGCATACTGACAAGGGATGCAAACTTTTATATCAGATATAAATGTTGAGATCTAATATCTTTTATTTTCGAATATAATGCAGTGTACATAACAATGCATGGCTTATTTAGAAATGGAAAGGTCAGATCGTTAATCTCACAGTGTGCTCTAGCTTCATAGCAACACTACATTGTGTTCCCACTCTGGTTGTTGTTTTGAAAAGTTAAAGAGTTGGACAACATGATTGAGACCATCATAGTTGGGACTCTGAGATGTATATGGAACTATCATCTTAGTCTTTCTTACCCTCAGGTGTGAAATAAGTTATTTTTCATCTTATGAGCATCAACCATGAGAAGCAGGTTGATATCAGTGAAATACACCCTGAAATAAAAATGTCCTGCATCCCTGGCAGCTTTTTTTCATGTTTAAATGACATGACATTATCAATAGTTACCTTTTCACCTCCTAACTCTTCTGCCTCCTCTTCCTGGGCCCTAGACAGACCTGTTGTAGCCCACACACTGTTTACCTCTGTCACAAAAAGAAGCCCAAACAATCCAGACCCAAACTACCTTTGCTGGAATATTTTGTTCATGGATAGAAGGTGGAAATCTCCCTCTGACTCCTCCTTCGGTGCAGGAATATACAAGCCTCAAGCCAGGGACTTTCTATTCAGACAGTGAGGACACAAAGCCTCATGGGGGATAAGCAGCTAATAAGGAACAAAGGGAGCTACAGTACAGACACAAAATAAATGCACACAGTGAAAAGATTATAGGCGGCTGATACTCAGGAGCAGATACATTTTTAATGAGGGCATTAGTAGTGAGCAGATCCCGGAGCTGGTTGAAAGAAGTAGCCCACAATAAGAGTATTTATAGGAAGAGTCACAGCTGGAAAAGTCAGATCGGTCCACCGGTAGAAAATATTTATCAAGTGTCAGTTTGGTCACTTTGTTGAATGATTTAATGCACGAGGTTTGACTGAAGACGAGCAGAAGTCTATGATGGAAAAACAATAAACGCACCTGTACTGTACGAGAGCTCGTACTTTCTGTTCACTCAAAGTGACCCTCACATGACCAAATGATATATCCCTGTGAGAAACATGAAGGGCTTTGTGTGTGTGTGCAGGTCTGTTGTCTTTACTCTAGTGGAGTGTTTGGCCGTTCATGAATGCTTATGGGTTGCTTTTTACTCTTTGACTTTACTAGGAGTTGCATTTATTGATGTGTCAGTCCAGTTAATTCAAAAGACAAAATGTCCTTGATATCTCCTTTAAATGGTAAATGGTGAATGTACTTGAGCTTGTATAGTGCATTTCTAGTCTTCCGACCTCGTGTTTTATCTATAGCATTAGAAAGCATTACAGAGCTGGTCAAGTGTCCATCAGTTTGAAGTAATCCCATTCACACACATTCACACACAGCTGACACAGCAGGGAGCACAATTTTGGGTTCAGTGTCTTGCACAAGGACACATCAACACGCAGGAGCTGGGGATTGAACCCCCGACCTTCCAGTTGAGAGACAACCGACTTTACTACTGATCCACAGCTGCCCCTTAAATGTTAGGAAATCTGTCGTTTTTATCCCACACTGTACACAACATGCTTTCCGTTCCACGTCACAGCAAACAAACTAAATGTACTCCAACGGCTGAGTGAAATGTTTCTGAAAACAAAGCTCCTACAGGAAGACGGCCTTGCTATCTATGTGCACCGTGCAATAGCAGCAGTATTGTGTGGCATGCCAGCTTTCTCCTCAGATGTCACTTCCAGCCTCGACGGTGTTGGGATCCCAACGGTGGCCTCTTTACGTGGCTGCCTCATGTCATTGGTGCTATGCTACGCTGGGACGGAGTGCATTCTGGGTAATTTTCCTCCTCCACTTGTATGTTGCTTGAGGGTGAGAGGAGCTATAAATAAACCCTGCACTTTCATGGTCCGTTCATGTGTAGCTCAACAGGGCATCACTCATGCAGCATGGCCTGTACTGGATGCTGCACATACAGCGTGTACGCTTTCACTGAATGCACCTCATGAGTCATCTATTCAACACCACTGATGATCAGTAGAAACCTTCAAATAGAAAATAACACATGTTTAGAGGATATACTGTATGTATGACGGTTATTATGTTTCTATATGAATTCTGTGTTGAATCTTTTAGCAGTGCTGGTATGACTCACTTTTCCAGGACTTTGCAACTGCCACATTTCACATTTCTTACTGCATTCTGGATGCCACAGAAAATATGAGAGCCCGTTGCCTGGGTAACCACCTTGGCATGTCCCCCGTGGTTCTTATTCCTACATTTGTAAAAAAAAGAAAAAAATCATAAAGGGAGGACAAATAAGGAGGATGATGTGTGTGTGGTGCAGGCTTGTGTAGCCTTTATGTTGTTTGTGTTCTGCTGTGCTTGCTTGCTTAGCAGTTTGCCTTCAGTCATACTCACACACAGTAGCTTTGGCATCGCTTACAGTTATTGATATATTCTAAGAGTGCGATTTAAAGAAATGGAGTTGTTTCAGTTAACGCTGGGTGTGGTAAACGCTGCAGGGCATCCAGATGTAGTATAAAGTGACAGTCATCTAACACTGTGTGGGTCAATAGAGCACACAGGTTCATAATGTGATAGCAAAAGATCTCAATCAATACCAGCCCAGTGGGTCCCTCTCTAATACGATATGCCTGGAATATTCTTTCATTTTCTTGTTATTGAATTTCTTAAGGGCTTATGATGCCACTTTCAGAGCAGATTTTCAGATTAGAATAAATTCCCCCCCCCCTCCACACGTCCCCCGCCCCTCCCATTCTGTTTCACTAGCAGAGAAAGTGGCAGACTAGAGCTAATAAACATATGAAGACAAGATTATGAAATCAATTTCAAGCAATAATATACATCTCAGATTTGACCTGGTTGTTATCTGTTTGTCTTGTTAGGCCATAGAAAGTATTTTCCTTGGTTTGGAAAGTCTGTTGGTTCTCCTCGTTCGCTCCTACCCCATGTGGTGGCAGGGCAAACAGTTGGAGAGGGAGGGGTCACATGGAAAAACATGTATGAAATATTTTTGAGCCTCTGAATGAAACATAAACAAGCTGAAGGAAGCGCCGGCCGGATATCAACAGAGGGAGGGAGTTTTTATTGTTTCTTTTTTTAGGAATTCTTTACTCCAAAGTATATTTCCATAAGGAATATGTATTTTATTTTTGCTTTACTGTTGCATATTACATTCTAATAGTACATTTCTAATAGTCAACAGGGTAGTAAATGGCCCAAAAACAACAACAAGTTATTCAATCAGTGCCCTGTAGCTTCAGGCTAAAAGTTTCCTATTGAAGATAAAACAGGTCACAAATAAACCATTTCACTTTGGCTGGTTCAAAGTGAAATCAAGTGTCACACTTATTCAATATCATTGCTTCATGTGTTTGGAGCTGTGCTTGTAGCAAGGGATGGCAATATTGACTGACATCCATTTCCCTTGTGTGTATCCCTTGAAGAAACTTTCGTCTTGTTCTATGTTTCTTAAGACCTTCTTGTTGGCCTCTGCTTTATAGGTTCTGTTAATGCTAATTAGAAAATATGAACATGCTTTTTGTTAGCTAGTTAGCATAATGTTACCATTTATTTAAAAGCAAAACTGTGCAAAGATGTATTCTTGCAGAACAACTAAGATGAGCCCTGCTTTGAGACAGCCCCTGTACAACACCATTTAACTAGCTGGCCTGAGTGACACACGTTCACTAAGGGGTAGTCTAACATCTTGTTAGCACATGGTTGGCTCAATCAGTAATTCCAGCAAAAAGACTTAAATTGAGGAAGAATCCTTCTTAAAAGAAACATTTTATTTTAAAAGAAAGAAAAGAAAAACACATTTGTGTTATGCCTAGCTAAACAATTATTATAATAAATATGAATAGTGTATTGTTTCCCAGCAGCTCAGAATAAAACTGTTCAAACAAGGACCTACACTCTGAAAACTGCAGACATAGCTCACCAGAGACCAAAATGAGAGAAGCCGATGATGATACAGAATGAACGCCTCTGGCCCCATGATTATTGTTATAAATGTATGTATCACATGAAAGAAACTCTTTAATGTGCTTATTATGTGTTTTGGGATAATCACAACACTCTAAGGAGTCTTATCAAACTGTGGCTAGAGGAAAATACTACAAAGGGTTAATTCATTCCTGTGTTTCTCCACCGTGTCAGCTTGTAGCACGGTACAATCTCAATTTTAGAAAATTGTACCAGGCATTTCATGCATAAAAGACGAGGCTGCATATTGTGCATAAATGTTTGTTTGTCTCAGATGGAATGCTGAACCATTAAAGGCTCAATTTTAAACTGAGATCTGAAGGTCTGTTTGTGTTAGTGTGCAACAAGTTTGTCATGTACGTTTGTTTACCAGCCTTACATCATGACAGGTGTCTTGTTTCTCTTTCCTACCTCTTATTTTACACACACACACACACACACACACACACACACACACACACACACACACACACACACACACACACACACACAAACACACGCACACACACACACACACACACACACACACACACACACACACAAACAAAAGAGGATGTGAACTTGTCGGAGTGATCCTTCTTCTCTCTTTGCTTGCTACGCTGCACACTGACAGCTCAGGTGCTGTGGCTGTAAAATAAGAGCAGGACAGGAGAGATGTTCATGCACGTGTATATACAGTACATGTTGCTATGACAACCATAATATAATGAATGTCTAGAATGGTATATTGGCTCCAGTTTTCCCCATATTACAAATAACCTCGTCTCACTGTTAAAATTCCTCCGGCTTTTAATGAAGGACATGATGTGCAGGTCGGCACTGAGGGAATGACATTTTACACCCAGACCACAGCACAGAGCTGAATGTTTAGCTACAACATTTCTAAACCAGAATAGATTTTGTTCCATTACAACAGTCTTTATGTTTTTGAATGTACATCTTGTCTGCCATTAAACATGTTTTAAAGCTCCTTTTTAACCATTGTATGTCTAAAACTCAGCTTTTTGGTTTTACAGAAAACAGTACTAAAGCAGATTGGTTCATTACTTACGTTCATAGAGTACCAGCAGGGGGTTCAGCTATATCTCTTTGAATGCAAGCAGCATTGTATTTGTAGTTTGGGTCCTCCAGGATCAGTAGTTCTGTGTGTGAACCTGTAAGTTATTAGTGATCACCAGCTGATGGCTAACATCTGGATAGTGTCTCTATGCAGGATCTGTCACTGGTTCATCACTTCTACATGGCGAGCCCCCTGCCTGTCTACCGTCAGGCGTTCATCATAGTTAGGCTGGCATCATGTGGTTAAAAACAAACAATAAAGTGATCTATTGTTACCTTAAAAAGTTGATATGTGTAACTTTTCACAAGCAGTTGCTTATTAACACATCCTTCAGACAGAGAGCTACATGAGTATTCATTGGGTGCAGTATCTCTTGCCTACCTAGGAAAGAAAACATTTCAGTTTTTTAACTCAACAGAAGGAAACATGGGATTTAAAGGTTGTTACTAATTGCTGCAGTATGTTCACCAGTTTGAATCTAAAGTCTATCATGATGGGCATGGAGTGTAAAGTGAGTTTTAGAGCCTGCTGTTAGAGATGATTTTGATGTGAGCAATGAGCCTTAAAAGAGTGACGTTTGCAGGTGATAAATCAAAACTCAATGAGATGAAAGACATTTAAAACCTTCTGCCAAGCTGAGACTAAATGCAGAGTGCTGTTTTTTCTTTGTATGTGAAATCATCACTTTGTTTAACACTTGTATATAATCATTGGCTGTATGGACACAAAACATATATCATTAGGAGATATTATTGGTGTCTCTCACCTGCCTGGGGCAATATTTTTCCTTTGAATGACAAGTGCACTAAATAATAAAAACATCATTTTTTTAAATTCAAACAGAGTTTAACATGTCTCCTTGGACTTGTGATACATTTATCAGAGATAAACTACTTTGTGTAATCCAATGATAACACAGTTAACAATGGGCCAGGACTCAAATGGAATATGAGAAAAGAAAGATGAAAGATGTTTAAACATTAACAAGGCAGGGATCGACATCGATCACAAATCGATTTAACACTTTTTAATGTTTACCTCAAAAGTCTCCCCCAGAGTCTTCAGGAATGCATAGTTTGAAATGTGTGTACATCTGTTAGCATCATTCATGCAATCAAACAACTTGTGGTTTAAATAGCAATATGTTGAAACATAGGGGAGAAGTAATGTGGATCCATACAACTATTTGTGAGTTTGTGTGAAGTAGTGTTTGACAATATCGAGCTGCCTTGCACTCTCTGTTTCTGCTTCTTACTCATACTCACTTGTATGAATAATTGAGAAGGAAGGTGTGTTTGTTTGTGTGTGTTTTTTTTTTTTTTTGGGGGGGGGGGGGGGGGGTTAATAGTCACCTGCTGAATTGTTGATTGAGCATTCAATCCTATCAGAGACTTTCCCTGTCCGTGTCTCAGTTATATTTTGATTAGAATTTCTGTCACATATTTCTGAATGTTTTATACACATGCATACTTTATGCACATCTACACTTCCAAAGAAACAAATCTTTACTTTATTGAATGAAGACTTCATTAAAGGTTTAACTAATACAGTTCTTTGTACTCAAAAAAATCATTCTAAGTACTTTGTTAATTATAAGCAACAATATCTACCAGTGCTACAAGGATGAACAAAATGAATCTTTTAGCATGGAACCAGTGGACATATGATGGAACCACTCATTGGTCACCAGGCAACATAATATACTTTCATATACTCTCATAATATCATCTCTGTACATCCGTTCCTTGCTGCACTCTTTTCAACACATGGTAATTGGTTTGTCTGACAGTCCGACTCTGACCCTCCCTGTGGGATGTTAGCTGGGCAGAGGGTGAGACAGACAGAGCGACAGACAGGAGACAGAGTGATGAAAAGCGTAGGATGATGCAGGATACTGACTCATCAGCCCTGCAGGGATTATCCTTCTCTCTATCTGTGTGTGTGTGTGTGTGTGTGTGTGTGTGTGTGTGTGTGTGTGTGTGTGTGTGTGTGTGTGTGTGTGTGTGTGTGTGTGTGTGTGTGTGTGTGTGTGTATCTGCTGTCTTACTACTGAAGAGGACGTGCACAGCTTTCATTACTGCATGATGAAAGCATGATGGAAGAAGCTGAAGTGCGAGCCGACCGGTAGCATAACCATGAAAGCAAAATGACCTTGAAAGCATTTTCACATGATTATTCATGCATTCACCTTTAAAGCTACTCCCACTGTGAACTTCATTCGACTCATTCATGGAAACTTGCTTTAGATATAATAATGTATCATCACTAAGGCAGAGAAAGTGCCACAGGAAACTGCTTCAAGTACATTATCGTAGTGTTTGAAGGAATCACAATGCAAAGCAGAGGGACAATACAATTCTATTATTTTGCTTTAGTTTTTAAAAATTCAGTCACATGCTTCCATGATAAAGATACTTAATTTTGATTGAATCTATCAGAATTATACATAGAGCCCAGTTGACTGAACTTCATCCGCCCCCTCTCTCTTTCTTTCTCTGGGTTTTATCTTCAGGAGCAATTTGAGGTTCACTGTCTTAGTACTTAGACATGCAGAGTACAGGAGCCTGGGATCAAACATTTGTTATTCAAATAAGAGGACAACCTGCTGCTGCTCTGGGGCTCCAGCAGCCCACTGTGATACAAGTAAAACTAGGGCTCCAAGCAGCACTGAACAGGCCCTCGCACCCCTGTGCATGTCATCGTTTGATGCAGGTCGGGGCATGCTGGCTTTTAAACAACAGTTTGAAGAATGAAATGCATCCTAATATTATAATATAGTAATATTTTAGCAAAGTCTGTAAATGTAGGTAGATAGATATATTCAGATGTTGAGTTGTGTTCCATAGACAGATGATACAGCTCAAGGACAGTGTATGAAGAGGTATAATGAGTCTTTGCTTTGTTGCGTAAGGGTGTCAACAAAGGACTCCTGGAAATAACTGCTCTTGGTCAAGCACTTGACTAAAACTGCAAATTGTTGTTGCTACCTGTTTTCTATGAAAAAAAGTAAGGTGCAAATGAATTGACATGTTAATTTTACATCCAACATTATAAAGTGGAGTTACCAAAAGCTCTAAGAAAGAGTCATCTTGTATTATTTCTCTTTGATGGTTAAAACAGTTTCATTACGTTTTGCTCATTGTTCCATGGTTCATTGATAGAATTTGTCCTGTGTGACATTTAGTCTGTATTGAGTCAGGAAGGAAAGGTCAATCACTCTTATATGCCTCCTTATTATCTGGCAGTAAATGTGCAGGAACAGATATGACACTATTATGAGTCACAGGACTCTAACTGATCTGCATCGGCCCTGCTCTGCTGAATCAATGCTTTGAAAATGATGGCATCATGTTTTCTCTCCCTACCTGTCCATCACTCTGCCTACACATCCACTTATCTCATTCCTCACACAGTGTCTGAAGACATGCCCTGAGGTGTACCATGGACAGCTCTCCTATATGACACTGAATAGATATTCTTGACTTGGGGATATCCTTTAATCTGTCAGACACTGATAAAGAGAAGAAAGTAAACTCAACTACATATTGGTCTCATTTTTGGGCAACTAGCAAGAGAATGCTACAGTATTGGTTTGTCAGTGTCCTCTTGAGGAACATACCTGTTAAAATTATTAAAATGTAGATATCAGTATTCCAGTTTACTGGTGGTTAAAGTAATGGAAATGAGCTGTTTTCAGATGTCTGTGCACTCTAAAAGGGAGCCTAAATAAATGTATTTCAGTCAGACAACTCACGTTCGTATTCGTTTCAAATATTTATCGCAGCAGCAGAACACAGTTTGTGTTTGGCGTCAAGGCTCCGACCTCATCACTCCTCGCCATTTTTATTTTAAATGCGGAAATTTGAGGAGTAATGGGATGACATCTTTAACCGCCAGTCAGAGCCTACAGGTGGATGCTGGGATGGTGCTGGGGCTGATGAAGAGTACAGTACTGGTGCAGGTCAAAGCTGGATGAAAGAGCAGAGGGACAGACTGGAAATCTTGTAGCTCAAATAGACCGCTAAGGTGGCGTTTGACAGGTGATAATGGATAATGACGCAGGTCGAGTGTGAAATCAGTGCAGCTCCAGTATTCTGCCTGGACTAGCTCGCAGGCGTTGCCTCATTTATTTGTTTCAGGCAGCAGAAAAACTGTAAATTTGACTTATTATAACATTATGAGCCACAAATGTAAACAAGCCTATAGATACGTAGCAATTAGCACATGGTAGAAGTTATTTCAGTTGTTCCTTAAAAAAAGCCCCAATTATATTCTACTAATTGTATTTTTCCAATGCAACTAGTTTTTTGTTTTTAAATTAATTAAACATATTTATTAGTTGTATGTATTGTACAATGTACAAAGAATTTAAGAAATTCTGCAACAGGGGGGTCTTCGCCAGAGGGCCAAATGTTAATGCTATCCTGTAACGGGGTCCTTGGCAAAGTTTGGGAGCCCCTAGTCTAGATGATATATTGGAAGATGTTACATGTTTGCTCATAGAATAGTTTTATTATGTTAATAATTAAAGATAACTGTGGTATGATAACCATGATATGTTTTTGTCACTACAACTCAGTAAGAACCAAGTGGCAGCTCTGTTTTCCTTTTTAGATCTGCTCTCTCCCTCTGCTGTGGTTCATCCTCTCTTCCTGCCTGTGCTCGTAACGACTGGCTGCAGAAACGAACAAAGCTATGACTCATATCAGGCAATGCAGGAATAATGTGAAGCACTCATCTACATTCATTTCAGGAGAGATGGAGAAACAGCAGTATCCTACCAGATGCACTTCTGTTTACATCAGCTTCTCTGGCTTGCACAAATAAATCTGCTACTTACTTAACAGGCTTCTGATTGACTGGACCCTCACCAACACCGCAGGTCTAACCCTCACACTTACCATCTGTCCCTGTGCTGACATCAGCTCTCAGGAAATTTGCATTTAAAATAATGTGTTTTATTATGTACACTTATTTTATTACTTAAAGGGAGTATCTTTTGATGAGACTGAAATTCAATCACTACCTTGCAATAGCTTGAAAATAGGTTGATTAACTCAGAATACTTCAAACTATGTCATTTAATTTGCATATGTGAGGACGCACTGTTCAAGGGAAACAATTAAAGCGAGCATTAGGATTCGAGAGAGTGCAGCTGTGAAATGCAAAGCACACCCCTGTTTGTCATTTCTCACCCATCTGTCTTCTTTTAAATTCTGTGCAGTGGTTTGTGTTGTGTTATTCAAACTCAAGGTGTTCAGTACCCGCTTCACCAGAGCTGAATCTCTCCCCTCATCATTTACATCATCTGACCTCCTTGTTGTTTCTCAGACCTGATCCAGGCCAGCCAGGAGACCACTGTGAACGTCCCCCAGATGGTCGACACGCTGATGGAGAGGGCTGGAAATGCCAGCTGGGTGGTGGTCTTCAAAGCCCTGATCACCACGCACCATCTCATGGTGCATGGCAATGAGGTGATGTTTTTAAATTAAATCTTTACACACATGTGAAAACACTTGAATGTTGTTGATTTGGATGTCTGGTAAAAGCAGCAAGGGGAAGTAGAAAATAATTTGTCTCCACTTGAGCACAGTGAACCTCCAGATGATCAAATGGCCACCAAAGTGTTGTTGCATCCCTTAAGTAAAGCTAGGAGGAGATGGTTCCATTGGAAATAGTTCTACCAGGAAGTCAAAATTAAGCAGGGCAGAACTGTATTTCTTGTATATCTGTATTTGTTCTGTCTACGTTCTGCAAAAGACAGAAGGTCACAAATACCTGTTTCAAAAATAAGCTGCAGTAGAGCACAGACTGGCTTCTGTGATGTAATAAGAAACTGAAAACATGATATCTATTGAGCTGCGTTATGAGGGTCAAAGGATAGAGATAACTTCATTAATAATATTTAAAAAAAAAATGTTTCAGGGGAAGTTTCCAGAGTTTCAAAAGACACCAAATATGTCGGGCTGAGTTATGGTCAAGTTTACGAAAAGGCAAGGTTCCATTGTTCACTCTGAACAAAAGCTTTTCTATTTCTATAGAGGCATATCTTGTATCCTGTTTGGTTCTGTTTTAATGTTTTTTGTATTTGCTATTTGGTGGATGTATTTTAAAAGTCCATCTAAGGACGGGCATTTATCTATTCCTGTCCCTAAACAAATAAACATGACATCAATAAATAGGGATCTGAGCATCAGGGATTTATAAAGATGTATATAAGAGATGTTTTTAACTACAGATACAGAGGGCTGGGACATAGTTATAAAGGATTTAATGGTCACAAGTGACCGTTGATTAAAATACAAATACATTAAAGGAAAACATCAGGTCTCATATCAGGGTGCTTTACTGTCATTATACGTTGATGTTCTAAACTGGATGCTTTAAATACTAATCCGATAGAAAACCTGCTGACCACCTTGATGAAGGAGCCTGCTTACACAATGTCAAAATATATTTGTTTTACAAATCTTGACTTTTCCTGTCAATGGGGTGTCAACTGTCAATCATAAAGGTCACATCCTAAGAGTGCATCCTAGTGCTGATACACAACAAGTTCAGTTCAAGGGTTTGGATTTAGGTAATATTGCCAGCTTTAGATTGCCACTTATTAACAATGGGTCCAAACACAATGGGCCCCTAAGAATGGATTGCACCCGCTAATAGGACCCGCAATCTGCCCCGTTTGAACACCCTATCTATAAAAAGTATTTGCACTCATGATATGCCGATGCTAACACGCCCACAGGGTGGTCCTGCTTTTGTGAAGTCTGCTCTTGTTTTCCACCTTCATGTGGAGAACAGCTGTCTGCACCTCTATGCTGCGTGGAGCTGCACACTAAGCTGATGGAGCTGAAGATGATGAGCTAGGAGGGGAGGGGGAACTTTTACAGGATTTATTTTGATGCCAGACTTGTGCAAAATGTAAAATTGCTGTCACTGTTTCTCTCTGGATGGGACGAGCAAGGACAACACAGGTGGTGGTGTCACTGACAGCCCTCGACTGATTCAAGCCCTGATTATATTAATAATAATAATAATGCCAAAGTAACATCTCCAAACTTTACCAAAACATTTATTTTAAAGTCATACAGAGGTGGGAATTGCTTTCCTGATCACTTGAGAGTTTGTGTGTGACATACATTATAAATACAGCGCCTCAGTCACCACTAGCTAAGTGCAATGTGCCTTCCTTTTGCATTTATCTGTGTAAGCAGAAAATAGATTGAAGGAGAAATTGCGCTGATTTAATACATGTCTCAATGGTGTGAAATAGCACCGATGTAACGGCCTGATGCAATTAGCGCTAGTCTACTGTGCGTAGATGGTATTTGCAACACAGCTCATTTGCTTAGGAACACCACATGAATTTTCCCTAATTTACATAGCTGCAAATGAAACAGGCGCACCCAGGACGCTATCTGCTTGGCAGAGCGGTTTGTGTGCAGTTTGCGCACATTTCAACCTTTGTGCGTGCAGTGTTGATTCCACGTTATCTTTCATTTGCACAGGTCTAGCGCCCGCAAAAGTAGCGCAACCCCTTTTGTGGATTTGGCCCAATGTGTAATGTCCCAGACAATGCATCTGGTGATGAACAGAAAAATAATTATCACCTAAGTCAGAAATTTCCTTCAATTTTAAAGAGTGCTGCAGTTATTTTAAATTTGTTTTTGCTAGCTGACAGATTATTGTTTTGCCTTTACCGTCAAAATAACAGTGGATGCCAGTTTGAGGCTTTATGTAAAGGGAAACAATGGAGTTATTCTTACATTTGGCAGTGAATATGTTATGATAGATAATGCATATAAAGTATTTGAGGAGATAATAGCAATGACCTGTCCTTGTATATTATTTAACCTTTTGACTCCCTGGCATTTCTTTGCTCTTCGGTCTTTTCTACACCATACAGTCTGCATTTTTACATTTATTCCATAGATGTTATCAGCAGTCCTTGGATGAGCAAAGGGAGTGACCCTCTGTTGTCCTGTCTTCACCCCCCCTGACCCCGTTTATGTCCTGACAGCTGTAGAAAGATAAAGGCCATGACAGGGCAACACGAGAGAGAACCAAAGAGATAGACAGATGCAGCTTCACAGCCCATCAAAGTGCACAAGCTGCCACAGAACTGCAGATTACTCAAAGGAGATGGTGATATATTGATAAAGTGATGTCAAATAAGGAAAGAGACAGTGCTATGAAACAAAGGGAGCACCCCCTCCCCTCCCCAAATGTTTGTGCTCTGGTTTGTGTGGCACAAAAAGCTCAGAGGGAGCGTGTCCTAAATGTTTTTGAGTCATGAAATCATGTTTGACAAAAAACTGTGTGTTTACAATATGCATCTTGGTTCTGGTTTATTTTTAGAGAGAGAGAGAGAGAGAGAGAGAGAGAGACAGGGAGGGGGGTGGATGAAAGGAGGAGGGGAGGTAATGTGTAGCTCACAAATTCTCCAGGGAAGTGTTTTCATTCTGAACCTCCCTTCATGTTATTGTGCTCCACGTTGTGTAAATGAAGCCACTGAATAAGCATCAGCAGTGTGTGTGTGTGTGTGTGTGTGTGTGTGTGTGTGTGTGTGTGTGTGTGTGTGTGTGTGTGTGTGTGTGTGTGTGTGTGTGCGTGCGTGCGTGCGTGCGTGCGTGCGTGCGTGCGTGCGTGTGTGTGTTGTTTTTCATCTCCATGTGTGTCACTGGAGTAAGCTCATCCTCTGCAGAGGGAGCCTCATGTCTTTACCATGCTTTGTTTCCTGGTCCTCTCCCTGCGTCTTATTAATATTATCACCCTTCCACTCGATCAATGCTACATTCAAATAAAACTTAAAAAAGACTAGTCGAGAATAACACCTCCACCCTCAGTTGCAGGCAGCTTCACAGGTTTGGTGAACGGTCTCTTTGAGAAAGCTGTGAACTTCAAAAAGCTGGGTTGTTTCCTATTTTTAAATTGAGCCATCTGTTTAAAAAAATCCTAAGCCATCACTACTG
Organism: Labrus mixtus; assembly: GCF_963584025.1. NCBI lineage: Eukaryota > Metazoa > Chordata > Actinopteri > Labriformes > Labridae > Labrus > Labrus mixtus. Next base: position 28,686,523 of record NC_083622.1, read on the forward strand.
GAATATACAGTTTAGTTCATAACTGTGGTGTTTACTGATGGTGTTTCTCAAATTATATATAGATTTAGTCTTCCTGATATGTATCGTCCATTCTATTCTGCAATAAATATGATTACTAGTTGTTTATAGTAAGAAACCCTAAACGTCTCCATTTTTGGTAATCAATGCTAACTTCAGCTACTTCTTTCAGAACAAAAATGAGAGGCTGTTTCTCATGTGTGACATTTTGTGCTTGAAGTAGAACTAAACTTCTTTTCTTTTTTCTGCTGCAGAAATTTATTCAGTTGCTGGCATCTCGAAACACATTGTTCAACCTCGCCAACTTCCTGGACAAAACTGGATCCCATGGTGAGTTTTTGTTTCTTTCCTTCCTGATTGTCCCTCCATCTTTCTTTAACCCTAAGTTCTACATTCTGGGTTTTACTCACTTAAGGGGGAATGATATGATACCCATATCATTCCCCCTTAAACAGATGAACTGAGGACAGAATCACTTGATTTTAGACAAATACAAGAAGTGCAACAGAAAAGAAGTCTATACTTTACTAGAACACCAACTTGACATGTTTTTCTATCCATTCTTCAGTCTAAGCTTTTCTATTCCCTGCTCCCCTCAATTAAACCCATCTCCATGGAGATAGATGCAATCTCCCATGGTGATAAACACTGGGTTCATAGTCTGTTTTTAATGGACATTTTGTCTACAAGGGTTGACCAGACTGGGATGAAGTTAACAGACACATTCTGTATATTAAAGTCTATGTATGTTTTCCTTAATCTTTGATGGTGCTGTTTCCCACCTGAACTAGTCTTCATGCTGAGCTATAGCGGTGTGTCAGTGAACAAGTCATCTCTAAGAGCCAGCTCCTCTCTGACAATGTTTTTCTTTACCTAGTTTTGTACATAATTACAAGACGGAATAAGAGGATGTTTGTACGACATGAATTTTAAACACAAATAAAGAAAAGGCAGAGATTGACATACAAAACGTAATTCAAAATAATGTGCCATGTGTGATCGTGTTTGATGTTTTTAATGACGTAATGTCACTTTAAGGGATGTTTGATGAGATTTAGTTTTAGTATCATTGATCAAGTCATTATTTCATTTGGCTGAAGAATCAATACTAAGTGAAAAGCTGTTCAGCCAAAAGAGACTTTTTTATTTTAATACTGAGCCAATGGATCTCACACACTGACAAAAGACAGAATCCCATCACTATTAAGCTAATAGCTCCTGGGTTTAGACTCTGTGCTCAGACGATTCATCTAAATGAATAATCACTTGGACAGAAGAAAAGAACAAAATGAAGCTTTATTTTTAAAGAATAAGATGAATCCACGTAAGACAGTTTATAACCTATACATCACATATTACATGTATAAGATGCAAACAGTACTCACCATTATTACTGAGGTTATGAAGACATGCTTGACATGCTTTGCTTGATTTATGACCCTTTCAAAGGCCTACCAATATCCTTACCTCTGCTGGCATTTGAGACTGAACATGTGCTTATGTTCTGTGTCTTCCTCAGGCTACGACATGTCCACGTTCATCAGACGCTACAGCCGCTATCTGAACGAGAAGTCCTTCGCCTACAGACAGATGTCTTTTGACTTTGTCCGAGTCAAGAAGGGGTACTGTTTTTTCCTCACGACTGTGCCTTGCTGTATGACTATTTCAGCAACATTATGGAACACAACCCCCTCTGTAGACTCAGCTACCTCCAGCCAGGCGTTTGGCAGAGTGCATGTCTTTACTGGGTGTACAGAGTGCAGGGATGAATACAGAATGTCTTATTACTCATACTCATAGGCTGGACGGCTCTGTTTAGCTAGCTGACACAAGGTCCCTCTGAATACATACATTGGCATCATGGAAAGTGAAGTGCAGACTTCAGAATAGAGATCAGACACATGGGTGAATGATATACAGTATGTGTGTCAGGTGCAGACAGTTATTCTTCAGTAAACAGACTGCATGTAGGCACCAATCTGTATGTCTAGGAGTTGCTACGTGACTCTTACTGTTTCTATATCTTCCTCTGTCTCAGAGCTGAGGGAGCAATGAGGACCATGTCAGTAGAGAAGCTGTTGAAAGGAATGCCCACCCTGCAGAGCCAGATTGACGCGCTGCTGGATTTTGAGGTGAGTGACACTCGATAATAGAGAGCAAAGCCATTTTGCAAAGGTTACTGATTTGGATGAGGGATAAAACAGAGGTGTGAGAAGAGCTGCCAATAAAGCAGACATGTGGGACTTGTCAGTTACAGACAATTTCAGTGTGTCCATTCTCAAAGGGTTTACTGATGGCTACTGGGGGCGCCGGCAGCATAGTGGTGATTGTGTTCGCCCCATGTACAGAGGCCATAGTCCTCCAAGTGGGTGGCCCAGGTTTGAGTCCGACTTCTGGCTCATTTCCCGCATGTCATTTCCCACTCTCTTCCTCCCCGACCTCTGAATCTATCCACTGTCCTATCCCTAAAATAAAGTGATAAACAGCCCCAAAACATACCTTAAAATTAAAATAGATGTCTACTGTAACAGAGACAACATGAATACCCATGGTGTAGATGTCAACCTCCATTTTCCATTTTTTCTTTCTTTGCATTGGGCTGACTTGTGAGGGACTGTAGATGTAAACTAGCTGCATCAAATGGCAACATTTATGTTTAATATTGTACATGGTCCCTTTACAAATAAAAAAATAAATAATAACATTGTCAGCCGTTGGTGAAATAGACCTGTCTGTGTTTGTTATTTTGTGTCCCATCTGTTCATCTGTGATATCTTTTACCACACTGTGCGTCTTGTAGGTGCATCAACAAGAGCTGAACAACAATGTGATAAATGCCTGCTTCCTGCTCCTCTTCAAAGATCTGATCAAATTATACGCCTGCTACAATGACGGCATCATTAACCTCCTAGGTAAAAAGTCACTTTTTTCCCTTTCTTACTTGATTGATTGAACCATCAATGAACACTGTGGATCTATTTTTTTTCAAGAATGATATAATTAACTTAAATATCCCATATACGTATATCAACAACACCATAGAAAAACCCAACCATTAAAGAAGGAATGTGTGACTTTTTGATCCAGTAGATGTGGCCCTTGAGCACCTGCATTAAACCAAAACAAACTGTTGATTGGCCGAGTATACACCTCTGCTATCCTGAAACCTCCGCTCTCCTCCAGCGGCACACCTCCACCCCTCTCCACTCGCATTGGCACGAAGGAGTTATCAGAATAAACCATAATTAAGCACCATTAAGCACAAGCATCGGACAAAATTGTCTTTTGCTTGAGCTGCAATTTCCTGTGTCCTGCATTGTTGTGTTAGCATGCTAATGTTAGCACACTTTAGTTAGCTTATATCTTCATATTGCACATAAATTAACACAGAATGGCCAAGATCTAAAGACACTTACATTACATCCAAATAAGCAGTGAGTAGGCTATGTTGCTCTTCTTTTCTCTAGTCCTTGACTAAAACAGCTTTAAACACAAGACCGTCCCGTTCCATGTAAACATGATGTAAACACAGCTCTGACAACAAATACAGCTGGCGGGACTCATGCTTCACAGTCATCGTAGACAGTCATGACTCAGAGAGACATTTACAGAGGATATACTTAATTTCTGCTTTATGTATGAGTAAGATGTCACACATTCTTCCTTTAATGTGTTAGTCTTTCTCTAAAATACTTCCATCCTTATCCAAGCAGTCCCGCTCAGCCCTGAGACATTTTTTTCTAAAATACTGATGAAATAAATGATTTTGATTGGGTCACATATCCGTAGTTCTATTTTTAAATAACACTTGCTTTGACTGGGACTATTTCTTAGGTGAATACTTTAATGAGTTTTTACAGATACAAAAACTTGCATGTCAGATCATTTCATAATAACATAGATTGTGTTTTTAATGGTTATGAAACATGCCAACCAGTGCAATTGTTCACCTGACTGATGTGTGTTCAAGCTCCCGGCACACAGGACTAAAATACATCCAGGTTAGGTACAAAGATAACATGATACACTTTTTTGTCGGTATTGTTTCCTTTCACAGGAAAAAAAAAAAAAAACATTGCGAGATTCTACTTGAATATGCATTTTCATGTTCATGGTCTCTGTTGTCTAGAGAAATTTTTCCAGATGAAAAGAAGCCAGTGTAAAGACGGGCTTGAGATCTACAAGAGATTCCTAACACGAATGACCCGCGTTTCAGAGTTCTTCAAATTAGCAGAGGTAGTGTATTAAATAATGAAGAGCATGATCTTTACTTACTGGTAACTGTTGCATTGAAATGTCCTCGTCTTCTGTTACAGCAAGTGGGAATAGACAAAAATGACATCCCTGAACTTACCCAGGTAAGACCATCAAAGGCTTCGTTTACCTTTATCTGTTTTCTAAACTTGTGTTTTCATACTTTTTAACTGAAAATGATTTGCAATTTTTTTCAAGGCTCCATACTAACAAAGCATGTGTGTATTGTGTTTTGTTAAACTGTGATGCATGTAGTTTGAATGTCTAACGCTACTTCTTCTTCTCTCCTGCTGTGCTGAGCATAATCTCTCTCCCTTGATTATAATCATTCACAGACAGCCACAGTGTATTATAAAACGGAGGCATATCCCGCTGTAAGCTTTGAGCACTTCCAACCAATGAGCTGTGGATCTGTGGTGATTGACTGCCCGTGTGGCCCCCCCTTTGTCTTTTCACTTGCAGAGATGCAGATTGATCATTGAGGCTGAGAGTGTGAGTAGTGAGTACAGTGCACAGAGCTAGCTTCTGAGAGCAAACAGCTTAGGGAAGGTCAACATATGAACTCTCTTTGAGTGCACTGAGCTGAAGCACCCTGCACAGGAGCGAGTGCACACCCAGCATTCAGACATCAGCACTGTGATGAAGTGGGATGACATGACTTGATTAGGCGATTGGTTAAGCTGTGATATGCTGAGCAATGCTGCTGACTAAGCATTGTTTCCCGCTGCTAAAACTCTGAGCTAAACATAGCTTTAGTTCAGCGACTGTATAAAGACACAGCAGATTGTAAACGTTGACCTGTGCTGCAGAGCTTCCATAACAGATAGAGTCACATGTTGCCTTTTTTGATTCCTGATTAAATAAGTGAATCCCAGTAAAAAAATAAAAAAGACACCTGATTTGTCCTGGTTTGTCCTGGAATGAGCCTCAAGTGAGTACACTCAAAAACTGTTGTGGAACCTCTATAAGCTCAAGTTGTCCTTTCAAATATGACAGTATGGATTGCATGAAAGCATGCTCTAATGCTGTCTTATTAAACTCAGACTACAGAAGCTAATGTTATGAAACCTATCCACGACATGCATTATCCTATTGATGTATAATTGAGTTGGAGATGGGGTGTTTCTGAAGATCTTCAGAAACCGTTATATCCATAACTTCTTGTTGGAGGACATGCAAGGAGGGCATAAGGTTAGCTTGAGCTAAAACTAATAACCTGTATCATGTTACTGGGCTGGATTTGTAGGTCTACATGCTAAATATTAAGCTAAGGCAAGGGGGCAGCTAGCTTAGCTTATCATTTAACCTGGAATAGGTCATGCTATCTGCCTTGACTCTGTCTGAGGGCAGAAATAAGTCCTGGCCAAAGGTAAACTTATTATCTGCGAGAGGGAGCCACTACACAATATTTGACACATTTTGAACTTTATTCTTACTAGAGTCCTGAATTTTGCTGACACATGTTTACTTATTGCCCCCCTCAACAACTTTCTTGAAGGCACATGAACAACAGATGCTATACCCAGTTTTTTTTACCCCTGAAAAGACTTCTAATATATATGTCTTGAGAGTACTTTACTTTTTAATGTTGACTGTGGAAACATTTTGGAGACTAATCTCTGTCTCCTTAGTGACTGACTCTAAATACTTGCTTGTTTCTTAGGAAAAGGTGTCCCTCAGCTAGCCTGATAATATGCCACATAAATAATGAATACAGACCTATTCCCTCCATTTTTAGATTCCAACATGTCCAATAGCAGGTGTGCAACAGTGTTTGAAGTATTACTCCTCCATAAATCAGAAGAAAGAGATCATTAATCCTCACAGCCACCATTAATCCTCACAGCCCAACCTGCATATATCAGCGTCTCCTGTGTGTGAATGTGGCACAGCATTGATGATAAAACCTTATTAATGTGTCCAGAGGAGCAAACTATATCAATCCTCCCTGTCTCTAGAGCTCAAGTGTATTAATCTCAGTTTTAGATGCCACTTTATACACTTATCCCACCCAGGATGGATTACATCTGCACAATTAGAACAGAGTAATATTACCCTCTAACCCTCCACCTAGATTAGACCACTAATGCACACTTGCATGCTAATTTTTGAGGGCAGGGAGCAGATTTAGAAAACACTCATTAAATGAAATCTGTATCAAGGATCATAGTACAAACATATACCTGTTGATGTGATGCAGTCACACCCCAATGGAGACAGTTCAGTGCTAGTCTTTTTCAACGAGAGGCGTTTCTTTATAGAGTTCTTGTGTCTGTCCTTTGTCTTCAGAACAGCCCGCTTTGTTCTTTGAAAAGAGGCCAGATACTTTAAAGTGTCTGCTTGATAAATTGTCTACACACCCCTCTCAGTGCCAAGACAAAAAAAATGATCAGCCTCTCTTTGTTGGCCTTTGGGCAGGTGTATAAAGGAAATGGAGCATGGAATTATTGAAAGTGAATTATTGACCTTTTTAACTGGCTGAAAACTGGATGCTTAAGCATCCTTGTTCCTGCATGGCAGAAGGTGATAAATGCCTGTAGAGCATGCAGATATGCATTGTGGCTGGCTGACAAACTGTTCTCACTTTAACCTTTAACTGTTTTATTTTCTGTTTTCTAATTTTTGTTTTGTTTGCAGCCTTTTTGTATCAGCTTCCTTTGTAACAAAAGGAATACAAACCAATTTACACTAAAAACTTTGGATACAATATTTTAAAATGTCATTTCATGCAGTACTTGACATCTTTTTTTAATTCATGTTATTTTATTGACTCTGCTTTTTCAGAATAGTATGTTATGGGGGGGATAGAACTTTAAGTAAGAACAAACGGCGTCACTGAAAGCATCATTTCTGCTGTAAACAAACACACAGCAAGTTTGGTGATGGAAGTTGTTGTAACCAAGATGTAGAATGTGCACTAAAGAAAGCAATGAACCCAGTGACAGACTGGGGTTCAGAGATAAATTAATCTGAGAATAGAATTAATTCTTATGAGACCCAGAGCAATGAATCGATGTTGATTGGATTATTTGGTAAAGCTGCACAAAGGAAATGATTATCAGTGAATCAGAAACTTGACACGCTCTTTACCATTAGCATAGCATGCTAGCCTGGTATGCTTGAACCATAGACTGTAAATATTAATGGACGGGGCTTATTGGCAGCAGTCTCTATGCTGTAAATCCAGTCTCAGCCTAACTTTCAGTCAACCTAACAACAGGCTGAGAGCTGGAGCTGAGGTGGGTTTTGAAGCCTCTTGACAAACTGTTACACTGTTCTCGCCTGTCAATCAGGTCAGCTACGCGCCTAACTATGGATAACACTTATCATTCATAAAATCAAATAAGACGCGTTGTAAAAAAATTCATCAGGCTGTAAACGGGTTTGTTTCTTCTGTAACAACACTTTTCCAACCTGTTGTGTTTGCAGAGGTGTCAAGTACCGAAGTACAAATACTCTGTTACTTTACTTCAGTAGAAATTTTGGGTATCTATACTTTACTGGAGTAATTATTTTTCAGCCGACTTTTTACTTCTACTCCTTACATTTTCACGCAATTATCTGTACTTTCTACTGCTTACATTTAAAAAATAGCCTCGTTACTCCTATTTCATTTCGGCTTGTTTTCAAGCTTTAGCTATAGATACTTTCCCTAGTATCTATACTTCTACCTGAGTAATGAATGTCAATACTTTTGTCACCTCTGTGTGTTTATGACTCCCGGGGCTCTTGGAGCCAGCCTCAAGCAGACCCTCGACGAGCTGCAGGATTCTGGGCTTCTGCATTGGCTTCATTTTTCAAAAATTGGAGGTTGCTGCTTGACTTAAACACAATTTGTCATCGTACCTACAGCACAAGCCCAGGAAAAGGACCCTTTTTCAGCCATGCGTCATGCATTAGATTTATATTATTTTTGATGAGGAGGATGAGGAACATGAGGACTTTGCCCAGCATAGGACACAAAGAAAAAAATGTAATTCAAAGTAGAGGTCTGAGAAGAAATCTCTCTAACCAAATGGGAGATGTGGAACGAACCTGTTCTACAGCGTATTGAACTATGTGGTCGTCTGTGTTCATGATGGAGTGTAGTGGAGTGTATCAGTACTGTCAGCCTCTCTGACCTTTACTGACCTTTGTAATGTGTTCTTAATTAATCTCTCTACAGGCCCCAGAGAGTCTTCTGGAGTCCCTGGAGACCCACCTCAACACGCTGGAGGGGAAAAAGCCGTAAGTGGTTCAGTATATCAAGGCTTTTTTTGTTATTGAAATGTAGTAACACAGAGCTGCACGCCAGAAGTCCTGTGGCCTGTTCTACTTCTGTTACATCTCTAACATGTGTTTCTTCTGTCTTCACTTCACTCAGAGAGGATAAGTAAGTACAGTCAAGGAGAATCTTATTTGACCATCATTTGTATTGGTACATTAACTTTATGTTCCATTTAGGTTTTCAGTAATTCAATAGAACTGACATCTGAACTGACATCTGACATGAGTGTATCTGTGTACTTTGTAACCATTTTGTTCAAGATGCAGGTCTATATTGTTACGAGCTAGCACCGGCTACACATATACATACAACAAAACTAGCCCTAACCTGAAGTGTGACAGAGAAGTCAAGAGATGATAGGTACGGAAAGGACTGATTCTCACATAGGGAAAACATAAGATTAGGTCAGCTCACCTACACGCGGGTCTGCCGGGGCACCGGCGGCCTGATCGCACCGGACGGCTTTTAGAGTGACGAGCCCAAGCTTCGTGTATGAGTTCAGTTTGATTTGTTGGTGTTGGATCATATAAGATACGGCTGGTTACTAAAACAAGTTCATGGGAGTGGGTCCTCGGTTAGGTCCGACAGCTTCCAAGTTGGCGTCCATACGGGTCCTCCGTCAGCTGCCACTTCACCTGTCGTATTACGTCATTTAAAGCAACAGAGCACCGCTCTAAGCGCACCTCAGGAATGGTGCGTTCAAGACTATCGGACAAACCAGGAAACACAGCTTAAACCCATTCTCTATTCTCCCCATGAAAACCAGTCCAAAGTAATTAACAAAACAGACAGATAAGGATGAAGAAGAAGAACCTTACTGATTCCTAACAATATAAACATACACTGTTTATCATTTCCTTGTTCATTATTTTTGCATTTGTGGCCTAACAGAATTTAAAACCATTGCTTTCATTGACACACTGTGCAAGTCGTGACATCGTTCAGGCATGATTACTAACATATTCATTTTCTTATTATCTAACTGTACACCACTTAAAATGTCTAAACAGCTCCACCAATTCAAAACCTGCTCAAAGATTGAAGGCCAACTGCTCCAGAGACTCTATGACTCAGCCTACAATGAAAACATGTTGAGGCTGCTAACAGCATCATCTCTGAACATTGAATATGAACCATTACCATCAAACCTGAGATACAGGGTCCCACGCCTTTAATAAGGTCAAACTGAAGCACTCTTTTGTACACCAGTCAATCCTAAAATTGAACATGGAGCTGAATCTCAGATCAAAGCACGTCGAAGGCCTCTCAGTATTTGTATGGATGTTTGAATGCTGTGTCAAATGATTGTCTCTTTGTGTCTTTTCTTCAATTTTTATGTTGCAAATGGAGCGCCTGAGATGCCTGACAAATTTCAGAATTTGCCTGACGATAACATTGAATCAACCAATCAAACAATCAATCAATTAATCGATGCACTTAAGCCCGGACTTTAACAAAGCTTGAGATGCATGCCATTTAAAAGCTTTATTAAAGAACAACCTGGGCCAAGATGTTATTACTCAGCAGCGCAGCATGGATCCATTTACTGCCCATGTTTACTAAATGGAATAGCTGAAACACGGTCTGTCTATAGAGACCAAAGTCATACTAAAGCTGGCACTTTGTTTCTAATCTCTGTAAGAGCTGTTGTCATTTAACTCCTTAATTTATGTGCTTTTTTTGTTTTTGCAGGTCCCCCACTAAGGTGAGCTTTGTTTCATGATAATCATAGTATAGGCCGAGCAGTATTAATAAAAGTCTTTATAAGCACTTTTAAATGTCCACACACTATTGCACACTACACGCTATTGCAGCATATGTTTCAATAGAAAGTGTAAAAGCATCATTTGACCTCTGATTTTACACTTTTCTTTTACTGCTTAACGCAGGCATCAAGTTGTTGTTGTGTTAAAAAGCTGTTGAATCACATCACTTTGTGTAACTTTGTTAGTCATGTTAACTGGGGTCTATCTCTGCTGCAGGATGCAACCGCCAACAACAGCACACCGTCTGCTGCAGCTGCTCCAGCAAAACCAGCGCCCCCGGCTGCACCCAGCAGGCCCCCTGCACGTCCTGGGCCTCCTGCCAAACCTCCTCCACCCTCTGTAACCCCCACCGCACCAGCTCGCAACATTGCTGCAAGCAAGTAAGAAACCCTCAACAATAAGACAAATTGTTAAACTGAACTGCATCCGTATTGGAGCATTAATGACTGCAACAGAAATAGATTCCCTTTCTCTCTGTTTAGTGCTCTTGATGATGGCTTCTTATTGGATCTAGACCCCATGTCCTCCTCATCAGCAGGGGGCGCTACAGCAACTTCAGGATGGGGAGGTGAGAACTTGTTTCTTTGTCAGTTTCCTTTTGGTTTTTTTTGCAAAGCCAAGCCCAATACTGCTTCTGTATACATCATTTCTCAGTTTAGGAAGGTCACATTATACAGTGAATCATGTGGAAAGTGGTGAATTCTTGCCAATGAAAGAGTTTAAATGAAAAAAAAACAGCTTATGAAAAGTAACTTCTGCTTGCAGATTTATCAGCTAGAGCTTACTGAAATAAAGCTCTATGAGTTTGTTGATGATACTATCTCTCGATGACTTTCTTTGATTAACAAATGTAAAAGTAGGCTTACCATTAGTTACAACTGTAGGTACTAAAGTTAGCCTGACATGCAGATAGATTATAACGGAGCACTGAGTGAATGCTACTTTCAAAATCATGCTAGTTTTTGAAAATTTCCAACCCTGCCTTTAAAGTCCCTGCAGAATGATTTTAAAGCCACAGTAACACTAAATCCAATGTAAACTGATAACTGAGAAAAAGAGAAGGCAATTGATTAAAAAACAACAACAGAGTATGCTTAGGAAAGGTAAGTAAAGCAGGTCATGTCATTAGAATAAACTGAAACAAATGGTGATCTTTTATAGGTGACTCCCCACAATGAGATTAGAGAAGATTAACCATTTTCAGCTGCTGTCTGAATTACAAAGATTTTCATTATAAAGCTGTTGTAGCTCTTTCGACCACTCTCTGATTACCCCCACATCTTCACTGATACTCTACTGATACTCAGCTCGCAGCTACAGCTGTCAACATTTCATCAAAACTCTCCACACTTAAAAGAAGTCATGTATTCACTCTCTCTCACTTCTGTCTCTCTCTGTCTGTTTATTGTGCAGATCTATTGGCTGTGGGTGAGTATTATGATGACAGCACTCTGCTATGGACTAAATATAAGAAATGCCTGCAGGCACTTCATTCACTCTCCAACTTGGCTTTCTACCTAAATTTCTTATTGCCTCTTTGTCAAGCTATTTGGACCTTTAGGACTCCCATTTTTTCAGTCTCTCTGACTCTTTCATTTTTCTGCCATCTTCTTTTTTTCTCCATATTCCGCTCTCTTGGGGTTGTGACTGGGTCCTGGTATTTGGATTATGGGGTTTATCCACATAGCAACTCCGACCGTCACTGATGAAGCCTCTGAAGCTCTCATGGCGGAGGACGAGTCTGATGCTGCTGCTGATGTCGCAGCCACTGCTTCCCCTGCAGCCCCCGCGCCTACAGCCCCCGCTGCCACTACCACTGCTGCCAAAGCTGTAACGGTGCCCACCTCACTGCCCGTCTCAGCCCCTGCTGCCCCTGCTGCCTCAGACATGGACCTTTTCGGAGGTCAGTCTGGTTCGAGGATAGGATGTAGACAGGAAAACACTACATGACAGCTTGCCTGCTTGTCAGAAACTATCCCCATTATTAGCTTCCCTTTTTTATAAAGTCAGTACAAAGCAGTAGAAATAATATGATTCTACTTCCTGAACGTCATGATCGTCAATCAACAAAAACTGAATGACTCTGTCCAATCAGATTACAGGTTTCTTTCAACATTTATGAAGATTGAGGATAATCCTGAGGTGACTTAAAAATAAAATGTAGTAGAATCATGCCAGAAACAAGTAGATTATGACTCTTTAGTTAACAGATGGCACCTTAGCACCAGTTTGTACTTGTCATGTATCGATACATCTGAGTCACAGAGTTACACATCCATTCTTAAAACTAATACTAACCCAACAGTCTTAAGAAAAAGACAGAACGTTGTGAAACAACAGTTATTGGAATATTGGAGGTATTTTAGGAACCTTCAAGACTGTTTTTAACATATTTAACATAATAATGAACAAAACATTTTGTCTGTTGGTATTCAAAAAAATCTTTCTTTATTTAGTATTTGACATATGACAGATGACATTAAACAATCAAATAAGTAACGAAGTGCAATTTATTTTAAAGTTTGTAATTTAGGTGAATGTGGTACAAAATTGAGCAAGAAGAATGGCTTTTTCTTCATATCCGGAACAGGAAAACTTCTAAAACAAAAGTCCTCCAGAAGCACTTTCAGAACAGACGTTAATTCATAAGACTTTGTTCAGACTTCAGAAGATTGTCAAATGTAAAGAAATGTAAAAAAAATAATAATGGATGCATAGTACTGTGACTCAAATGTCATGGTTTTCTATCCTTTTCCTCTTTCTAAAGTTGTTTACATCCTGTTTGTTGCGGCCATGTACACTTAACGTGTTGAATGCTGACATATAATGTCAAGTGTTCACACTCTGTTTTGCATTGAGCTCAGAGCAAAACACTTATTATTTGTGGCACATGCCAAAAATATGAGCCAGCACAGTGGATTACTTTTGCTTTTCACTGGGTTTACTCAGAGCTGCACGATTACAAAAAAGGCACAAACGAGTTTAAATATTAACATGTACACAGTCAACAGAGAGTTTCATCATAATCTTGTGCACCAATAAACCCACTGGAATGTAATACATCTGCTATTATGACTTGTATTTTGGGGATTTGCTGCTTTTTGCTGCTTTTGTAAAGCAACCGTTAATGATTCCTCCCCCCCTCGATGGCTTACTAACAGTTTCATAAATGTGTCACTGTGATGAAAAAATTGATTTTATAATAAACTAATTTGGCATTTTGTTGAAAACACTAACTTGAGCTCTAACTTTGGAGAAGGATCAAATGTCTGCTGAATAAGCCATATTGATTCACAGAGAGATTTTTCCTTGTCTTTCCCTGAACTTAACATTTCCCCTCTTGTCACAGAGTACAGAAAACTTGTGACAACTTGCCTCATTTCACAAACCTGCACTGGTAGTGCGCTCACTGAATGAAGCATTATGCAGCCCCTTCAAACTTCAAATGTGATTATAGTATAACCACATCGTTCCCTGTGAGAAACTGGGCTGCATATTTCTTGTATTCTCTGCTTTTTCCTGATTCTGACCTCTCATTTTTGTTTTTCCTGTCCATTCCATCTGTTTACTCATTTTTGTTCTTTACATCCATGTGTCTGTTGGTATGTTGGCCCCGGGTGTTATGTTTTGCGTTTGCGTTCCCGCTGTTTACGTCTGCAATACCCTAGATGCGTTTGCACCTTCCCCAGGAGACGGTCCTGCTGCCGTGGCTGCGGGTCCTGCTGCTGATGCATTTGCCGGATCTGGTGGGTGACAAAACAGCTTTTGGTGAAAGTGTGTGTCAGAGTGTATGGGTGTGTGTGTGTGAACGTAAAAGCTGCTTCTGCTTCAATAGGAGACAGTAGAAGAATCCTTAGCCCTCAGGGACCTACTGTCTCACCCCAAATCCTTCTCTACCGCCCCAGTCATGGACCCTCCTCTCCCTTATGTAAACTACTCTTTGACTGCTAATATTCTTCCAGTACTGCACTAAAAAGCCCAGTGCAGCTGTTAGATGTAGTTCAAGAAAGATACTGTTGGTAACTCTGATATTACTTGGTGATATGATGATGTTGCTAATCTTTGTCCAGCTATTTTACATCTTTCTTTCCCAATATGACAGTTTTTTTTCTCTCCTTGGATATGAACATGTTGCAGAACCAATGCAACTTTTTCTTGAAAATTTGTTTCATAACCTAAATGAAAAGCTCTCCTTTAGGCTATACTTAAAGGCTTTATATGTATATATTTATAACTCTGTGAGTCATGACTGTCTACAATGGGTGTAACACCCGAGTCCCACTGTCTGTGATGTTTTCAGAGTTTTCAGAGTCCTATCTTCAGTTTGTTTACATCGTCGGGACGGCGGCTGACTCCTCCCCTCACGTATAAAAGTTGTTTAATTGAGGGACTAGAGAAAAGAAGAATAACATACTGTACTCACTGCTTAACTGTGTTTCTAGATCACGCTCATTTCAGGTAAATTTACATGCAGTGTGAAGATACGAGCATAATAAAGATTGCTAGCATTAGCATGCTAACACAACAATGCAGCGCAAGTTGTTTTGGTTTCATGCTGGTGCTCAAGGGCGACATCTGCTGGGTCAAAAAATCGCATAGCCTTTAAGACAAAAACCATAGCAGTAAAACATACAGTTTTTATTAAACATGAATGAACTATATTCTGTGTCCATCCATGTATTAACTTATCTAAAAAAAGACAGCACGTTCAGAAAAACTTACACATTTATCAGTTTGCCTGATAAAGAGCTGAATCTAGCTAAGAAGCCAAACTAATGTTAGCAAGCCAAGGTGCTCAGTCTTTGGTTTCTATTAAAAATTCAAAGTGTGATATTTGTAGCTTTCAGAATACAGACTCATACATGTTTGTACAAAAGTTACAAAGTTGTAAGAGAGAGTAGAAATAGTACTAAATGCTACTAAAGCCGATCTAAATGTTACTGTTAGTGTTGCCTTGGTGAGTATCTGGCTAACACTGTATTTACATACATCTGTGTTAGTTGCTTGAATGAAGTGTCTTGATCAGCTCATTCTTCAGCCTTTGGACTGCTGGCCCTCACAGAAGATAAGCCTTACTAGCTTTCAGTCTGTGGAAACTTGAGCCAATTAGAAAGCAAGTTCTTTTTTCACCTGTATTAGCTACAATGCTAGCAGTCTGTTATCTTTTAACCGCTATGCTTACCAGTTAGCATCACTATAGCCCACAATGCACCAGGGTCAGGTAGAAGACTTCAGTGACCTCATCTTTAAAAATAAAACACATTTCCCAACAATTAAAATAAGAATAAATTAAATCCCACTTGTCATGGTATGGAGTTGTGTCGATCATATTAGCTAGATATGAGATTTGTTGCTGAAGAATGCAGTTCTCACTTAATGAGTGACCGTGTGCTTGGTTTTAGTTTCTCTGTTTCAAACTCTGATTTTAAGCTCTAAAGTGTCTTGCCTAACAAAAGTGCTTGTTGCTTTAACAAACCCGAATCCCCCCTCCCCTTTCCCTTCTTCTCTCATCATAAACCCCTCTAACCCCTCTAACCTCTCCAACTTCTCAACACCACCCCCCTGCTGCTGTTCCTGAAGACCCCTTTGCCACGACGGAGGGGAGTGCAGACATTGCTCCAGAGATGGATCTGTTCGCTATGAAGCCCGCCGACACGGGGGCCAGCGCCATCACCCCTCCCACCTCTAGTGAGGCGCCGACCATCATCGCCCCTATCGCTCCCCCCGCTGCCCCAACCCCTTCTTCCACCACCGCTAGCACAACCGCCACAGACACCACCACCACAGAGTCTGCAGCCGCCCCGACTCTAGATCTCTTTGGTGGTAAAGTCCTCTCGCTCTCATCATGCTTCTCACTGCATTGCCCTGCATTATGCCAATGATGATGCTGAAGGTTTTGATATCAATGATGACTGTATTGCTCGTGTTAGTGATGATGATGACCACAGTGACACCTATAATAACATGCTCAGTCCTATATTTCAGATCTTCTTTCTAATTTACATGATGCCTCCTCTTTAAATACAGATCATTTAATCAAGTTAAT
This sequence comes from Labrus mixtus, assembly GCF_963584025.1. Lineage (NCBI taxonomy): Eukaryota > Metazoa > Chordata > Actinopteri > Labriformes > Labridae > Labrus > Labrus mixtus. The sequence continues at coordinate 28,702,874 of NC_083622.1, forward strand.
CAAGCATCTTGACCTCCTCTCCAAAACATAATTATATAAAAATGTGCCATAAAAGCCAATTGTGTGTGCTATTTTTATAGATAACCTATTTTCTGTCATTAAGGAGGTAAAATCCTGTGTTAAATCTCCATTGAGAAATCAGTTAAGATGAATTTGTTTTCATTACAAGAGGGGGCTCAACTTGATTTGATTCTTAACCTCATATTAACAGACATAGAGGGAAGAAAATTATTTTCTTCTTCTGCTTGTGATCACTAATTTAGACATTGACAGCTGAGAATGCTTTACCATATTAATGCACTTCAGTTAAAAGGGTTTATTGCTCAATTGCAGAATTTCTACATGTTTTTGGTTTCCTCTGGGTTATCTGAGACTTTAAATTACCCATACTGCAATACTACTCATTGTGAGATCCGAGACTGAGAACACCTTGACCCTGCACAAATTGTGTACATGATGAACTGATTTAAGGATGAACATATGGTATTCCCATGTTCCAAAAAACTTACATCCAGAACTTGTGAAATCCTTAACCACTTAAATGCTGTGGCTCTAGAGTTACCAGGACGCCATTATCTCCACAGCTTATAAAAATGGATAACTACAGAGTTTATACAGAAAGTCTTTGTCTTTTCTCTACTGCCACCAGCAGATGAAAGTGTTAAGTCACATCTCCAGACTCTAGCATTTTTACAGAAATCCACGTTTTCTAGAATATGTATCCTACCTCTTCATATGATCCACTGATTTTTTATCTGATGTCATGAGGTTGATATCTTTTTATTGGTGTGAACCGACCAACTATTAGATGTTTGGCTGTGATTTTTTGGCTTATTTAAGTTAAATGAAGCGCCTTCATCTGTTCAACATTTGTAATAAGTCTAAACTTTGCTGTTAAGTGCAAATTAGAAAAATGTTAGCCAGCTAAAAAGCAAAACCTACAGAAGCCCTAAGTGAACATGCATCCATATATTTTATTAACTTGTTTTTTCCCCAATGATAACAAGTCATTTCAATTTGTTTCTCAAGATCTGGAGTTATTTATCTTTTATCTCCAGAGACACAAAAGCACGGGACAAATATAGGCATAACTATCCTCATTAGTGTGGGGAATCTCAAGATGGCATGTTGCTGTTTGTCTTATTACAGTGTTTTCTTTCTCTAGATAGACAGAAAATGATCCTGTTCTGTTGAGATGATAAGATATAAAAAAAATCAGTTATATTCAGGAAACTAGCTTTGATATCCTGAGATAACATTGAAACAAAGTTAGGATCTTGAGGAAAAACTAGTATTTCTATCTCGAGATAATGAGATAAATGAATCGAGGTCTCCAGGTAACAACTGAACAGTAAATTAAATGTATATATGCATGTCCGCTTCAAGCTGCAGTAAAAACCTAATCTTGTTAACTAAACTGGAAAGCAAAGGATCCTGCTACTGTTAAGCTCTTAAATAATCTATGTTCAAATCCTTCAATTTTACAAAATGAAACAGGGATGCTGAAATTTTGCAATACACCCTTTTAAAGTTTGCACAGTTTCATTTTGCACCGCACTGACAGACACATTGCAGCTTAGCTGTTTAAGATTGAAATCTCTGCTCTCTCTGCTCTCTCTCATCTCTCTTCTTAACCCATCATTCTGTTTGCACTGGACTTGAAATCTGAATGTTCATTTGATTGTGTGTCCTTGTTCGTAGATATGCTTGATAAGCCTGAGCAAAGCCCTACCACAGAATCCAAAGCTGCTACCACTCCTAGCGTAGACCTTTTTGGTGCAGGTACAGGAGTTGATATCCATTTCTCTCTGTGTGGAACCTCTTCATATCTTCTGGTTACCATACGTCCACTCCTCTGTCAACTGTTTTATCCCTACACGTCTGTGGTTTGTGCCCCATAGTGCTATGAAAACTGTGCATGTTACCCACTCGTCCAGTCCTGGAGTGTTTTTTTTTTTTTTTTGCTGCTTTCTATCAACGCTGTATCTTTCTACTTGCCACGCTAATTATTTTCTTTGCTCCCCAACCTCCATGGTTTTCTTCTTTCTTGTATTCTGCCTCTCGCTTGCGTTGGTAAATTAGACCTTCCTGCTGTTTCGCGCGGGCCCTCTCCTTTGCCCGAACCGGCTCTGTCTGGGGACATTGTGACTGGTGAGTAAAGCTGCTTTGTCTTTCCTGCATCACTGTTTTCCCTTCCTTTACTTAAGAAGAGTGCAACCATCCTCAACTATATGAAGATTTTTTATTGGTGCTGGTGCATGCAAGCCAGTCCTGTACTTCAAAATGGTGCACACTTCAAGGATGTGGATACACAGTAAAGATGCCTGCTTCTTTCTCCTTCTTCCCCTCTGCATGTCTGCTAACCCTTTAGAGCAGGCTTAATAATAGTGCATGAAAAAAGCATTCTTTCTTTGGTTCTAAAGCTGCCAATGATAACTGCAGCCGTTGAGACTTGAGAGTAATTGAATCTCTTTCTTCTGCTTATGTCTCCGCCTGTCTCTCTGTTCAGACTCATTTACAGCTCCAGATCCTGTTGCTACTTCTCCAGTCACTGCTCCTGCTGCAGCTCCTGTCCCAGAGGCCTCCTCTCCACCCAAAGCAGAGCCGGCACCTGTCATTGACCTGCTGGGTACTGTACCTCAGAACACCTGTACACCTCTCTAAACAGCAATGTTTCCTCATAATATCAATTGTTGAATTTAGCTGTTTTTGTGCATTTTTTAATTCTACTCTCCTCTTCTGAGTATTTTTTTTAATCATCAACTGTTGTCACAGTAAGTGCAAGAATAATTGCCTGAACCAAGTGAGTTTGATTCTGTAGTTGTAGTGACAAACTGAAAAAGGACAGACAATTATCTAGTAGTTGCCTCCCCTTGTTATGAATGTAACTCAATTCTCAAGTCACTGGTGTTATATCAGGAAATAATCTTTTATGGCATGGCTCTAAATACTGCAATGTCTGACTGTCGCTTATTTGATCTAAACTTTTGTCCAGTTCATTCAAAGGTTGAAATTTGTGGTTGCAATTAAACATGTTTACAACTTTTGGATCACAGTGATAAGTGACAATGAGTTCTGTAGACATATGAAACTTCTTGGACAGACATCTGAAATGATGGTGCAGGCCCTAAAAACACAGAAAATAAATATAAATATTTTTTGTATTTTCATTACAAACAATGTATTGGATGGATTCATAGATAGATTGATGCTGTGAAGCATATTGATCAAATCAAAATGTGGAGGGTTTTTTTTATACTCATTTGTAATAGGACTAAAAATAATAACTACAGTTAAGATAACACAATTGTGCTTAAGTAAATCATAACATCTTTTAAACAGGAAATAAATCTGAAAAGCAACATGTCATAATCATGGAAGATAATTCATATGTTCAGGAAATTGTCTCATAACTGATTACCTGTTAAACTAAAGCCATTCACATTGGCTCTGGCGATATACTTTTTGATTAGTGCTAAAGGGTAAATGCTAGCTTGTGAGCAACCCAACTCAAATAAATTAGCCGAAATCAGTACAGCCAGGCTGCATGGCTGTACTTTTGTTTTGTTTATCATTTCCTCATATTTTGCACCAAATCCCATTCCATAATAAATCATGCAACATATAGGTATGAAATGTTCTTACGTTTTTAGAATCAGTATACTTTTGGATGAAAATATAACAACCCATCATGATCAGGAATCCTTGTCAATCTAAACCATCTTCTTTTTTCTTAAGTTCATGTGACATTTTATTTAATCTTTTGTGTTTATGAGAATAACCTTGTCTCTTACCCGCACCGTGTCCCAGTGTGTGGTCCAGGGCTGACTTCTTACCCCTTTCTGCCCTCCATGCTGCATTGTGGATTATTGGACTTCCTGCAGACTCTTTCAGTAGTCCTGCAGAGGAGACCCAAAGCTCTGCCCCTGGAGGGCCTGGAGATGACCTGCTGGGAGGTGAGACTCCTCTTACTGGTTTATTTCAATGGTAACCATTGGTGAATTGGAAAAGCTTAAATTACGAGCGAATATGGACAAGACAGCTGCTGTCTTGGGAAAAGTTTCTATGCCAGCTCTATTGTGAGAGAAATGTTTGATGCTGATTAATAAATGAGGCTTTAAGTAATCAACAATATCCATTTGTTAGATTAATAATGAAGCCAACTTGGCAGGACTGCTTATACTGCATTTAACTGCAGAGCCAAAATGGCCTCAGACTAATTAAGAAACGTCTATAAATGTGACATCACAGTGATGTCATATTCTTGTCCATCTATCACTCTCTTCTGTTGTCAGCCAAATACTTAATGACTAAAAAATGACTTTGTTCCAACCTTTGGCCTTATTTCTGAAAATGTAAGAACATTTTCAACACATTCAACATATGAGCACACAGACATCCTGTTTACATGTACACTAATATAAATACTGTATCTACAATGTTAAAATGTTGGACACGTACGTACTGTTTTCCTGCTCTTCAGTATTTTACATGTGTCTTGTTAGATGTCCTATGCCTACATTGTTATGCTGTCCCATTCTAATGTACAGGTAGTCCAATGTCTTGTGTTGTGTTGTCCTGCTGTTAGGTATCTTATGTGCATTGCTAGGTGTACAGTGTTTCTGTCTTGTTTGACTCTGTGTAGCATGTTGTCCAACTTTTCAGTGTTTTATGTGTGCGTCTAGATGTCTCATTTTAGTCCATGTTTTACTATTGCTGTCCTATATTTGCCCTGCTAAGTGTACAGTATTGATGATCTGTCTTAACATACCTTGTGTGTCTCTTGTGCTGACATTCACTTGCCCAGGGACTACAGCTAAACATTAGCCATGATGGCTAAACTGCTGCATTACAGACATTTTATGAATGTGTATTGTACCTGTAACTTTAAACTGTATAAATACATTTTTGAATTAAATATAATTAGTGGATATAGAAATATTCCTGTGTTTGCACATACATATTTTACCTTGGCCCTTCTTATTACTTTTTTGCTCACAGTAAACAAGACCAACAAATTCATTTTTGATATGTTTTTTTTTTTTCTCGTGGGATTGAGTTGGGTCTAAGTATAGTTCTACATAATAGATCACAGCAACAGTCCAGTCTGTTATCCCCCTTAGGCCTGATGTCCCCCACCCTGGCTCCCACTGCTGCCCCCGCTCTGGCTCCAGCCTTGGCTCCAGCTCTTGCTCCAGCCCCAGCCCCGCTGCAGAATGACCTACTTGAGTCAGGGTTTGATGCTCTGGGATCCCTGTCTTCTCCCACACCCCCTGTACTCGCAGCAGCACTAGAACCTGCAACCACCACAACAGCGCCCTCTGGAGGCTTTGATGCTTCAAGTAAGTGGATCATGGGTTGCAAAGATTTCTTTCCCCATTTATTGTCATGAATGTGAATGTTACAAAAATTAAAAAGTATTTGCACAGTAATCTGCTCTGGTTCATTAAAACTCTGGTCCTACCGTAACCATGGTTACCGTGTCCTGCTCAGAGCTTAACTATTGCATGAATGACACACTGACATGTGCTGCTGTCACTATCCTCCTTATTTCTGCTGTTTGCTCAACTCTTTAGCACTGCTGCCTCTCTTGCAATAATTTTCTCTCACTCTCTCTTGAACGCCCCACATCTTTTGAAATGCTGTGCTATCTCCGCCTACTCACCACACCCCTTTCTTTAATCTGGCTTTTCTCTCTCTCTCTCTCGCTCTCTCTCTCTCTCTTTTTTACTCTTACTTTTCTATGCTACACACATCTTTCCAACCTTCTCCACCTTCCTTTCACTTTGCTGGGTCATTGCTTGCTTCTTCTAATCTGTTATTGGTGAGTTTAACCACTCAGTGATGCATATGCAGTTTGGACAAGTCTTCCTTCAGTGGTCCTCTATACTCGCATGCTGCAATAGACCCCTGGTCGCTTCCTGCCTGAGACAAATAACTGTATTGTTCTTTGTTTTATGTCAAATGCATCTTTATTTGCCCTTGCTCTTGAAGTTACCACTTGCCATCAAGGCCAATGTGTGCATCAGAGTTTTCAGGTTTTCATTCTAAGTCTTAAATGCCAAAACATCACCTTTCAATGACATAACTGTGCTACAGCATTATATAAAATCCAATAATCTGTGGTTACAAACAACGAACATGTGTTCACAGAGCATGACATGTTCATGTGGGTATTGCATAGGCTATGAGTATCGGACCATTCATTAACAGTTAACTGAAAGTATGGGATCAATGCTTAAACTAGTCAATTAAAGGCAATGACAGAATGGATGAAATCATTTGATAAAGCCTTTTAATAAATGGTTGTAATAGTTATTGGATAACGGTGGACTATATTTATAGTTTACAATTAACTCAAAGAAAGAGATTTTGAACATTACAAGTGATCTTGATGAAAAGTTATTTGGGTGCTTTGTACACCGTTTCCCTGACTTTTCACAACACGATGCTTCTGTATCGCCTGGTTGGAATATAGACCTGGAAACACACCAAGATGCCACCTGGTTCAAAACCAGGGCTGTGACTTAAACCAGCAAGTGGAAACTCCAGAGATGGACAATGTAAACTGGCTGAGCAACTGGCCAAGTGCTTGCTGTAATTGAATGCTCAAATACATTTTCACTACAGCACTAAATTGTGCATGCATTGCACAGCTGACTAATGATGCTGTCCTGGCTAGACTGTCCCCTTCACTATAACACCCTGTCATACCTCTGCTCGAGTCGTAGCTAGAATAGGGATTTGTTGGATTTTAATCTCTGTTTCACTGATTTCCTGCTTTTGCCACTCTCCCCTCAAGTGTTTGGTGGATTAGGTGATCTGCTGATGCCAGCTGTAACACCTCAGAGCACCGGGGGGAGCTCTGGTGGAAGCACAGCAGGAAGTATGGGAACTCCTGTTGCAATGGGAGGCACTGCAGCCGCTCCCCCCGCCACACCACCTCCTACCAAAACCATAGGGGGAGACCTGGACTCATCTCTGGCCAACCTGATTGGAGGTGGGCTTTATAGCTTGTCTTGTTCAGAGCTCAGCTATTTATGACTAAAAAATGTAGTTGTAAATTAATTTCTTTCTTTCTTTTTCTATTCAGACCTTGGAGTAAAGAAAAAGTAAGTGTGCATTTCAATGAAAATAATGATTTGTATTGTATTAGAGAAATTCACATAAATTCTCTTTGGTGAATGACTGGAAACAATCCTGTATAGCTTCATAATTAAATTGATTTAAATTGTATTTGACAGTGATCAATCTGTCTCTCTGTGTGTAGATTCCTACTGGTCCCATCCTTTATAATGGGATGAGTCTGAGGTGTAACGTTTTTGATCTCCTTTAGGGACCCGCTGGGTGAGAAGAAGCTGACAGGAGGTGCTAACTGGACGCCAAAGGTAGCTCCCACAAGCTGGGGAACACCAGGAGCCCCCATGGTAAGACCCGCATGGACATCAAAATCCCCATCTTGAGGAAAGACTTCATCAGAAATGGAAATTATGCAAAATAACTTTAGAGTGCTACCTATACACACAGACTTACGCTATAGCTATTAGCACACATCAAAAACATCACAAAATACATTATTTGTGGTTTTTCATTACTGCAACCATAATGCTAACAATTAAATTATAGAAGTTCCACAATCTGTGGCTCTATGGAAACTATCTGAATTAGATTCAGGATTGTCTTATACATATTCTTCTTCCTGTGTCTCCAGACTGGGGCTGCCCCTGGAGCTCCTGGTGCACCAGTAGCCGCTGCACCTGTCATGGTGCCACCAATGAGTGCACAGCCTGGCTTTGGCATGGTGAGTGTTTTATTTAATTGAAAAACATCTTTATTTTTGCTGTGAGCCTGCAAATCAAAAACTGCATTTGCTGTGATCACAAACACATACTATTCAGATTATCTCAGAGCTGTATGGTGATTCACCATCATCACCAATCCACTTTCAGCCTCCTGCAGGAGGACCTGGAGCTCCCTTGATGCAGCCAATGATGGGACAGCCCATGATGGGACAGCCCATGATGAGACCTCCCTTTACTGGGGTGGTTGGAGCTGCTGCACCAGGAGCACCGGTAACCACCACTAACAATTTATATTACCTGCAATTCCCTGTAGTAACCCACTTGCTTGCCTTAGTATACAATTCACATTCAAAAGATTATTGACAAACTTAATAAATGCTGTATAACGTTTCTGTAGCTATTTTTAATGCTTTTCTTATGAAACCTGTATTCCCTTTTTCTTAGCTCTCTCCAGGACCTGCAAGCCAAAGTGCGAAGAAACCCAAGGACCCTTTGGCAGAGCTCGACCTCAAGGACTTCTTATAATGCCCCAGGTGAGAGTTCAGGGTACATACAGGGTTTTTTGGGGGGTTTTTTTTACTACATGAACTCAAAATAAGCTAGGCATGTTTTCTTTTATGTTTTTAAAGGGACAGAAATAACATCTTAATTAAAGGCTTTATATGTGATTTTTCACACTTAAATGTAATATAAATCAAGTATATCCTCTGAAAATAACTCTGTGAGTCATGACTGTCTACAATGGGTGTAACACCCGAGTCCCACTGTCTGTGATGTTTTCAGAGTTCAGTTTCAGTTTCAGAGAGTCCTATCTTCACTTTGTTTACATCGTCGGGACGGCCGGCTGACTCCTCCCCTCACGTATAAAAGTTGTTTAATTGAGGGACTAGAGAAAAGAAGAATAACATACTGTACTCACTGATTAACTGTGTTTCTAGATCATGCTCATTTCAGGTAAATTTACATGCAGTGTTAAGATACGAGCATAATAAAGATCACTAGCATTAGCATGCTAACACAACAATGCAGCGCAAGTTGTTTTGGTTTCATGCTGGTGCTCAAGGGCGACATCTGCTGGATCAAAAAATCACATAAAGCCTTTAATTTTTTTAATAATTAAGATTTAAGAAAGTCCAATTTCAGGCTATTTTACAGCACTTCATCAAGTGACAGGGGCAGACTCCTTTCAAAGCTCAAGTCCTCATTTGCTAATTTGTAGCCCTCATCACTTCAGCTTAAACAGGTAGTGTTGTTCAGTGTTGGGATAGTCTGATATTCTCTGTTGTGCAGCTGGTGGCCTACAGTCCGTATGAAATCATGAACACGACCTGACTCTTTTTTGTTTCTATGTTCCAGCTTTTGTTTTCTGGAGCAGGGCCCTCTGCCCTGTTACCTGGTGTCTGTTAACACCTCAGGATGCCAGCCATGATCAGCTACTCAACCTTACAAGAGCCTCTTTTATCCACCCCCGCCATCAACACCCCACCCGTCTCCTGTGTGATGATGTTGTAGCACAAACTGTGAAAGTGAAACATAGCTGATTATTATGAGGAAAAAAAATACAAGCGTGTGCTTATGTAGATGTACTAATCTTTTGTCAAAAGAAAATCACTCCAAACCCCGACAAAAACCACACAAATGAGGTGAGTGAACGTGAAGGCGTATGTGTTTAGATTCCTTATTTAGTGTTGAGTTGAATGGAATTGCTTTGGTTGTCCTGAGCTCCATCCCATATGTGTTCTGCCTCCTTATGAAGGGGGAGGAGCTCTCTTTGTCGATCTCTGATTGGATAGAAGTGGTAAACAAAGCCCTGATAGATTTTCAACAGAAGATGTTGACGTGTGGTTTACAGAAAGGCCCTCTTTGATGTGCTGTACATAGGTTTCTCTGGCGAGGATTATGTATCTATTCTGTGTGTCTGTTGAAGAGAAATATAAATGTGAATCTGACATGAAATTGTAAGAAGTTGTGTGAGTATCCTTCCTTTTCCCGTCATCTTTTGAAAGTGTTTAAAAACAAAAATGAATACGGCTATATGATCAGTTTTCTGTATATTAACTTCTATATGGGCTTCTGAATCATACCAGACCAAGAAGTGATCCTTTTCTTGATTTTTCTACTCATTTTTCTATGTTCCTTTTTTGTCCTTTTGTCCAATGTTATTTCTATGTGTTGTTGCTCCTAGATCTATCCCTCAAACTGCTGTCGATATGTGCTGGCAATGCTATTAAAGGACATATCTTACAACTTCCTACGGTACAGAAGGCTTTGGTTATTGATCACAGAGGTTCACTCAAACTCTCCGTCAGTGTAACTGTACAATGTCTACCTACAGATTTGACACTACCCATGTGGTTATGTTTGTTGCCTGTGCTTTCATCGTGATTATGACCAGGTCAGTATGGTTATTTCTGTATTTAGAGTAAGTTATTTTATTGTTGTATCAAACTCTGTGTTCAGACCAATCAAACCAAAACTTAAACGTCTTTCATGCTGATGTGTGGTTTGAGTGGCAATTCAGATTTCAAAGCATTCAAAACTCAAAAAATCAGGAACATATAGGTGCCCTGCATAGTTTGCGTCTAAATAACGTTCTGTTTACATTCACTTTTTATCACAGAATAACATTTTTTGTATCCTTTAGCTTAACAAACGTGTTAAATAAATGTATGGTCTCATAAAACATGAGAAGACGATTCATCCTGAAAACTTTACATCAAGTGTTTACAAGCAGAGGCCTGCTCATCCAACATTGCATCATGGCACTATTTGATGTCTAAAAAGTCGACAGGGTACCTTTAAATTCCATATTGTTAACCTGTTGTTTCAAGTGCAGTTGTACAAAATGAGATAAAGTAACTGTTTCAATCTGCACTGATTTAAGCATGAACGGATTTATTAAAAGTCACGTTTGATTGCTGTCTGAACATATGCTCTGCTCAAGTTGTTTTATTTGATTGTTGCTGACCTTTGGCCAATTGTGAATTGAACAGTAAACATATTGTTAGCGGCCACATGGGAGTGATGTGTACATTGTGTAAATCAACAGGAAGCCCCTGTGCATCCAGCCATAATCTTGTTTCCCAAAGCATCCTAACAGAGGCCCCTCTGTTCCTGCACACTTGCCATAAATTCAACATGTTCATATGCATTTGGACAGCTGTATACCACCGGAGTCTCAAGTCCTGTGCTGTAAATCAGACTAATGTAAAGTTTACTCAGTGTTGTCATTTCTATGGACTGAATAAGCAATTGGTTGTGAGAAAATGTTGTGATTCCGAGAAAAAAATGGGAGATAATTGACATTTTTCATGGCTGAATTATTAAAAATGTATTTTTGTTTAGTTGTAAATTCATTTTATTTTTTGAGGACCCTCCCCAGTGCATGTAAGCCCTTTGAGGTGCAATAAATTCTATGACCGATTGAACTGCCAACGAAGGCTTCTCTTTTCTTCCACATCTTAAAGTTTATAGAATTGTCAGAAGGGGAACTACTTACATCCCACCACAGCTTTAGGAAAATCACCACTGATGACAGAGGCCCCATTACCAAACCTTATCTTACCCTAGGGCCCTGTTTCTTTAAGTGGCCAAAAGCCCCACAGTGTGTGTTGCTTAGTTTCTGGTCGCATTGGGAATATGGACTCCTTTTATTAGATAAAGACAGCTGAAGAGAGACATGAAATGTTGGGAGGAGAGAGTGGGCCGCTGCTACGAGGACCATAGCCTCCGTACATGGGCTGGGTAACATAACCACTAGGCTATCCAGCGCCCCATGAATATGGACCTATTAATATCAAATTCACTGTGTTATGTTTGAGAACTTGGTTTTCTTCAGATATCCTGTTTATTGCTCTGACCTTTTTTTTTTTTTTTTTTTACTTATTACAACTAACTGATGCCCAGTACACCTGCAGTCAGTAGTTATCCTTTAAGTAAGGGTGCACCGGCTGTGTTCATACCATAGACCTGGACTGTTATATTGATGTTTTGGTAGATGTTTTGGTGGATGGCCCCATCATCTGCTGCCGGAATGCAAGATTGACATATTATCACGTTACAAAGATTTAATTTAAATAAAAATGAAATGGAGCAACACTTTGAAATTTATAATTGCAAAATTCCCTCAGATATTCAATTTCCCTTATTTTGTCATTTGAAATACCTATCTTTTTGGCCTCTTATTGCCTCTATACTCAACAGCTTACCATTTCTTTGTCTGCAGCAGTTGATGTGTGTGCAGTGCATGTATGGTACAGTGAGTTTATCGGATATTCTCACTGAAAATAGATGTCTGCTGTTGAATCAGAGGAGTTGCTTGTCAACCGGCAAGGGAGGCAACTGCTTGGGGGCCTGAGCCAGTAGGGTGCACTCGAGGGCTGACAAACTTTTGTTTGTCAATGAAAGTTCCCCCTGAGGAAATGAAGAATTTTGAAAAAAGAAAGCTGGACAGGTAAGTGGAGCAGATTATGATGATTCATTATAATAGTTATGGAGTGCTGCTAGTCTATCTTTAACTATGGGTAAGAGAAACTGGAACACAACTTCTGCTATCATTAAATCATGGTGTTTGTTCTTTGACGTTAACTTATCTAGCAGAGCAGCCTCCAGTTTAGTGTGTCTGTGTTTGTGTGCTCTGCTGGCCGAGTCGAGTAAGACGTGGGGAGACTTGTTGGTCGCCGTTTGAGGTGCCTCATTTAATTTTTGTCTAGGGCCTCAACAGACTCACCACTGTGTCGAATATGTTGCTGATGAGAAAATAGGAGTTAAACAGTAAAGAAGTTGCAAGTAAAAAGCACTTAAAAGCTTCATAGAACATTAGAGCTGAAAGAAACTGCAGTGTAAAGGCATGCTCTGAGGGTTTATTACTATAAAAGAGAGCTTTATCGTTGTCATTAGGTATTTGAATTATTATCATAAAACAATTCTGCAAGACAAATAGAATAATCCCCCAAACGGTCTCATGACGGTTTTAACCACATTCCAGAGTATGGTAGAATATTTGATGTAATCAGAATTAGTTATGGACACACACAAACATACAGACACAGACAAATTGTAATCTTGGTTTAATGGTTGGTAGACTCCAATCCGCCTCATTATAGTCAGGTATTTGGTATTCAAAGGATACTCATATGTGGTTTGAAACATAAACAACATGAAAGGATATTTAAAAAAAACATCACATCCCAGATATAAATATGTAAGCATATAACAACATTGCTTTTACAATCTCATTTTACCCTTAAAATTAGAGAAATCTCAACAGCTCAAGTAAATGGTTAAATGGGTCATTAACACAACCCATAAATGTAGCCTGACATTAAATACATAGCTCCCCTCTAGGCTGCCAAAAATATATTTTGAGAAGCCCACGAACAAAATGTTTATAATTCCATAAATTAGCACCACGTCTTCTGGATGAGCACCGATATAGTTATGTGCACAAAAATGTGAGCACATTTCACTGTGTTGCAAGAACAGAGAAAGGTTAATGTGAGACTCACACTTCAAAAAAAATCCTCTGATTAAAATCCTTAAACTTGTTTTCTCTATTTGGACAGAAGAATAGACTTTTTAAAGGGTATTTGTAAAAACAAAAAAAAATAATTTCTAGATATACACAATGCAAAAACACCAGCTTGATCCATATAATGTTTAAAAAAAACAATTACCTCAATATTTCAAGATTGATCACTTTCAAAAGAAAAATCATCTAGTTGTCCTCGGTCTTTTGCCAGTCTCTCCATACAAAGCCTAACTGAAACATAAGATGAACTACCCAGTCTTTCCTCACAAACATTTGACTTTGCACACTGTTTTATCCAAAAACATGATATATTAAAAAAGAGTCAAAATGGAAAGCAAAATTGCAGATCTGAATGATCTAAAAAAAAAAATACAGAACAATAGCCTACAAATATTTTTTTTCTCAATTATTTTTAGCAAATAAATTAAAAAAGCTGAAGAGCCACAGGTCTCTTGAGTCTGTATGGCTGTTTATGAATTGTGTACATGTGTGTGTGTTTGTGTAGATCAGTGTTTGTGTAGTCACTGGGAGGCACAGGAGGTGAGGTGGGAGGCAGGAAGAGGAGAGGCAGTCGTTGGGCCCCAGGGAGGTGATGACAGGTGGGAGTAGTCAGGGTGTCCCTTGTATAAAGAAGGGTCTGAGGGTTTGGTGTTTTAAGCTACCCGGCACTCGCTCGAGTCCCCGTGGACCCAGTAGCAGATCTGAGCATATTTAAGAGGAGTTATCCTCACTGCCACATTGTAATCCTGCTGCGTCCCGTCCCCGTTTACATCCACCCACTGATGACCAGAAAACACCCCAATGATCTTCCTCGTCCACTTCTTCTTGCCAGGCTCTTTGAGGCGGATGTAGACTCCTGAGCCGCTGGAGCCCGGTTTGGCATCACAGTGCTGATACAACAAATCGTTGGACTCATCTGAGACGGAGCAGAACCGGTACACCAGGTTTCCAGGCCGGTCGTCATCAAAGCCAGAGAAGTGGATCCGCCCAGCAGGGAGCTTCTTCAGGGAGGGGATGACACCCAGATCCATGTGCTTGACCTTTGGGGCCTTCTTCAACTCCAGAACAGCGTAGTCATAATCCGCAGCGAGTCCGTCAGACACACCTTTGAACCAGCCCTTAGGGACCTGGGTCTGCTTGACCCTGGTCCACCTGAATGAAGGTTTCTCAGACTCCGCACTGCGACGACTCCGTCTCTTTCCACCTCTCTGTTTTCCTTTTCGTTCTCCTCTACCACCATTGTCTTCCTTCTCCTCCACTTCCTCTTTGCCTTTGTCTTCCTTTCTCCTCTTGCCCTTTCCTCGCCCTCCTCTTCCCTTGCCTCCTTTCCCTCGTCTGGACTTCTCCTTTAGAATACCAACACGAAGTTTCTGCACGCCATCTAGATAATCCTTTCCGTCATGGATGCAGTGGGCAGCAGTCAGAACATGCTTGGGTGACACAAGAACTCCAGAGCATCCAGTTGAGATCTTCACAGAGGTGGAGAAGGGATATTTGGTTGAAAACTGCTTGTCAGAGATGGTGAAGCGGGTATCTGTGCCGTACACCTCTCGTTTGCGACGTGAACTGGACGAGATGTTCCCGGACCATGCAGTCACCTCATTGAGGCCCTGCACAGAAACAGAGGTATATGTGCGCGTTCCGTTCTCGTAAACAGTCTCGTAGGACAGGAGCTGTTCAAGGTCATCCAGAGAAGTGGCGGGGAGGCGACGCTGACACTCAATCCCACAGGTCCCACTCAGCTCAGACTGAGGACGAGCTGAGAAGTTTGGGCTGCTGAGAGGCACGGTGCGTCTTTTCCTAACCAGAGGGACCTTCCACTGTGGCCAGGTATACTCATCCTGCACTGCATTCCCCTCAGCAGCAACAGCCACAACCACAGCGAGCACCGTCAGCGGGAGCAGGACACACAGGGGTATGGGGCCCATCGTTAAGTCGGGCCTGGCTCTGAAATTTAAAGAATAGAGATAGTACTTAGGGAAACTTTGCAAAACAGCAGAATTAGAAAGAAACTTACATATAACTGGATATATATATAAATAGGATATAGCTGGGAAATAACAAGTCAAGTTCTAATGCTTCATCTGGTGCCAATAGCAGTTCAAGGTTTTCAATAATCCAGCCAAATAGATTTGTGTTTACTGGATGGATTGCAGCAGACATTCGTGGTTTCCAGCTGATGGACCCCATGACTGTGGTATGAGACTGACAATTCTGAAACCACCACCATGAGGTTGACATTTGAGGTTATGAGTGAAATGTTTCAAAAACTACTGGAAGGACTGTCAAGATATAAGAAACGTTTGTACAAATCAGCCCACACATTTATGCCTGGAAAAATGGTAAGCTAGCTTTATGATAATGAGTATTCCCAAGGTTCTCAAATGTAGCCTACATTTTGTATAGTCCTTTGTAGCATATCTACATCCTCACACGCTCAACTCAGATGTAACAAACATTATACTTTCCCCAAAACAGCATGCTAGCTTGGTGACATTAGCATGTAGCACAATGTCACATTGTCCAGTAGTGCAATAAATAATAGCTACACAGAGCTGCTAGCAAGGCTTTGTACTCTGACACTAATTTCAGCCTGCTACTAGTACTACCTATCTGATAGGTCAGCATCCTCATTACAGTTTTACATCATAAGTGAGTTGTTTTTAGACACTGTTGAGCATATGATACCAGGGAGCATATACAACTTTGTATTGCAGACAGATGTTCTCATTTAAAATCTGAAAGTCTAATTTTTAAAAGCACATCAGACATGTAAAACATATTTGACATCCCTGAACTGAGAAGGTTTTATATTTAATCTTACATTTTGTGTCTCTTTTTCAAGAAAAACAGCCACAGGGAGGCAGTATACCCAAGAATATAAGAGGCAGCCTCACTGCCTGGAGAACTAAAGAATCTCAGCAGTCTGTGGCATCTCAACACACTGAGGAAACTCCACTTTCTTAAAGAGCTTAAATCCTCAAAATGCTCAAGTTTGCAGAAATTGATTGGCATCATAATTTGAATAATGTAGTAGCAGTGTGTAGGCTATGGAATATTCTTGAGATCACAAAGAATTTGTCTTGAGTCGATGCATTAGCTGTGTGGTTAAGAGGAGATTTATGTCCTCTAAGTGTTACTGGAGGCTGTGGGCAGCGAGGAGGAGAGGATGAACCCCGATCCTCTGAACAGGCTGAGACAGTGGCTTGGAGGTTTGCCACAATGGTTAACCTTCTCCTTCAGTAATGACCATATCTGGTTTCCTAAGCTTCGCTCCATTCCTTGTCCATGCATACAAATGACATCAAGCATAGAGACTGTGCTGGCTGCAGACAGCCTGCTACTTCATGCTTTCTTTCATGGGCTAGATATTTCCGATAGTCCTGATAACCATCTAAAAAATGTTTAAAAATGTAATAGTTTCATCAGACCATTGCTTAACTACAGAGCATTGTGTAATCTTGGCTGTGGTGATACAGTCCCACAGGTTACTTCCAGATACAAGGAGTGAAAATCTTTTTGATGCTGTTCACTGAGGAGCTTTGGAGCTGGAGTGCAAATCCAAAAGATTTTTTTCCTGGGGGCAGTTTTCATTACAGCTTTTTGAGTTGTTCAAATTATGTTTGACAGACAGGCTCGTGTTTGGGGTATCAGAAACCTTTAGGGGGCAGTTTGCTTGTCAAGGGTTTTTACATTCCATTTAAATTAGATGGAACTTCAGCATGAAAATGAGAAATTGCCTGGTTTGGAAAAGCTCTCATGAGACTCAGCTCTTGACAACATCATCTGTGGACCATCATCCACATTAGAGATATTGCCTGACCCGTTTCATATTAGAAACTACATATTCCACTGTAAGTGCATTGTCATCCAAGTGAGTTGGGACTGTTTGGCTGACGTTTAGCACACAGTATCCAATAAAACATACCCAGTGGCCAACATCTAACCAGTCCCCGAACAGACTGTAATAAAGTACATCCCACAAAAGCTGTGAAACAGGCCCAATAAATGAGAATACAAAAATGACCCTCATATTCTGTTGAAATTCATACTCCCACATCCAGACTGAGACATAACACAAATCCAGCTGAAAGCCTGTAATTATTCAGCACAGAGTGGAAACTGATACGCTGCCATGATGGCTCTTGGTCTAAGAAGGTGCTCATTTGAACTTTTTTTTCCGCTGCAGTCGGCTGAACAAGAAGCTGTGCCCTTGCCACCCCTCTGAGGAGGGAGTCCCAGGAAGAGGCCCCTAGGAGCAAAGGCGACCAATGGATGGCGCTGTGGAGCAACTGAATCTCCAACTCAATGGCATTGACTTTCAATTGCTGTAAAGTTCAACAGTAAATAAATAAATAAAGGCTGATTTCACCGTTTTTCAACTATTTTGAAAAGGAACACAGCTTCCATTGTTCTATTAAAAAAAGGTTAAATTAAGAAAATTCGCCCACATAATGTAGACTAAAGATAAAACTTGAAATATTTAAACAACACGTCTAAAACGTGTAGTTTCCACAACAGCTCACTGAATAAGGTTTAAATTAGATGTCCAAAGCTACTAGAAACAAAACGCTTTTTCCCAACAAAAAAATCGACTATAGGCTATGTAGAAAAGCAAATTAAAATATATCACTTAATTAAAAAGAATAGATTTCTGATGCATTGATTGCAAAGAGTAGGCAAACGTCTGTAAAATGATTCAAAATATGGCCTGGAGAGAAATAAGGAATGTTGTGCACCTTCAAGACTTCAAAATTCGATAAAATCTCCCAAAAGGAAAATAATCTACAACCCAAGAAAATAAAAAAAATGAAACAAAAAGGTTCTAATACGCGACCTAAAAGCATGCATAAATGAACATATTTCTACCATTGAAGCATTGATAGATCATCATAACTTTGTGAAAGACAGAGGCGTACCTGCTCGCATCCGATTGATGGATATGCCAAATCCGCTGTGTATTGTTTGTTTTCCGGAGAAATATACAAATATGATCCCAGTGGAAAACAAACGGGGGTTAGTGCATCCCAGACGTCCTGGTATCAGCAGGGAGACGGCTCCTTCTCCTCATCGCTTCTTCAAAGAGGCTGAGAGAGAGAGTCACAGCCCGGACGCTCCGCGCAGCCTGCACTTGATGCTGAGGAAGGAGGGAGGGAGAGAAAGAGAGAGAAAGGAGGGATGGAAAAAAAGGATCTGAAAAGGTCTTTTTTTCCCCCACTTGTGACAAAAGCTTGGGTGGGACCAGACCAAGCGATTTAACTAAAAGCTGAACTGGGTGAAGTCAGCGGTCCATTGAGCAGTGTGCTGCTGTCTGTGAGCGGACTGTGAGGGAATTAGTTCCACAGCTCCTTACAATGGTTTCTCAGGCGTTTCAATTTCGAGCCATGTGAGAGCCTCAACATCTGCAGCATCTTTATTCTACAAGTCTAGTGAAGTGTTACACAAGGGCTTTAGCTTGCCTTATTGTAGAATCATATGTTGCCTGAAATAAACGTGAACATCATTGTCAACAAATTAAAAGTAAAGTTAATTGAATATATTGTTTTGGTTTGTGTACATATATTATGTTGCTTAGTCTAAAGCCTTGCAATTGATATTTACTCCAGCACAGAGTTGCTCCAGAAAGAGTTGACTTTCCTAACTTGTAAAACTCAGTCATAGGCTATCTGAAATATTGCCTGGGCAACTTGTCACTTGATTTTCTCATGTCAAAATATGATGTCCAGCACTGCAGCTGGATACAGAGATTATGGTCAGATACTCCTGTCGCCTTACACATAGAAAAGGTTTGGGCTGTATGGAGTAATGGTCCTCTGACCTCTTTCTTACTCACAAACCTTTTCAAGCTTGTTATCTCTATCTCCAAATGATGCTGACTCATATGATATCACTTGACGCATTTGACTTTCTACAACTGCCTCTTACAGAAGGCTTTATGCAACTTTTATACCAAAGTGATAATAGTCAGAAAACTGGGTTATAATTGCCTATACTGCAACAGCGGTCTTACAAAAAGCTAAGAATGTGAATGGATGGTATTAAAAGCTTAAGTCCCATACATGCAGAAAGACCCCTTTTCTGAGTTATTGTTATCACTGGTGATATGTTATTACTTTTATATTAAACATATCGGTGCATGGAAACAGTCAAGGACATTACCTGAGTTACTGTATTTCCGCTTGTGTTCTTATGTTCTGGTGTAGCTCACAACTCAGATTTAAATACAACATTTACAGGGTCACTCAGGGTCACAGACAAAACTCCAGAAGCACTTACTGAAAGACATCAACATCAATATGTAACAGAAAGAGAAAGGCAGTCATTCTGTAGTCCATATGGAGCAATATATCTTTAGAGGATATACAGAATATGAATATCTTCATGGAAAGTCTCACAGAAACTGTTGTGCAAATAACCTTTTTCTGTCATTGTAATCAGAAGTCATGGACTGAGAGACCTACTCAAATCCTTTTTGTGTTTAGTCTGCATTATGCAAGGATAGTACCAGAGGGAAGAAACCGTGGGCCCCTGGCCGACAGAGGAAGAATGCCATGGTGAGTAGCTGAAGTCTCAATGAGCCAGGAAAAGACATGGAAAATATGCGTGTAATGAGGGAGAGAAAAAGAGAGAGGGGAGGAGAGATAGTGATGATACACATCTGGCTGAAACAGGAATGAGGGATGCAGAATGTCAACGTGATGTGAAACCGATCTTTGAGTAATCACTTCTGTCACTCACTTTGACTTACAGCAGACTACAGACCAGTTCTAGTGATTTCAGCAAAGTGCTTATGAGCCGACACCTGTTCCTGAAGCTGTGTGTGTTTGGATGTGAGAGAGGGGAGAGGGGGGGAGAGAGAGAGATAACAGAGGAAAATGAGACTTGGGTGGCCTGCACACCTGACCAGCATTTTAAGGATCATAGTGGATGCTCATCCATGTGGGTGGTGATCACACACTCGTGTGCTCGTGTATACCCTACATAGACTACTACATCTACAAATCTTGATGTTTTCTAAGCAATATGGGGAAGAATAAAAGGTCATCATTCCTGAGCTGAGCAGTACCTGAGCAGTGATTACGTGCTACGTACTACGGGTGAGCGTATTGCATCATTTCCTGTTCTGTTCTCCTCTGTACTGTGTTACTATGTACTACTGTGTACCTACTCTTAGCTTAGCTTAGCAGTTAGCTTTACAATGGCTTCTTTTTCTGTCTCTCCCTCTCCTGCTCTACGTGTCAGATGTTAAGTTACTCCTCGTCCTCCTTTGGTGATAATGATGTAAGAAATGTAGTTTATTTTTAGCTTTGGAGGCGAGGGTGTCTGAGTTAGAGAGACGGCTCCGCACCATTGAGTCAGAGCCATCGTATGCAGCAGTAGTTAGCCAGCCACCTGGCCGGTAGCTCCCGAGCAGCCGGGAGGCAGTGGCTGGGTTACTGTCCGAGGGAAGCATAGTCGAAAATCGAAGCACACGGTTCCCCACCAACCACTTCACGTTTCAAACAAATTTTCCCCAGTCAGCGACACACCCGCTGAGAATAAAACTCTGATTATTGGAGACTCCATAGCCCGAAACGTGAAGCTAGCGAAGTCAGCGGGCATAGTTAGGTGTATACCCGGGGCCAGAGCGGGCGACATCGCATCTCATTTAAAGTTGCTGACAAAGACTAAAGGTAGATTTGATACAATCGTAATTCATGTCGGCACTAATGACTCCCGACTACGCCAGTCGGAAGTCACTAAGGTTAATGTGGAGTCGGTGTGTACTTTTGCTAAGACGATGTCGGACTCCGTAGTGTTCTCTGGACCCCTCCCAAATCAGACCAGTGATGACATGTATAGCCGCATGTCATCACTCAACCGCTGGCTGTCGAGGTGGTGTCCAGCACACGATGTGGGCTTCATAGATAACTGGCAGTCTTTTTGGGGAAAACCTGGTCTGCTAGCTAGAGACGGCATCCATCCCACTTTGGACGGTGCAGCTCTATTATCTAGAAACATAGCAGAGGTTATTAGTCCAAAACCCTGACAACAACTCAGAGTTCAGACCAGGAGGCAGAGCTGCAGTCTTACACTTAGATCTGTCTCCCAGTCACTATAGCTGTAATTCTGAATCTAACTGTAGTTATACTATAGGTACTCTGTCTGTCCCCCGGTCCAGACCCGTTTTTATAAGTCATCCAAACGTAGAAAAAAAAGGCGTAAATCGTCAAAATCTCATTAGAATCAAAACTACGAATACGATTTTGCTAAAAAATCAGAAAATTCACTGCGGACTTTTGAACATTAGGTCCTTAGCATCCAAATCTCTTTTAGTGAATGATCTGATATCAGATCAGCATATTGATTTACTTTTTTTGACTGAAACCTGGCTGTGTCGAGATGAATATGTTAGTTTAAATGAATCCACTCCTCCCAGTCATTTTAATACTCATATACCTCGAGACACCGGACGAGGTGGTGGAGTAGCAGCTATTTTTAATTCTAGACTTCTAGTTAACCCTCGACCAAAGCTGAATTTTTCTTCTTTTGAAAGCCTTGTTCTTAGTCTTTCACATCCAGTCTCAAGAACCTTTCAGCCAGTTCTAGTTGCTGTAGTTTACCGTCCTCCTGGCCCATATTCTGAATTTCTATCTGAATTTGCAGAATTTTTTATCAAATGTTATCCTTAGCAGTGATAGAATAATTGTTGTAGGTGACTTCAATATCCATGTGGATGTTGAAAATGATAGCCTTAGCACAGATTTCATGTCACTATTAGACTCTATTGGTTTCACCCAGGGTGTAAACGAACCTACTCACCGTTTTAACCACACCCTGGATCTTTTTTAGCTTATGGCATTGAAATCCAAAACCTTACAGTTTTCCTAGAAAATCCTCTTCTATTAGACCATTTCCTTATTACTTTTGACTTTGTCTTACCAGAATTATCTCTGCTTAATAAAAATGTGCTCTCTAGAAGTTTATCTGATGGTGCTGTAGCTAGATTTAAGGAAGCTATTTCAGCTGTTTTTGATTCAGTACCGTGTTTCAACCCAGTTGGAAACTCTTATGACAGCTTTAGTCCTTCTCAGCTAGATCAGTTTGTTGATAGTGCAGTGGATTCGCTGAGAGTTACTCTGGATTCGATTGCTCCCCTGAAACAGAAGGTTGTCAAGCGGCGGAGAGTGGCTCCATGGTTCAACTCAGAAACCCGTACTCTAAAACAATCGTCGCAAAATTTTGAAAGAATATGGCGCTCGACCAAAACCGTAGAATCTTGTTTATTCTGGCAGGATAGTCATAGAAAATATATGAAGCCTCTACGTCACGCTCGAGCTGCCTACTACTCCTCTCTAATCGAGGAAAACAAAAGCAATCCTAGATACCTTTTCAGCACTGTAGCCAGGCTGACAGAGAGTCATGGCTCCATTGAGCCTTGTATTCCTTTAGCCCTCAGCAGTAATGACTTCCTGAGCTTTTTCAACAACAAAGTCCTAGACATCAGAGACAAAATTAGTAACCTCCTGCCCTTACCTGGTGCAGATACGTCTGATATGGCAGAGACAGTTCCAGGACCAGATATTAGTCTAGACTGTTTTTCTCCAATCGACCTTTCAGAACTCAATTCCATTATTTCTGCGTCGAAACCATCAACCTGTATTTTGGACCCAATCCCAACCAAGCTGTTTAAGGAAGTCTTTCCCTTAGTTAGCATCTCTATATTAGATATGATCAATTCATCTATACTGACAGGCTATGTACCACAGTCATTTAAAGTAGCGGTAATCAAACCTCTACTCAAAAATCTTACTCTAGATTCAGGAACTCTAGCTAACTATAGGCCTATATCCAACCTTCCTGTCATCTCGAAGATCCTGGAGAAAGTGGTAGCTAATCAGCTGTATGACTTTCTCCATGACAACAGTTTATTTGAGGAGTTTCAGTCAGGATTTAGAGTCCACCATAGCACTGAGACTGCACTAGTTAAAGTTACAAACGATCTACTTCTAGCTTCAGACAGGGGACTTCTGTCTGTGCTCGTCTTGTTAGATCTTAGTGCTGCTTTTGACACCATTGACCATCAGATCCTATTATACAGACTAGAACATTTACTTGGAATTACAGGGACTGCTTTAAGTTGGTTTGAATCCTACTTATCAGACCAATCTCAGTTTGTACATGTTAATGATAAGTCCTCTATGCACACCAACGTTAGCCATGGAGTGCCATAAGGTTCAGTGCTTGGACCAATTCTCTGTACATTATATATGCTTCCTCTGGGAAATATTATGAGGAAACACTCCATACAGTTTCATTGTTATGCAGATGATACTCAGCTTTATGTATCAATGAAGCCCGATGGCACCAGTCAGTTATGTAAGCTAGAAACGTGCCTTAAGGACGTTAGGACCTGGATGACCAGAAATATTTTGCTACTTAACTCAGACAAGACTGAATTTATTGTGCTAGGCCCTAAAAACCTCAGAGAGACTTTTTCTAGTGATGTGACTGTCCTTAATGACATCAGCCTGGCATCTAGCACCACTGTTAGGAATCTAGGAGTTCTATTTGATCAAGATATGTCCTTTAGCTCTCACATCAGGCAAATTTCAAGAACAGCCTATTTTCACCTTCGTAGTATATCCAAGATCAGGAATATCCTGTCGCAAAATGATGCAGAAAAACTAGTTCATGCATTTGTTACCTCCAGATTGGATTATTGTAATTCTCTTTTGTCAGGGTGCTCTGGTAAGTCTCTAAAGACTCTTCAACTAGTCCAGAACGCTGCAGCTCGTGTACTGACTAGAACTCGGAAAAGGGACCACATTACTCCTGTGTTGGCTTCTCTGCACTGGCTCCCTATACAGTCTAGAATAGAATTCAAGATCCTTCTTCTCACTTACAAAGCTCTAAATGGCCAGGCACCATCTTACCTGAAGGAGCTACTAGTGCCATACTGCCCCTAGAGAACATTACGGTCCCAGAATGCAGGCCTACTAGTGGTACCTACAGTCTCTAAGTGTACTGTGGGAGGTAAAGCCTTCAGTGATCGGGCTCCTCTCCTCTGGAATCATCTTCCAGCCAGGGTCCGGGAGGCAGACACAGTCTGTATTTTTAAGAATAGACTTAAAACTTTCCTTTTTGATAAATCTTATAGTTAGGGCTGGTGCTGGTGAAGACCAGCTCTTAGTTATGCTGCTATAGGCTTAGACTACCGGGGGAACTGGCACCTTGAGCTCCTCTCTCTCTCTCTCTCTCTCTCTCTCTCTCTCTCTCTGTGCATATACAGTACATCATATTACTGCATGTATTTATCTATAAATCTCAGTCACTAACCACCTACTTTCCTGGGAGCTCTTGAGCTCTCCTAGGCTCCTCAAGATCGTTGGTTGATGGCCTGCCAGAACAACCACCCCCCCCCCCCTCCCCCCCACCGGATTGTTGATGGACGACCTGCCAGAACAACCCCCTAAGGTCTTTTACCTGCTTCTTGTAAAGTGTCTCAAGATAACACTTGTTATGAGTTGACGCTATACAAATATAAATTGATTGATTGATTCCATCTATTCTGCTCTTTGTGTGGTCGTGCATGAGAATAAAATCTACCTTGATGAATGAAACATACATATCTTAAGATATTGACCCATTAATGGATGAACACATACTTTCTCTAAACATACTGTACAACATGTCTGATAGATTATTGGCCCTGGTGCACTTTGAAGGTTAAGCTGGGTTCACCACTCACCGCCATCTTTTTGAAATTACTGTAGCCACAATATCTAAATAATTATGCACCAAGCAGGGAGAAGCTGAAGTCCGATGAATATTCTAACCATCGTAGTTTAATATGATAGAATAAACTATTTTGAAGTGAGTAAACAACTTGAGGTCAGCATCTAGTGGCCATTAGAGGAACTGCAACTTCAGAAACTGAGGTTCCCACTGTAATCTCTTATTCTCTGTTCTAAGTGTTTTACTGTCTGAAGGGAAACTCAAGCAGATTTGGTTGATGTGGTTAATATTCCTATAGCAAGGCACTGAGCCAAGGCCTTTGGCAAATTTAGCAAAATGAGGGTCAACTTTTAATGGGCAAAATTGTCATGGTAACCAAAACAGTAAATGCTGATGTGCTAGGCTGATTGTTTTGTAAGCAAAATGAATGAATGAGGAATATGTCAGTCAGACACCACCTTCCTGCCTGTGTGTGCCCACTGAAAGTGTCCAATTTGCCTGGAGTGGCGCTGCCCTCCTTCAATGGTTGACTCAAAACTAGGAGTCATTTCAAACAAACCAGCATGTCACACGTTTTATTGACTAATCAGTATATAACTGTTTATTATGTAGGATATGTGATTTTGACAGAATGAGGGAGAAAAGCTGTTAAAAAAGTGCTGTAGCTTGGTTCACATGGCCAGGTATCCTAGCATACTTTGAGCAGGCTATCCAAAATCAATAGAGCGAGTTTGAAATGTTAATACGCAAATAGATGTTTGTGTTGAGGCACTTAAGAAACTGCTGTTTAAAAAAGATGTGTACCAGAAGTCTTTATTTGAGGGTCTGAAAATCCATCATTCAAAAAATACCTGATGCTCTATGCAATTGTTAAATACCTCTCAGAAGCCTCTTTAAATCACATTACCATACCAAACAATGATCAACATTATCACTTCCCTCACAGATGCAGACACAGAAGCACAAGATATGCTCCTTTTTTCATTTTAGTTTAAGGCCAAAGGTCATAGAAGGAGAGAGAGTGCTGTCTGTGCTCTCAGCTCTGTTGCTTCCAAATAGAAAAGCAATGAGTGATATTTCTGCTCGGGGTCAGAGTTGTGTTGTGTGTATAGAGGGGCTTTTGTACAGGCTGTCACACCCTCACAGGAAGTGCTCCCTTTGCGTTCTGCTTTGGTAGATGGATGCTATTGGTGGGAGCTAAATTTCAGGAATTTCATTAGTTGTGTTTGGGTGTAGTGGATTAGACCTGGCCCACCTTCACAGCAGTAAACCAGCAATGGATGCTGCTCTTAAAGGAGTACTCAAAGTTTTGGAATGATAGCCTTTAGGTTCACTTTTCTTATTGGGTAACCATCAACCCCTAAAATGCAGTGTCTCAAAATCCAACTGTCTACCACTCTGGCTCCAAATGATAGTGTTAAGAGTGCCCACAGCCTTCTCTCTATTGGAGCTCTATCTCAGAGGACCTTGTTGCCCTTTAAGCTGCATGCAGCAAATACATTAAAGGTTGCCTCCTCCTCTGCACGGACTGCACTAATAAACCACCTCAGAGGGCTGCAGTGACCCACAGTTCACTTCCACAGGCTTTATTTTGACAACTGAATGGTCTCTTAGCTCTGCTTCACACTAAACAGAACACCATTGATATGATAGGACTCTCTACCCCACTGCCTCTCTCTCCCACACAAACATTAATACGGTATATATATAGTAAATATATATAAACATTAATGGGACAGTTAGATAGAGGTCTCGCTTAGATCCACATACAGTTTATAACAGTTTTTAATGGTAAATATTTGGCTAAATGGTTAACATGCCAGCACTCAGAGACAAGACTGTACATGATGAAAGGCTCACTGAAGTCACACGTGTTGATTTGAATCTCGTGTAAATGAATAGGCAACCACAGTCTTCTGCAAAGACCGACCTGTGAACTTAATTTTCAGGAAAGGAAAAAAGCTTTCCTTTTCATACTGTTGATGCACAAGAAATTGAAATGATGCTGAATTGGTCCCTTTGGAGTTTGAATTGATTCATTGCCAAAAGTAAAGGGTATCTTATTCATGAGTGAGGCGAATATAGTGCATAAGATTGGCAGACAGATTGGTGTGGTGTCAGTCATATCCTAGATGATTGACAGGAATGTGGAGGAAGCTGAGTCATAAGATCTGATTTTGCCACGCCCTTTGGCAAAGTGTGCAGAAAAGTTTGATAGGAGAATATTAGTTTCCTTTGCAGGACATCTTGGCTCAGCTTTAAAGTGTAGCCATTTTCCCACCTGCACTCCTGAAAATGTCTTGAACATTTTAGAACGTCCCTGAAAATGTTGGGTGAGTATGTGTCCATCCAGGGAGATCTTTCTCTTTCGGATGTGGGGTGTGAAGACATGTGCAACATGATGCAAAAAAAGACGCTGCAGAAGTGGCGGACAAAGCAACAGATTCTGACTCTATGATGACAGTATTTATCTTTATATCAGTGCTACGTATAATTGGGAATATTCAAACTATAAACAGAAGAGAGAAAAGAACAACATGCCTCGTAACATCCTGAGGAACCATCAGAAATGGCAGGAGGAATAGAAAATGTATGGGCTACAATGCATCCCCTGCAAAAACCCATACCTGTAATAGAGGCCGAAAATGAATAATGGACTTTTGGAACACTTTCAAAAGGACCTAATCCAGGGAACACCAAAATCATCGGGATACATCATTTTGGGACTATGGATATGTCCATGAGCTGTCAATCCAGCATCTATACGTTTTGAGTGATTTTAGTCTTAGCCAAAGTCATGAACTAACTTGAACACCCATTTGGATAATATTATTGTTATCCCACAGCCACCGTGCTAGTGTGGCTATAAGTGTCTACCTATAAACAGTAGTTGTCTGTAGCTGAAAATCAAACATCAAACAACATAAGTAACCATATTTATTGTGTGTGTTAGCACATAATTTGATAGGAATACAGCAGTGGATTTGGGTTTAAATTTATAAAAACAAAGCCTCATAGGTTGAGGCAATATGCTGCCCTTTGATATGCAGATTAGCAATCCAGACTGAGTCTGTATTATAAACAGATGTTTTCCTTTAGCACCCTCAATGACTCACTCTGTGTGTGGCCTTATGTTTACACAGACTGGGTAAAATCCCTTACTGCAATAAAAGCATAAAAATATAATTCCACTTCACTTGCCTGTATGTACCTGAAACATCCTCCATAGATGTTGTTAATCCTCTCCTCCTGTGGTTCAAATAAGATGAAGAAACAGGAAGCCTCGCTTTTTTTCATAGATAAAGATTGTATTTTAGGTGGAATGTGACAAATTACTCATGGTACTGTAATTGGGTAGCTTTTTTGTGAACTTTTTGAGTATTTTCACATTTACTTATATTGGGGATAGTCTTGTTATTTGCTACATTTTAAATTGCATCTGATACTGAGTAAAGAAATAAAAACTAAAAGAGCAATAAAGGAGATTCTAGCTTTTTTTGGCTTTTTTTCTAAAAGTGTTCCTTTACTTCAACAACTTGGTTGGAGATTTATATTTCTCTGTCATTTTTTTTGCACTGAACAGGAAGAAGAGATGTTTTTTTTCCTTTTCATTCCCCAACCCCCACTCCCTCAGGTACTCAGTACTTTAAGAAGATTTTTAAAAGAAGATCTTTATACTTTTACTTGGGTAGATTTATAGGCCTGTATTTGTACTTCTACTTCAATAAAATTAATTCAAAGCAACTGAGCGTATACCTGAGTACAGTATTGGTGTACTCTTTCTACATGTAGTATTTGGACACTTGATGTTTGCAGTTGTGACAGATGATCTTGTAATTTATGCTCTGGTACAGTAAAGGTTAATTCAGAAGTCCAAAAGTTTATGGGGGGAATGACATTTAGGAGTTAAGCCTTTGAAAGGTGAACTATAAATAGGAGGCTTCCTTGGTACTCTTTCACTGACCTCTCTGCCACATAGAGAGATATCTTCCCCATTTCTGCTGAGAGAAAAGGAAAAGAAAAAAAAAGAAATGAAACTCCCAACACCATCTCGACAGGGCTTGAAAAACAGGAAGCAAAACAAACATCACCAAGCCCAGCGCTTATCATGATAATAATGTATGCACACCATGCAGGGCAAGAGTTCAAACAAAAGATGTTGCAGACATGAAATCAGTTCCACCACTTAGCAATAACTTTAACACCGTGTAACAAACACATATTTTGCAGATTATATAGTAGCTCTATCGGGGAGGCTGATTTGGCAACTCAGAAGAAAGTGGAACCAAAAACCCAGGTCTGCTTTGAGGTAACAGATCTGCAGTGTGTCCGCACTGAGAGGAGACTGTTTAGACATGCAGAGACAAACCCGGTGATACGTGACGTTTATCCCTGACAGAGCTGTTGTTTGTCTCAAGGTGCTGAAAGGACTTGAGAAATGCACAGCAGGGAGGATGCAGGGAGAAAATGAATTTGTTTATGGCCTTGTTTGATGCAGATATTATTCAGAGAGACTTGCAGAAATGTTCAAAAAACTTTGTAAACCACATCTCCCAAAGCAAAATAGAAAACATATGCAGGTGAAAACTCTCCCACAAAGACACACATTTCAATGTATTACATGGAAAATGAATAAGAAAAAATCCATACTCAATAATTCACATATTAACACAATATTTGGTGAATTTCATCCGTTTCAAGCATTTAACATGATGCATTTGGATATTTATCACTTGGAAACTTTAATTTTGTAAGCGCTTTAGGTAAGGGGAACACCCACAAACATGCAAACAAATATTCAGAATTGTGATATGATTTCATACTCTAAGAATGGAGCAAGGAAAGCAAAAAAAAAAAATGTCATTGTGTTTGTGTTGAAAGACTGAGAGACTCACATATTCTGCAGGGTCAGAAAGGTTATACAAACACACTGTGTGACTAGGTTAACACTCTAATCTCTATCCTCTTCCTAGAGAAGAAAGGGTGTTTTGTTGAAGGCCAATGATGACGCCTCTTTGGCTCTTTCTGCCAAATGCCATTTAGCAGTTTGACTGGAGAAGCTCTGCTGTCTCTGGGGCCCGATCTTTGCTCTCGGATGCTCAATGTCTCGTTCAGGTCTGTTTGGCAAACCTTGACCTGCCCGCACCGCAGCTGTTTTTCATTCTGCAGTCAGACTGAGTTCAGTGGCACTCC
Organism: Labrus mixtus; assembly: GCF_963584025.1. Lineage (NCBI taxonomy): Eukaryota > Metazoa > Chordata > Actinopteri > Labriformes > Labridae > Labrus > Labrus mixtus. The sequence continues at coordinate 28,733,117 of NC_083622.1, forward strand.
TTGTTTTGTGGGCACAGTCATTATTAATAAAAGACTAAATCACACCCACACAGTCATAGCTGCAAGTAGAAACAAAAACCGAAGCAGACTTTATGGAGGTATTGTTAAAAACAGCATTGTGAAATACACAGAAGATACTTTGCACATCCTTGGCTTCTTGAAATATGTGATGAAATGTAAATAAATTCTGGGATTGAGTAAAAAACAACTGTAAGCTTTAAGTCTCTGGATGGTAATTTCCCCACATAATTATCCTGTTTAGCCTATATGAATATATGTGTTACCCATGATTTAAATCACAACAAAAATATTGAGTCAAATAGTAGCATGGCATTGGGCACCAACACAACAGATGGGATGACATTGTTAGCACCACAACTGTCTATCTTGTTGCTGGAATTAAATTTATATTACAACAAGTATGTGCCAATAACATAGAATTGCACTTATGAAATGGGCAGCACTGACATGAGTGGGAATTTTCCTCTCTTAGGCAGAAGAAAATTGACTTAATAAGTTGGCAGCTTAGTTCAAAACTAGCATCAATTTTGTCTTCTTTTTTGTATTGGTACCAATCCCATCTAAACTACCTCTATACATAAATGCCTGACAGTAAATGACTTTCAGTTTTAGTTTCAATGTAAATGGTTCCCTCTTATATTAGAATAATGATAAAAGAAAAAGTGTATGCTTTGTTGCTAAATTCAACACAGCAGAGGATTTTCTGGCAAAACTTCACCAACTACCAAGGTGCTTGAAGAGTGAAAGGCTTGAAGAGGTCAAAAAGCTCCAGCAACACTTGAAGTTTGAAGATAAACTTTATTACCGGATTAGACCGACGCGTTTCGGCTCGAGGCCTTCATCAGGGTCAATAAAGCTGATCTTCGTTCTACAAGTGTTGCTGGAGCTTTTTGACCTCTTATTGCTAAATTCAGAAGGTAAGCTGTGCTGGCTATATTATTGGTATTAGCTGTAGTGTTATCCATTTTCATGTTGTCGATTACAATGCTGAAGCACACAAACACAGTTTTTTTTACAATAATCTTTTGTGGGGTGAAAGCAATATGACTATTCTGCACTTGACACATTGACATGGCGTGCTTACGCACAGGCTGAGCAGTAACCTTACTCAGGATGTGTTCAGAGCTTCCGTGACTCAACGCAGCCTATTATGATCAAACTCCTTCTTGCAGTACACTCATGTCAACTGAGCTTTCTCTAATAATGCAAGAAAGAGAAAGCTGCAGCTTAAAGCTCTCTTATTTTCCACCACACCAAAAATCTGTGGGCTCAAACAGTGGGTCATTATGAGGAGTGATCAGTGAAAGGGCCCATTGATTTTTGGGGCTGGGGGAAGGTCATGTATGGACTAGTAGGAGAAGGCAAAGGAGGGAGCCAGGCATGTATGTCTGTTTGTATGGCAAGAGAGTTGGAAGAACAGCATTCTTCAGGAAGTCGTCCAAAACATCCACCCATTTCCTCCGCTGGTGCTGAAGGTGCTCAGCAGGCCTGACGCCTCTGAGCTCTTTGTTGTGGGTTCTGTTCATGGTCCAAACATCAGTTATGGCTTCATAAAAGTACCTAAAGGAAGGAAATGTGGTTCCTGTTCAGATTTCCTCTGCCAATGATCAATCTTGAATCCGTGTGCTGCCAGATCTTCAAATTGGAAATGCTGTTGAAAACCTTGAGGAATGTTGTGGAATGGTTAACTATGGGAACGGTTATTCAGAATGTTTGTGAAACAAACCGCCCACAGATCATTGTAGGGGTAGTTTATTGTTCCATGGTGGTGATAAAGAGACAGAAATGTTTCACCTAAAGCTCTCACATTACCTTACACTTTGACCTTTGTGTCCTTTCCCCCAGAAACACTTCTCCTTGTACCCAGTTCTCATAGTCCCACAATTATCTTTCTTTACTTAAAAGCTCTGCTTGTTCTCATTTTCAACTTTATGATGCTGCAATGAGCCTGTTTTATCATTTTGTTTGGAAATAATAAAATAAATTTTACTTGTTGAGATTGAAGTGTTCATCAGCTCCTGGATCGTGTTAAGAAACTTGTTGAATCCGGGCCACCCCTCCTCTGCTTTGGCAGTCTCCTACCAAAACCCCTCACTTGGCTCTCTTCTTCTCAAAGGCCTACTCGGACTGTCTCCCAAGGGATGGTAAACTCCAGAAGGACCACAAAAGAGTGCTACACTGGTTGCCAAAGGCTAGTAATCCCTGCTCTGTCGACTTCCACTTTTATCCTCAGTTCTTGATCATGTTGAAGGTAGCAGCGATCCTCTCCCAGTGCCTTTGGGCACCAGCTATGGAATATTCTCCAGGGCTCCTCTGGATGTTTCTTCAAAATGCCAACAGATCAGAATGGATAGGCTAGGGAGGACAACATATACCTGCTGGATATGAGACTTGATTTTGTGTTTTTCAGCCTTCCAGAGCTCTTTTCATGAGCGTTCTAAATTTCTTTGAATAGTCTCCATCTAGCACTTCTTTTGACCTCCTCCAATACAATTTTAATCCACGGCCTTGTCATAGCGAGGACTTGGGGTGTTGTCTATTCTGACAATGCTGCTCCTGTGTCACAGACCTGACTCTACCTGATTAACTGCTCTCCACTTTCTTTCTTTCTGACTTCAATGCGTGATGCCAACTTTGATGTTGCTTGAGTTTTAGTAAATCAGCACCGTCGCCCGTCCAGGTTACTGTGAAAAATAACCCTTCAAAATCAAAACCTTTATTTTCTCTGCTTCTTCTTCTTCTCACTGTAACATTCATATGAACCAGCTTCTCTCTAGTCTATCCAGACAGATGCCAATACAATAAAAGCAGAAGGTACTGTTTTCTCCCACCATAGAGCCTGACTGTAATTACATTTAATAACCCCTTTTGGGAACCCTTTACCATCAGCTTGGCTGCAGGAAGTATGACCAGGTGTTGCTGTCAGTATGCAAAGGAATTAATGGAGGTGAGAGAGAAAACCATATGTTTGTGGGTGATTTGATTCTCAGTAATTGTGATAGTCTTTGGTGCTGTCTCCACCTCTTCCTGACCTGAAAAGCCCCATGGGGATGAATGTAGTCAGAATCAAAACATAGACAAGAAAAAAACAGAAGATTGACAGACTGAAGGAGATCCTGCAGTAAGGAGGCTCCTTTAATATGTCTGTGTGTGTGTGTGTGTGTGTGTGTGTGTGTGTGTGTGTGTGTGTGTGTGTGTGTGTGTGTGTGTGTGTGTGTGTGTGTGTGTGTGTGTGTGTGTGTGTGTGTGTGTGTGTGTGTGTGTGTGTGTGTGTGTGTGTGTGTGTGTGTGACAAGAGGAGATAATGCGGATTAAACCAAAGGCCTCTGAAGGTGCTAATTTATGACATAACTACCAATCATTCCGTCAATAGTACAGCTTTTTTTTAGACTTTTATTACCTGGCATTACATCACCAGTAATAATAAGATGCTCTATGCTGTCTTTTATCACATGCAGAGCCTATGAGGTTGCATCAGATCAGCTCGACAGTGATCCCTGTCACTCTCTCAGACCATGGCCTTGAATGTTTACCCTTCACCTAATGCAAGCCAAGAAAGTGTGCAGTGGTAAAAAAAAAAAAAAAGGTGTGTGTGTGTGTGTGGGGGGGGGGGGGGAGATGAAGAATGTATGTTTTAAGAATGTAAAGCAAAACTACAAGGTAAGTACATATCAATCAATCAATCAATCAATCAATCATATGTAATTCCAATAATACTGTATCATGTAATCATGTTTCATAGCAGCAGGCCGTTCCCACGAATGAACCTGAGAGAGAGAGAGAGAGAGAGAGAGAGGAGAGAGAGAGAAAGAGGAGAGAGTTTTAAGTCTACTCTTAAAAGTACTAATTGTGTCCTGACCCTGACTGGTAAATGATTCCAAACGAGAGGATAGAACATTTAGAGACCTGCATTCTGGGAGCATAATGTTCTTGAAGGCTAATACGGCACGATTAGCTCTTTAAGATAAGAAAGTGACTGATCTTTAAGAGTTTTGAAAGTGAGAAGAAGGATTTTAAATGATATTCTACATTTGATTTATTATGCAGAATGGCCCATGAAATTTAAACTTTAATATGACCTCATAATATTTGTTGATGTAATTTTGTATGATGTTTTTAAACTCAATTGTAACAGATGTTAAACAAAGAATCAGTGTAGCTATAAGCTTAAGAATATTTTCTGTCGCAGAGTTTGAAGAGAAAGTACAAGTCACTGGATTTAGTTAGTGTTTACACCTGAAGTGTTTCACCATTGCTCAAGATGCTCTCAAGCCTCATGACTGCTTTACCTATGCAGCAACTTTTAATCTTTTTTATTATGGTTTCTTTTTATCTTTACTGCATCTTGCAATCAATATTTCCTAATTGGGGTGTGGCTTCATGGATGTCAGATGTGTAGTAAAAAGGTTTTGCTGATTGGTCAACAGATTTTACTTCATGCATGATATTTTTTGATCTCTTTCCTTTAACTGTTTTAGCACCAATACACCAAGACAAATTCCTTGTATTTGTAAATGTACTTGGCAATAAAACCCGATTCTGATTCTGATTCTGATATACATTTAAGGCTCAGGAAGAATCAAAGAAGAATCAAAAGGACTTTGGTGATCCTCTGGCTTTTCCTTAAGCACCATCACAATGTTAATGTACATGATTTTTAACTATATCTTGACACCTATTGGATTAGTTTCAATGAAACTTGGTTCTTAAATCTAATGTCTGCATGAAGTATTTATTTGTATACATTGTGATAAGTGCCAATGTCAAAATAGTCCATTGGCTTGGTTTTGTATCAGCTTGTTTTGCGTTTCAGTGCCTGACTGTCATCATTTTTGCTGTTGTTTTCATTTATCTAGTTCATTAAAACCTTTAATGAACAATTGCTTTGTGTGGTAGACTTCTAGGCTATATATTTGTCTGTCCTACAGGCCACATAAATTGCAGGTTTTTACCAATTAAAATAATACATGTAGTAGTATTGGACACAAATTGTTTATGTGTTAACTTGATTTTGAATTAAAAAGATAATCACACATCAATGCCAATGTTTTTGACAAGAAATCTGTGGAAACGATAGTAGAGTTAGCCAGCATTTTACTCCTGTAAAATAAAAACTATTTTAGAATCTAAATCTGTTTTCTAAGTCATGGTTGTGTTTTACTGTCAATTTTGTCTTAAGAGTTCACAACGAAAGCCGCTTGACAAGGTCAGATTTGCTCAGCTGTTGAGTTCTTCATTTCTAATAAATAAGGGTGCTTTTTTCCAAACCTAAACAATCTTTGGCTTATTTAAACGTAAACAATAAATATTATTGGGGAAAACTTTTGTACTTAAAAAAATGTTCACAGGCATCCTTAAAATACCAACTTTTGAAAGATGGACTTTTTCCAGAATTTAAGACCTAACTTGCAAAATAAATGTGGTGTGATTTGTGCTTTAGGCATGTCTGTTTGTTTGGCAGCAGCAACCGAAATCTGATGTTAACTCTGAGCTCAAATTGAAACAGCACAAACCTCATGTCGCTGCAGGTGAACCAATCACAGCATGCTACAACTATGGTGCTCTTTGTTTATCATTTCTACACACGTGTTCAGTTCTACTAGATATCCTTTTATTTTCTGTGCAGCTGACATTCAGTTCAAAAGGAGAGATCCAAAACAGCAGGAATGTTTTAATGTGTTCACAGCAACAATGTGGCATGATCAATGAGAGTTATGAAGTCAGAATGCTGAAAGCTCAGACCTATTCTCCAACAAGTTAGGAAGCAAATTAACTGTAGAAATGTAGATTTAGAGACAATGATAATATTGACAGACATTTGATAGATATTTTTACCCCTCATGAGAACTTTTCTTCAACTGCCCTTCATAGTCTCTTTACACTCTTATACCAGGCACACTCAAGAGGAGTTCATCAGTCTGAATACCTTTACACACTTGGCAAAAGCTCAACCATAAGTCTTCAGACGTGTTCACTCAGGGTTCAACTTCTCTTATCTTAGTGACACACCCTGAATTATAGCAGAATTAATTCCTTTGGCAAAGTTCATTTTGTTAATAGAGTTAACTAAATTTGAAGCATTCACATAATTCACATGAATTTAAATAACCTCTTTGTCATTCTCAGAATACCAGGGTGTTGTTTTTTCACTGTCATATCTCTGCTATGTAAAGTTGCATGACTCTCCTGCCTAAACTGGGTGAAGAGTGACCTTGGCTTCATATATCCTCATTCCTGTCACAGTGATCCTGTTTGCAACAAACACCATGACTCATCAGAAAGCACATGTCTACACTGTATAATAAAGGCTATACTCTGTTTATGTTAAACCTAAAAATGACTCTTGTTTCTTTTAAGAAGTCACAGTTATTGCACAAGTAGGCTAGTATTATTTGTATCATTACAATTAGGCTATAAACTTTGATTTATTTTTATTTTTTGTCTAAGGCTACAAATCTAATGTTAAAATAAATCATATTTTTTAAACTCTTTGACAACCCCCTTGGAAGGCGATATTTAAATGATACAGTTAGTTCTATATGTTACAATTTACATCTGACGAAGGGACTTTGCTCATCAAGACCTTCGGCAAAGTAATCTGAAACAATAAAAGATAGTGATAAGCACACTTCGGTTGATCTTCAGTGAGCACACGAGCACTCGCGCGTGCAGAGCTCAGCGGTTGGACCTGCGCATCCACTTGTTGAGTTCACAACAGTTCACCATTGCTCTATTTAAAGAGACAACAACATGGCACACGGGCTGGTCAGACAGGAGTCTGTGGAAACCGAGATGCACAAGTCTGAAACCAAAAGAAAAACGTTTGTTTTCACCAAGAAGAGGGGCTACGATGTCACCCGAAACCCCCACCTCAACAAGGTAAGAGCGGTGACTCACTTGTTTGACTTATTGGCTTGTTTCTATGAACTAGGTTGTCAAGTAGCTGCTGCCTTCAGGGGCCGTAGGACATATTAGATTTCTAAATAGAGAGACATCTACCAATCGTAGTATCATGAGTGATTTGGACGAGGGAAGATGAGGATGCTTTGATACATCATAATTACGACAACATTAAACCGGAATGTGCTATAACAAGATTTCGCTCAAGGCTAAGTGGTTGCAATCTTAACAATAGGCCTAGACTAGGCCTGTGTGTGTAAATGTTGAGACACATTCACAGATAGCCAACATTCTCTTCACACCACTACCTTTTATCACCCATTAAAATATCCCTCGTATAAGCTATGTAGACTGTTCAGTAGCCTTCTTGAAGTGGTTTCTGTTTATCTCCTGGACTTCTGGCATCAGCCCACGAGCAGTAGGCTACTCGAACGCAACATTATCTGGGAGTTATCAGCTTTAGACCCGGTTATATTTAGATTTAAAGGGACCAAACGCCGCTGTCACACAGAGTGGGGCTTTTTTTTTAATACTGCTTTATCACCTATTGCCTTTCAAAGACTCTAATTTGGTAATAGTGCAGAAGGTCGCCTCAATCTCAATCTTAATCTTTAGGCTATTTGTAAAGCCCCAATTCATAACAAATGTTATCTTGAGACAATTTTTTAAAAAGCAGGTAAACCACCTTACTCATTGTTATGTAACAAAAGAAAAATGGGATGAGGGATTTGGGATACGATGCCTCAGGCCCAACTAACCACAATGCACTACACCTCGGCCATATCATTCAGAATTGAATTGACTAATATTCTATAGGCCTATGTGAGCTCACTATGGGAACTGATATCATGACAAGTGAGAATCATCTCTGTCTTTATGTCACATAAAGAAAGTTTTTGCTATTTTCTTAAACTAAAATGGGGAACAATAGGCGTACTATGGGAGATTGCATAATCTTGTAACAAAAAATGCTGAGCAGCTTCCCTGTAGATCATGAGATACAGAGGATGCTGAACTCGTTCTTATTGTGGGAACTGTAGTCTGTTGACATTTTTAACATGACTGCTTTGACTAACCTTACCTGCATTATTAGCTAGTTGTATGGCTCTCCCTTTGCTTATATGCACTTTTAACAAAAGAGCCTCTGGCAGCATGTGAGCCATTTCCAGTGTTTTCCCTTGGTTTGTGTGTGGTGTGACGGGCCCCCAGAGGTCAAGCTGTAGTGACCAGGGTCTCTGTCCATGGTGCTGACTGCCCATCCAAACAACAGACTGGAATTTACTCTAGAGTCTGACCAATATATGGCAAAGACGGACACATTTCAGAAAACTTGAAAAGTCCTCTCCCCCCTGAGCTTCTATCTGCACTCCCACTTGCTAAAAATATTTCCCCTTTGAAAGCTACAGTTATAGACCTTTAGAACTGTAGGTCTATCAATGTCCAAAAGTAGGCTATATAGCTTTTGGTTTAAGTATCACTGCGAGTTATCAAACATTTTTTAAAGAAAAAAAGCTGTTCTAGTGTGATAAAGGTTATGTCAGTTACCCCAGTTGAAGCAGCTGCCAGACAGGGTGGTGTGATCAGTGAGCTGATATGTGAGGCAGTGAGGTTGGAACAGACCATTGTCCCTGAAGTGAGGGGTGGTGAGCTAGTGACTGTTCAGAGACTTGATTGTTAGGCAAGTTCATGACACAACTCCTGAGACCAGCTCATGCTGCAACGCCGTGTGTTTGTTTTAGTAATTAAAAAAACACTCTCTTATCTTATCTTGTGTCCCGTGAATTAAGTGTTGCATTTTGCAACTTCATTATTTTCTTCTTGTTTGTGCATTTCTGCTCCAGAATTTTGAATTTGCCTTGACTTCTAACCAGGGAGTCAAGATTATGTTATTGTGATAGATGCATTTAATTGCTATAAGAGCACTTAGTTAATTGAGTCTGTTGGTAATCTATCTCTCATGAACCCAAGTGGTCAGATTTGTTATAGTTCTGCAGCTGTGTGACAAATATTTGAAGTGAGGCACTTATTAATGCTCATTGTATTACTTATAGTTGGTGCTTGTCAGCAGAGCCCTTTTGGAGAAGCTGTCTGAAGTAATGAAAATTAAGCTAAGCTTGTACCGCTGTGAATGATGTTCAACAGCAAAACTTATTTTAACTAATTAAAAAGACATTCAAATTTAAAGAAAAGTTTAAGTGCACACCACATTTTAAATATAACCCTCTTAAAAAAAAATCTCTAAAGATTTATCTACCAAGATTGTATGAATGATCAAGTTGGAAAGCTTTAACTTAAATGTTCATTATTGCGGCGTCTTGAAATCCCTCTTGAGTTTTCTTTCTCTGCCTGTTAATAATAGAGGTCATTCTGGGACCCACAGCACTGACCCAGTAAACTGCTTGTTTACATCTCAATTTACACCTTGGGACTCTGAATGGGTGCTGTGTACAACAGGAGCTGTTCAAGGGGGCCGATTGGTTGACCTAAATTCATGTGAAGCATGACTGGTGAGCACATGCGATGGTACACTTAATTATGACTATTCCAATAGAGGTCTTTTTTGAAACATGTTTTTCAAAATACAAACCAGCAGCTTTAATATAAAATTAGAGACAAGCTTAAGTTATCAAGTGTCTTAGACACCTTCCTGCTATTTTCTCTATTTCCTTTTCCTGTGAGTAATGTTAAGGATAAATGTTATGAGAGCAGCTGAATAATAACAAAAGTACAGAAACTGGTCTGCTTTGACAGTAAGAACTTTCACAGTTCTTTCAATCACTAATTTAAACAAACATAAATTCCAATACTTGTTTGTTGGTCATTGTATCTAAAAGAAAAATAAATGCTGTTCTATTTTAATAGAAAAGTAAAAGATTGGCTCATACGACCAATTTTGTCTCCATAAAATAAACGTAGTATTGATTCCAACACAAATATTCCTATATTGACTTATGCTGCATAGCAGGCAATTAGCCAATCAAGGTTGGTGGTTGTATCCGATAAACTTACCATTTCATCAGATGGCTTAAATGACCCAAAACACAGACTCCTTGAAACACACACAGGTTGGAGTCACAGCAGAAAAAAGGTTTCTTATGCTGCCAGGTGAAACATTCACTGTCAGCCCCGTACATGAACTGAGGCAAGGAAATTGGAGGAGAAGGTAGGAAATGACTGCTAAAGCGTGTTAGCGGCCAAAGACAGGTAGGCTTCTGTGGCTAAGGCAGTGGCACATTGTTGCCCTCCTTCTGATTCCAGTGAACCCCGGGGATGAGGTGTGTTTACCTCCCTCAGCTGGCCCACTTCACCTCTAACTGGAGCCAGTCACACAGAACAACCTGCTAATTGAAGACGAGGGCTGCCGTGCTGAAAGCAGCCTGTCCTCACGTCGACAGGCTTCGATTTCTTTTTTAATCTCTGCACTCACACATATAAACATGCGGAGCTGATACATGTGCATGACGTACATACGCACACATACAGCTTTAAAATACTTAATTAACACTCCATCCTCCTTCTTCAGGGCTGGGTCCTGATATTAGGTGTGTTTAGTGTGAGCTCGCTACATGTGCAATAAAGCCGTAAAGTGGGGTTCAAGGTGTAGAAAGGGTCCTCTGTAAAAGAGCGAGCTGGCCACACTCCACAGACGTCCTCTGTCTCACTGCTTGATCACACGTTAATGAAGTGTCTATGTGAATCCTGCCACTCAGTGGGTCGCTCTGACGCTGGTTTCCGCCTGCTGTGGCCTTGAAAAACAACAACAACCCTCCTTAAAAATGCTTTCAGTAACCAATCAGTGAGTCTGTTTCACCTCAAACACTGCACTAAGCTGTTGTTGGGGACGGCGGTCAAAAGATGCCTTTTCACTTGCGCCGTACCTTGGTTTAAAAAGGCAAAAACTTGAGTCAATGAAAGCTTCAGCCCTATTTTAAACCTACCGTTATACATTAATCTTCTTATAAATACCCGTTTATAATAAACACTATAGTAGTAACTTAGCAAAGATATCAGAGCTGTGTCATCAGAATACTTAAAGGTCACATATTATCCTCATTTTTAACCAGTTTTCATAAGCCTCAGAGCTACCCAAAACATGTTGCCTGTTGCATTTTTGGCAAAAAGCCACCCTGATCCTGTATTTGATCATGCCTATAAACGCCTCTATTTCAGCCCTGCTCAGAACAGGCTGTTTCTGTGTCTGTACCTTTAAATATGTAAATGAGCTGTGTCTGACCACGCCCCCTCTCTGGAAGAGCTTGTAGGGCTCGGGCTTTTTTGCTTAATGCCCTATTTACAGTGAGAAGGCAGACTCAGAGGGCAGAACAAACACCTAGCTGTGGGAGTGTCACCCACCTGGGGGAGGGATTACTGCCCTTTGTGATGTCACAAAGAGAAAATCTCCACAAACGGCCTGTTTGAGCACACATTATCTGAAAAGTGGAGCAGGCAAAAGACGAAGAGGACGACCTTTTCTCATAATTTGGGGGTTTGTAGACAGACTAGGAACACATATTAGTTTTAGGAAAACATGGTCAAGTGTATTTTGCATAATATGTGACCTTTAAGAATGCACTGATTCGGTGAATCTGAACTACAGTCATCTTCATTCAATTGAAAATGAATGGCCAAACTCACACAAACCCTGGGTAGGCCTGGTGATTAAAAAACAGCATTCATTTTATGTGTTAGCACATACATCATCAGGTCCCTGAAAAAACTGTAAAATCACTGAGGCATACACATGAATACTGTAGGTCCCAGGAGGAAAATTGTGCTATCACTCACATTGTAAAGCTAAATCCAAAGAAAATACAATTTATCCCCTTGATTATGCAGTAATATTTTGTTTGTCAACATTTGGCCATCACTCAATTTAAGCTTCCTTGCCCAGAAAGTGCTTTAATTTGATGCTCCACATATGACATAGCAAGATAGCCTGGCATATGTAAGAAATCTGTGTCCTTATTGAACCTTGAACTGCAATGTATCTGATCGTGCAATTAGGATGTGCTGGTATTTCAAATGGTCCTGATAACCCTCTGTAGCAACTGGAAGTCATTATGCTCTCATGTTAGATTTACCCTGATTTGGCTGCCACACTCATTGACTTTTGCTCAGAGAAATGTTAGTTGTTTCCTCCCAGGCTTTCTTTTTCCTAAAACCAACACATAAAATCAATACAGTTGGCAACAATCAAACAAATGGCAACAAAAGTGCTTGCTTTTTTATCCTGAAATGGAAATATTTTTGTCTGGGCTCTCTTAATCCTCTCCTGTGGGTATGTGTCATGCTTTGCTGCTTGCTGCAGACTTATCTGCTGAGTTTTCCATGTGAAACTGCATTGCAGCTGCTTTGTGTCTCTAGCAAGGCATGATAAGGCTTTTAACAGGGTATGCACTTTAATAGAATTATATCACAATTGGTAAAAGATGCCTGTGAGAAAATGGCTTGATGACCTGTCTCGGACTTCAGCCAATGAAGTCTGTATCTTTGATTCCCATTGAGTCACACTGTCAGCATCACACTAGGACTTAGAATGTTTCTGCCAGTAAAGGCTCGTACAAGTTTTGTGCTGACAGTGTTCTGTGTTGGTGAAGAATTACAGAAAAGCTTAGTCCTTGTTGTTAGCCAGGGTTCCCATGGACATTGGACATATTTCAACATTTATCACAATCTCAGCTTTCTGCTCCATATCCATCAAACAATCAATATTTCTTTTGCTCAAAAAAACACAACAACATAGGTTAATGAGATAAAGAGTAAACAATGATACCCATATCATGCTGATTGCATTTAAGGCTATAGTCTTTCTTTGGTTGTACGTATACTCTTTTTTTTACCAAGAGTTTGATCTGCTGATATTGCTTTACTTTTTTTGAAGTCTGCAAAATAAACAAAAGGGTAGGGCCGGTGTGAGACTATTTTAAGTTAGTCTAGAGACTGAAAAAGTTCCAGTCCAGTAAAATGGCAACTTTTTGTTTCCATTATACTTATTTTCTGTGGATGAAACAAACAAGAATTTATCTGTCAATAAGTAAGCAGCATGGGGGTGCAGTGGTTAGAACTGTCACCAGCAAAAAGGTTCGGCTTCTAATCTTACGGCCGACTGAGCTCTTCTGGAGTTTGCGGAGTTCTCTCCGGTACTTTGGCTTTCTTGTTAAGTGAAATGATGACTCTATATTCCCCGTAGATGTTTGTGTAAAGGAGTTTGTCCCGCTGTGTCAGACCTATGATTGACTGACATCACTGTTTAGTGTGTGCCCCGCCTCCCGCCAACCCTTATAGGATAAGAGGTATTGACAACTGATAAATGGATGGAGATTGGCAGGTATTTTTAGCCATCCTCTTTCGCCTTTTTCAAGACTTAAAGTATCTTGATTCTTATTAGATCAATTGATCTGACGTTTTGCTAAAACAAATCAATTGCCCATGTAGGGATTAATAAAGCTTTGTAAATTATTGAATTGTGATAGCCTATTATGTTGTTGATTCCCTGAATTCCCATCTTGCGTCCTCACCTTTTCATATTAGTTTAAATATTTCAAATAATTTTTATTTTGTATACCAAATACCTACTAACTAAGGACAGTTCCATTAACTTTTATTAGAGTTTAGTGCTGTTTTTGTATTCTAATCAAGTATTAGCATACTAACATGTAAAGCAAAAAAGTGATAATGGGGGAAAAAGTATCTGCTAAACATCAGCATGTCAAAGATGTTAGCATGCTACTGATGCCATAAAACTCAAAGAACAACTTTACCTTAGAAGGCCTGAGGCTCACACAACCTCTAGCATGGCTTTACTCTTGTTTGTTTTTTAGGACGGCAGTAGTTTGGGCAGCAGTGCTGTAGTCTGTAAGGACTTGGGTTTGAAACCAGAGGATAGACGGTTTAAGTCCTGGTGTGGACCAAAGTATGGAAGCTGGTCTGGTTTCTGGAGATGTGCCAGGTCACTTCCAAAGTTTTTTCCCTTGCATTAATAAAATATGTAAAAATAATGATAATTAAAAAACAAATACATTTTTTTTGGATGGAGCCAAGCAAGCTATGTCCCCTATTGTAAACGTAACTATCAAATACTTTATTTAACAAATGATTCATAAAGAAGTGAGCTTACAATTCCCAAATCATGACCTTTAGAGTGTTTTAAAGAATGTGTCTGTTTAAACATGTTTAGATATGTGACTCGTCACATTTTAATTTTTAAGCTGCGATCTTTAATCTTTTCTTTGTAATGTGTGAGTAAGACCATTGCATTGAAGTCTGACATCAGTGCACTTCATCTGGGTGGGGCAGAAATAATTGGGAAATTACCAGTATATGAGTGTTTATTACAGGCTTTTTAGAGGTGGATTACAGTGTGAGATTGAACTCAGTGATGTTGGCAGTCTGATTACAAGCCGTCATTTAACTGAGTGGGGAAAATGGGACAAACCTTTCTCTGTTCAGCAGCTGCACTTGTCAATCCTCTTCACTAGGTGGACTGTGGAGCTCCATACATATGTGTGTCAAATATATGAGTGTGTGTAGGTGCACGTGTGGGTAGTCCCAGGTGTGGCCAGGTGTTTCATGGTTGACCCCACACATTGCTGTTGACCAGACATTCCTCTGATGGACTGGAGTGGATCAGTAAGACAGAAAGAAAGTGTAGCCTTGTTCCCCTCCAGTAACCAACCTGGACTTAAACTTTACACACAAAAACACAAACAAAGACACACAAACATAGTCTGACAATTTATGAACCAGTTTAAAAATCTTGTTAACCTGCAGCCCCATAAGTGCTTTTATCAGTGTTTTCTTCAGGGCTCAATAAAGTGAGTGTAATATGATCAGAAGGTTATTCAAGTGCCTCTAAACATACACACACACACACACACACACACACACACACACACACACACACACACACACACACACACACACACACACACACTCACTTGCGATGTCGTGTTTATTCAGCAGTAGGTTCCTCTTAATAGCCCTACCGCCTCAGCTCACTTTTGTGCTTTTTGTATGATGGTCCTCATTCATGAGAGCACAACAGACAAGCCATTAACTCATCCCAGACACAGAGAGGGAGACAGTCTGAGCCTCATCACCTTCATATGAAGCTCATCTCAAGCATCCAACCTCTTTCAGCCCCTCCTGTCTTCTCCCCATCCTCTTCAATGCTGCTTTTGTCTCTTATATTGGAGAGATCTTTGTGGAGATATTAGATCTCCACAAAGATACAGCAGAAAGAATTTAAAGGCAGTATTTTGTTTCAGTGTTCTGTAATCTAGTGTATACATGGCCATTATGTACAAATGGTTTTCCAAAGGTCAAGGAGATGGCTATCATTCAGACTTACCCTGGGTTGATTGACAGGCTTTGTGTGGTCGTAGTAAAACAAAAACCATTAGTAATACAGTATAGGAACTCTGGGAGTAGAGCCATAAATCTGTCAGCTAACATGCTAATGTCGTAGTCAAACTAGAATTTAAAAATCAGTTTAGTCCTATTTAAATGCAAATTTCAATGAATTTGCTAATGGAGAAAAATGTTGTTTATTTTAATAAATGCAACATCTACTTTGATAAATTTGTCTGTGTCCATAACCAAAACCAAACCATCTAAAACAGTACTGACCTGAAGTCTAGAAAGCCTGAGAGAAAATGCTCAAACTCCTACGGTTATAGACTAGCCTGACTAGTTGTCATGTTATCAGATGGCTCATCTGCTAAAATGACTTACTTGATTAAAGCATGTTACCAAGCTGAAGAGAGGCAAAGATGTCACAAGGTATAGTTAGGGCTGGTGCTGGTGTAGACCAGCTCTTAGTTATGCTGCTATAGGCTTAGACTACCGGGGGAACTGGCACCTTGAGCTCCTCTCTCTCTCTCTCTCTCTCTCTCTCTCTCTGCATATACAGTACATCATATTACTGCATGTATCTATCTATAAATCTCAGTCACTAACCACCTACTTTCCTGGGAGCTCTTGAGCTCCCCTAGGCTCCTCAAGATCATCGGTTGACGGCTTGCCAGAACAACCCCCACCCCACCACTACCCCCTCCCCACCGGATCGTGGGTTGGCGGCCTGCCAGAACAACCCCCCACACCCCCTCCCCTCCCCACCGGATTGCTGATGGACGGTCTACCTCCCCCCACCCCCTTGCTCTCTATCCCTCTTCCTGCATCTTATCCCATCTCTCCCCCTATCCCTTTCCAAGCCCGGCGCAGTCTAGGCCTGTGAAGACTGTTTCGTCATGAGCCGGGGATCCGGCCGAAGATTTCTGCCTTTTAATAAGGCAGTTTTTTCTTACCACTGTAACTTTTGCTGCTTTGCTAAAGTGCTCATGATGGATAGGCCGGATCTTTGTAACATAGCAATAAGTAAGGTCCTTTACCTGCTTTTTGTAACATAACAATGAGTAAGGTCTTTTACCTGCTCTTTTGTAATGTTAACAGACAATGAGTAAGGTATTTTACCTGCTTCTTGTAAAGTGTCTCGAGATAACACTTGTTATGAGTTGACGCTATACAAATAAAAGTTGATTGATTGATTGATTGACAAGGATGTGTGGATACATTTTCTGAATTAATAGGACCTAAGGTTTCAATTCCAATTGAAAAAAAGAACTCCCTACCAGCCCTCTTCTGATGCCATTTACTGTCATCACTGACATAACCAGCATGAAGTTACCTAAAACAAACAGCCCTGGGTAACCATGGTATGGTAATTCTCTCTTTGACATTGACGTTCATGTCCTTTCCCTGTGTTTTTCCAGCAGTGATATTTTGTGAAGAGACAGCATCTTTTTTGATGTCTTTTGATAACATCTTTCTCAGATTACAATTGAGCGGCTGTGGCTCAGTTGGTAGAGTTGTCACCTCTCAACCGGAAGTTCGAGGGTTCGATCCCCAGCTGGGCATCATGTCCGGGCAAGACACTCAACCCTGGATTGCTCCCTCTGCTTCAGTGGTGGTGTATTAATGAGATTAGTTAGGGCGGCTGTGGCTCAGTAGGTAGAGTTGTCGCCTCTCGACCAGTAGGTCAAGGGTTCAATCCCCAGCTGAACAACATGTCTGATGTGTCTTTGGACCTGCATTGCTCCCGCTGCTTCAGTGGTGGTGTATGAATGGATTACTGTTGTACTTAATCTCTGATGTACGTCGCTTTGGATAAAAGCATCTGCTAAGTGAATTGTAACATTGTAATTACTTCTGATGGATGATACTACATAGCGATTACTACCATCAGTGTGTGACATGCAGTGTAAAAGGACTTTGAGTAGTCGGAAGACTAGAAAAGTGCTATATAAGCTCAAGTCCATTTACGATTCTTTTTCCACAGTGTTTCTGTGGATTTAGAGAACCAGCTGCCATAGGTGGGCATTTGGTAAGAAGACATGTCTGTGATAACAGAATGAGCACATTACATTTTTCCCCTCAAATGACCTTAAGATTGAATACTTCTTAGAACTGATGACGTAGGACGATTTGACTGTTTAAGGTATCCTTGTTGTTTCCGGCTGGGTCTGGACTGCAGAATAAGAGAGTTATTTTGAGACAAGAGTGTTCAATTGGATTGGCCCTCAGTGGAACCACAAGTGGACTAATCCACAATCTAAGAGAGGTCAGCCAGTGGACACTTGACTCCAAGTCCAGGTAACAGTCTTGTGTGTTTTTGTTTGTCTGTTGTGATTCTCTTGTGTAACTCAAAGATTATGCTTAATGGTGTGTATTTCGTTTTAGTGACCGGACTTCTGTCAGCATGGCTCAGTTGAAACATTTTCCTTGGAGGCTTTTCCCCAAAAAGGATGTATTTGGAGTTGGACAAGTTCATATTTTTAATAGAACAGAGTACCAAAAACCTTTGTGGTCAGACACATATGTCAGTAACTTTCTATCATCTTAATGCTGAAAGACACCAGTATCCAAAAGTGGATATTCAGATTCAAGGATTTACAGAGTTGTTGAGTTCTTAGGGGGTTTGGACACTTTCCTGGCAACACTCAGGCTCCTAAGGGACCTGCACTGTGGAGCATGAAAAGACTGCCTCAAGGGGATCGACTGCGTTTGAAGAAGTCTACATGTCCGCTACCTCCACCCTCTCGAGGCTGCCCTCCCTGAGTCAACAGTGGCTCGGTTTTCATGGCTGTTTGACCAAACAAGCGTGTCTGTACATTCACAAGTTGACACCACTTGATTTAAGGAGCCCTGCACTTTCATATTTGCTCAGGATAAGAAACTAAAGAAGCTTTTTTTCAGTTGAAGAGCTTAGTTTGGTGGTGGGGATCATGACTCATGAAAGTGAGATGTAAATTAGAGGCTGAGTTGCTGTCTGTTCTCTAATAGCATAATAACAGAAAACAACGGGCCTTCAAAGATCAAGTGAAATATAGACAACATGAATGAAATTCCAGTGAAAATCTATATAATATGTCTGAAATGATCTGCAAAAGACTGACATATGTTCAAAATAATAATAATAAAAAACATACATGGGCTGCCTTTCTTGTGATACATAAAATTCCCATAAATAGATCAATGGATTACAACCTTTTATGCATCAACTTGTAGTAAACTCAGAGTGGGACAGCAGGCTTAAAGTCCCAGTAAGTAACCTAGGTGTACTGCTTCAGCAACATTTGTTTTTGAATGCTACTTTATCTTGGACAAAATGCTTCCTGGTCAGAAAGAGATTATATCTGGTAATCTCAGATCATACATGTAAATAACGTGAAATCCTTTCCAAAGACATGTACTTCAGAAAAACACTGTGAGATGAGGATCAAGCACTTTTCCAAAACCAAAATGAAATTAGGTTTGAAAAGCTAATCCTCACAGCTCTGTTTTGCAGTGATTATTTATATTTTGTTGTGAGCATTCACATTAATAGCAGGCTGGGAAAATATTGACAAAGAAAGCCCTAGTGCCTTGTCCTCCACATTTGTAGTGAGGCATTCATTGGGAAAAGTTAAGTCAGGCTGTAGGATCTTGAGAAGAGTGATTGGAGCTGATGTGTGCTCTTTCGCTTCCTCCCAAGAGGAAGGGATGGATTTAAAGGGCTTTATTCACAGGGAAATCCTCTTGATCTCTGCTATGGCTGGCGTTAGAAACAGACGGGGGCATTTGATCTAGTGTTGAAAAGATCTACAGGATTTGTACATAATAGAGTAACCTGTTGCTCTCCAGCTTTATAGTAAATATTAACATGTTCTGGAGTGAGAGCTTACATGTTGGTGATAAGTTAGATTCCAGTTTGTACAATTGAATTCCATATCTTTGACCTTTAAACAATAGAGCTATGTGACCTTTTGCTATAGGTCGATCTTTTCTTTAAAAGTGAATCACTTGAGCCATTGTGTGATGTACTGTGTTAAAGTGTAATACGTACAAAAACTTTACTTACCTGGAGACAAATATTAGTTTAACTTCTTGGCTTGTTTTCTGAGACACTGTTGATTGTACATTGAATCGATACTTTATAGATTATTAACAGTCTCTTTGTGTGTTTCTTTAGAAATCCATGAGCTCTACATTCCTCTTCTTTTCCTGTTCCTTTTATGAAACATAGACAAACAGAAAATGTAAAGATAAGACATGGACTACACGTTTTACACTTCTACATTCCTTAAGCGAACTTGAATGTGATATTATGCATGTTGTAAAAGTCATTGTAAAAACTGACTTAATTATATTGTTGTTTTTAACATTTTTTTCTCTCTAGTGATCACTGATTATCATCCTGACTGCTGTTGTCTGACATATTGCACTGAAGGATTTTTCTGGTGTTTAATGCAGTTTGATTCAGTGTGGTTCTTCCTGATAGGTTTATTGGAGTTCAGTGTAGTTCAGAGTGCTGTCCATCACTGACTGTACTATTATGAGGAGGAGAGAGATAGGAAATAATGAGGTGTCTTTGATCGCCCTCAAGTTAGGATACCATCCATTACACTATGTCATTACAGAAGGGGTGAACAAACAAAACCCAGATTATATACAGACTGATGGATGCAATAGGAGTGTGCAATATGGATAAAATCCACTCTCTTAATAAATTTCGCAATATGGCATACATACATTTTTTCCAGGGAGTTTCCATTAAGGTTTAGGAGTCTTCAGCTTCATCAGTTCTGTCAGGTACGCTAGCGCAGGTGCTTTGACGCTAATGTGATTATGTGAACATGAAAAAAATTGTCAAGGCTGACATGACATCCATTTTTTGTTGAGGATTTCACTTCTTATTCTTTTTTTTTTAAGTTACTACCTCTGGGCCCTACAATGTTTAATTGGTGGGTACCAAGAACATATTTAACAACTAAATGAGTCTTTAAATTCTCTTTTCTTGAGTATTAATTCATTTTCAGACATCTTGAACCAACAGATTCCTAAACATAAAAGAAGATAAATTAAAAAAATATTGTGTCACTCATGTTGTGGCACGTTTATGATTCAGTTTTATATTATATGATATGTTTTTATCCAAGAGCTGCCACTTCAGACATTATTGCAAGATATCTTTTTCTTTTATAGATCAGTAGAGCACAAAAAGCTTTTGCAACCATGTGCAGAATGACACAGTGAGTGATACTGAATCACCATGTTGGTTCTGCCTGAACATTTACATATATTCAGTTGACAAATGAATGGCAGAAAACACTAAATGAATGTCTCTCATCTTCCATGTGGTGGTCTCTGAGGCACTTGAGCTTACATTTGTTTTACTATGAAATTGTTGCAGGGGATCATTGTGGCCATTTGTAAAGGAATATCCACCAGAGAGGAAACCTTTTCAAACAGCTAGACCAACGTCAGGTATCTCTTTCGAGCTTGGGGTTTCCCTCAGCGAGCCAAATGGACACAATAGACACACTCATTCACTTTCTTTGACACACACAAATTTGCATGCAGGCAAACTTAACTAGCTCTTGCAGGTTTTCCATTCATTAATGATGCACCTGCAGGCAGCAGACAGAGTCCATAAATAAACCTTTCGATTATACTCTGTGTACAGTTACAATCATTTAAAAAAAAACC
The DNA here is from genome assembly GCF_963584025.1 of Labrus mixtus. Lineage (NCBI taxonomy): Eukaryota > Metazoa > Chordata > Actinopteri > Labriformes > Labridae > Labrus > Labrus mixtus. Next base: position 28,754,063 of record NC_083622.1, read on the forward strand.
TCCAGTCTTATTTTCCAGTGAAACAACACACTTCAAAGGCCCTTGAATTAGCTTTTAGAAAATGGATGAACCTCTTCACCAAGCTTGTGATTGAAACATTTATGTTTTGTTGCCCTGATGAGTTGAAATTGATTAGTAAGGTGATTTATTTTTGTGCTTTTTAAGCCTTTTTTGGAGAGACAGATAAAAGAGTCAGAAATTGGGGAGACAGAGTAAGGAATAACATGTGGCAAATGAGCTACAGGTTGGATTTGAACACTTGTTCACTTTTTTTAGCCTCTGTACATGGAGCATGTGCACTAACCACTAGGCAGCCCAGATAAGAGTGTTTAAGGGAAACACCTGTCTCCTGTTGAACAGAGAAGCAGTCATTTGTGTCAGAGGTCAGAGGTCAGTTGTGTATGATTCTCTGGCATGTGTGGAGCTCAAATCGAGGAGTATGTCATGGAGAGAAGGGTAATTTAAACAAACAAAACAAAACGTTTGTTTTTCCAATGTGTCAGGGCTTCATCTGGGAAGTGAGCACAGACGTCTCTGACCTTCATTGTCACATTGCTGATTCAGAGCTTGTATTACTTCCAACATCATACTCTAGATGTTGAGACTTGTTCTTGATATGTTTGCAAATTATTGGCATGATATTTGCTTACAGTGAAATATATTGCAACAAGTGTCAAAACTAATTAAATTCTCCGAAATGTGTGTCTCCTTGTGCACCTTCTCCAAAATAAACAAGTGTTTTAGTAGCCTTGTGATTACATTTTGACTTGTTCCCACAAACTAGTGGAAATCTGCTAACCACATGTTGTAATCTTACTAACCTGTGTCTCTGTGCTGCTAGTTTCAGAGGAATACAGAAGTGAGATCATTTCCCAAGCAAAGCCACACAGATTGTTGAAATATTTCAGGACAGTAAGTAGAGAGAATTCATTTGTTGGAGAGTAGGTCATACAAATCAGTACTGCGTGTTGGAAAGGATATGAGTTTAGTTTGACAACACAGTGATTAAATAGTGACAAGCACATTGGCAGCCAACATGGTTGTTGAGGTTAGGTCTCCTTTGAATGAGGCAGATTACTATTCCACTAAAGTAACCACAGGAAATGACTTCCATACCTCCATTCACTCCAGGGGCACTACAAGAGTGATTTCTTCTTAAGAACATTAGAGTTATAATAGACGTGGAAGGTCAAGAGTGTACAAATGGCTTCAGAGGATGTAACTAGCTCTACATTTTGTGTCATGCATCAACAGTTCTTTGTGAAAAGGTTTTGTGAAGACCAAGAAATGCACAAGGCTTAATCACATACATTTGTAGTACCAAAATGTAGCTAATGTATTGCCAACACATTTCTGCAATTTAGTGTGCAGGTAATTACTTGCAATTTTTGATAATTGAATACAGAATATTTGGAGCCTTGGACCTCTAATTTTGGTGCCGTGATATCAAAGTTATCGTTAAACTATGATTCTTACCAGTGTTGTACCAAAGTTCGATTTACTTTAAGGTCACATATTATGCAACATGCACTTTACCATGGTTTTCAAACACTCATATGTGACCTCTGAGACTGATGTAAACGTGTTGAAAAGGAGTATAATATGTGACCTTTAAACAATAATTGATGCTTCTTACCAGCATTGCCTTTATAGTGAGAGCTTTGTGAGGTCACTTTATAGCAAAAGACTGGTTAGAATAAGAATGTGGTTTGGAGTGAAGAAACACATCTTAGGTCACATTTCTGATCTGCAGACACAGCAGGATGACTCTGCTTCAGGAATGATGGCCGTCTTATATTGCTACTGTTTCCACTTGATTGCTGATGCCTGTAGGATTTATAAAGTGTAGGATGACTGCTATAGCCATTTAGAACAATAAGTGCAGTGATGCCATCAGACTTGCTTCCTCAAAATCAGGAAACACATTCCTGGGAAGCGTGGGGCCAATATGTAGCTCCTAAAAAAAGAGGTGGTTTAAGTTTACCATGAAACCTGTAGAATTTGACTTTTTGAAACCCAAGAACATCTGTGGACTGACTCCATGTGGGTGTATGATTTAAATGATTGACACATCCACTGATTCCAAGACCCCCCAGTGTTTAAGGGATATCTCATCATTCGGTATAAGGGTCAATGACGTGACGCTCATTTTTTTGTGTCCATAAGGTTTAGTTAACTTTTAAAGGCTTGAAATTTAAAAATAAATGCACAAATGACATGCTTTCATCCTTTGGTGTGTAACCACCATTGAAGGAGCCATTTTGTTAATATATTCATCATATCATGTGACAAGAAATTATATCACAAAGAAGAACCCCTGATGGGCCAAGTTTAGCAACTCTCTTTAAAACATGAGATAATTTTACATTTTAAGGGCGTGGTCAGGTATGTCAAATTGTATGACCTCAGAAAAACATTAACAATTTATGATAATTATAAAAATTTGTATTCACTTCGAAAATTAGATTTGAAATGTTCACACCAGGAAATGTGCTTACATAGGTCTCAATGATATGAATACCTGTCAAATTTGATTTGAAGTGGAAATGTCAAATGGTGTAACCAGTTACACTATTTGACTTTTATGACAAGCCTTTCTGTTAGAGGCCACTTTTGTCAAATATCAGTATTTTTTAATGTTGATTATAGTGGTTATTCATCCACAACCTTATTATCAAGGGTCTAGGACAAAATACCCTGGCATTTTGTAAATGTTTAGCTTCAAATTGCATATTTGTGTTCCATTTACTTACATTTATAAAGGTGCACTATGTAGTTTTGGTAGAGAAATGTGAAAGTTGGAGAAATTTACAGATTATGTGGTATATGTCCATCATAACTCTAAACACAAACTGTTCTCAGATGAAAATTTGGTCCCTGGAACTGTTTGAAGATAAACTGCTACTGAAGAAGTTATGGTGGGGGGCCTGCAACAGTGAAAGCGTAACTCTCCTGGTAGCTTTATATCTCCAAACAGAGTTCCAGGGACCCATTTTTTACTTTGAATAAAGTTTGTGTATTCAGTTCAGAAAATATATCAAAGAATTGTTTCACTTCTCCAACTTTCAAATTTCACAACCAAATCTACATAGTGCACCTTTAAACATGATCTAATATATGTATGTATGCTGTAATATTGGCACCAGTAGTTGCATTTTAGATGTGTCGGCTATCAGGGGCCATGTGGTAGGTAGTATCAGCGTGTCACTACCTGGAGCTTGTTTGCCAAAGTCTGGTACTATAGAAGGTGGCAATGCTGTTTGTGCTGTGATGGCCATGATGTAAAGAAGGAGAGATGTAAAGTGTTGCCTGTGGGTATGTTATCCTTTGATTAGGGCACAAGTACCTTGAGTTTATTCCAAATACTGAAGAAATGAATTCCCCCTGAAGATTTTGGTCAGATGTTGTAATTTACTTAAGATACAAATTAATTAAGAATGCACCGATCCTGACTAAGACAGCTAGATCAGGTATCAGTAAGAATTTGCCGATCTATGAGACCCATCCAAAAGGCCGATCTATTCACTTCAGTTTTATGCTACTCTGTGTTTAAGACAAATGTGCTACATTACTGTCATCAGTGTACTGGTATTCTGTGCACTTTAGTAGGTGGAGCAAACAACAATGGAGGAAGCTAACAACAATTTCTTCAAGAAACAATGGCCTTTGACTGTAAAAGCAGCATGGTCAGTTGATGTAACTGGTTTGCGTCAATTGGTGTAACCAGTATTTCTTGTAAAAAAATATAATAATATACAGGAAAATTAAAATGGAATAAAAGTAGTCCTCTATTGCAGTGAAATAACATGTTTTTTTAACAATTTTTACATAATTTGCCAAAAATTAATTAGAAAACAAAGGTGTTTTCAGCTTTGTGTCCCGCTCAGTATTGAAAAAGGGCATAACTTATAAATTTAGGGATAATCCTAATAAAATCTATTTTCTTGTGCTATTTTAAAATGAAGTAATTACAATCATGAGTACACTTACATATACTCTAGATGTATAAAATATTCAATATTCTTAATTTTTCAGTGGTTACACCACTTGACATTTTTAGGTCCATTTAGTCTTACCTTTTGAAAAAAAAGGTTTAAATGTCATTTTAAAAAACACAAAACCAACATGAATACAAATCTCACATTTTAATGAACCTGATGCATGCTTTCAAATTGTGTTTTTAAAAGATTTTTGAATTGGTCATCTGAACAACCCTTATTTGTCACTGACCCATAAAATGATTGACGGCAGCTATGTTTTTATGCACACACACACACATACACACACTCTCCCCTCCCTCTCTGTCTTTTGTAAGCTGATCCAAAAAACATTAAAGATGATGAAGGGCCAGAACTGATAACTGATAAGAAAGGAGGACAGAAAGTTCTTGGGGAACAGGAGAATTAAAGGGAAAGAGTCAACTGGTTGAGCATGAGGGCCAGTATTTGTGTTTTTAATGGAACCAGTCCAGAGCTCACCTCCATTCAGATTTAAGACTGTGTATATTTTGCAGATCAAACGCAGCGAGTGAGCATGAACACACACATGCATGCACATACTGCAGTGAATGAATGTATTCATTTCAGCCTTCAATGCCTCCTTCTCTTTCTTCCCTTTTATATTTTTTCCAACACGCACTTCACTACTTAGTCTTATGTAAAATATAAGAGAACACATGTGCCTCCGCTGTGCACCGGAAACCACTTAAGACTAGACTGTAGAGGTTTAACACCTGCTCTTTCCTTTTCAAGTTTGACCAGTGGAGGATCATTAAGGCCAACACCAACACTTTGGATTTCAATGGAGATTGCACTGGTCATACACCCATAGCACCAGTTGCAGGATATAAACGTCATCACCCGCCTCTAACTTGCTTACTGTGAATTTTCTTGAATATCACCTGCAGCTAATCCCAATTTCTCAGACGAAATATATTCGGGGCCTTGCAGGGAAAATTCCTGGTAAAGTCGGAATGACTAATTCAGCTGTGAAATCCTGGAGCGAGAGCTATTCTTAGAAAAGGATAAACAGTTGAAAAATTTGTGGATTAATGGCAAAATTATACATTTCAGCAGCCAAGACACATACTCCAAACAGCCTCAACAATGACAACTTAAAACATTTTCACAAACCACAATTGTTTTGTCAGAAGTGTTAAAATCATCTAATTGGTGTTAAATTGTGCACTAGCCAATTGTTATCCAGCTGTTAAGTTAGTAGCTCAATTCTGAAGAGTTGGTGGGAGTATGGTCAGCACTCCCACAGTCAAAGGGGGATCTGTTTGGTCTCATGTCTCCAGTTAAACTCTCTTGGGCCTTTTTATTTTACAGTCATCTATCAAGTGTTGCTTCTATGTGAAATCTCTTGATATCTTCAGTAGCTTTCACAGCTTTCTCATATTTTTTACAGTACTTACTGACACAAACCAGAAACTGTTCCACTACTTACTCTTACGGGTTGCTCTCAGAACTAATATGTTGAACTAAAGTATTCCCTGTTCCACAAACCCTGAGAGTACATTTTGAAGAAGACAGGTTGTACTGAAGAGTTAGTGTCAGTTACATCATTTGAAGTAAAATCCTGTGATATCACAGTGATCACAGTTAAAACAGCAAATAAATCACAACTCGTGGTTCATCACTGTATCCTGCTCAGGCAGTGGATGAGGAAAACTGTCATTTCAAGTTTGCTGATAGATCTCAGTAGCCTGATAATACAACTGAACTGCCTTTTTGGTTCTGTCTTTTTTGGTTCTCTTTTAGCCTTCCACTGTTAAAGCAGATTTCTTAAGGTAGATCGATATTATTATAGGGGTTGGCTTTTTCAAGGATGTAGCTAGCTAGCTAGCACTGCAAGCAGATGAGTTATGCACCATTGCTTAACTATTTCTCCAACTGGTGAAAACAGCTGTCAGTGGGAACAACACAAGGCTTAGTAAGGCCAGAGATGTGGGTTGTGATTAAGAGTTCTTTAATCAGACTTCAGTCAGTTCGCATGATTTTTTGTTACTAAGTGATTATAAGCATACTTCCCAGACTTTAATTTGGGTACATGTGCACGTGTGGGTCGGCTTTGGTTAAACACGACAACCTGTATGTGATATATCTTTCTGTGAAAAGACTGGTTCTGGTGCTTTTGTTGGTTTTTCACTTACAGATGTAATGGAAATATTTTGACCCAGTTTCTTACTTGGACAACTAAAACAAGTGTAACTCTACCAAACAAAATAACCTGCAGCAGATTAAGTGATTCCTACAGCTCCAGCCATGTCTGAGCAGCAACAGCCTCTGATAGTACTGCTCCACCTCTGCTTCTCCCCTCTCTCTCTCTCTCTCTACGTGGCAACACCAAACAGATGCTGAGCTGAGTGTGGTGCTGCTGAGTGGTCTGGTGGTTTTTGTTGTTCTTATATAACAAGCCTGGTTGGCTGGCTGATCACAGCTTAAAAGAACTTTGAGGGCCGTCCTGGTCTGTTTAATCCAGTCACCCCACCAGCTAGATGCTGGAGGCCTGTTCTGATTGTCTTTGACCTTCTTCAAAGAGCTCCTCCGCCTCTTTCTTTCCCGCTCTTTTCTTTGTTGTTGTCACTCTAAGCCCTGCTGTTGCTCTCATCTTTGGGTTCTATCCTTTAATCCCGGCTATGATAACTGTGGGATAAGTCTGTCATTCCACTGTGCTACCCACCCTCTTACCCCACCATCTGTTTATATAGTGTCTAGACACACATGCCATAATTGATGAAGCAAGAGGACACCTCGGTGTACTGCCGGACAGTTTGGACGTCATGGAGTGTGCATCTCCTTCTGCAGAAGGATCACATGTAAATTCAATAGAACCTTTTCTTTGTGTCAATTCATGGTTCTTCTGAGACTTTATCTGCATGCGTTTGAGATTCAGAGAGTATACCTACCTGTGTTTCAACTGTATGTCTGCACACTTTGGATAAGAACTTGACTTTGCTTTGCCTCACAATTTTCTAATTTTTGTATACATGCATGTGTGTATTTATAAACACTTGAACTGGAAGGGAGACGTGGAGCCATTATGACTCAGTGTTTCCTCCAGCTGTTGGCCAGAGTCTCACCCTGTGTGGGTCAGTGCCGGCCAAACCAGTGACCTCATCAGGAGGCTTCCTGTGATAGCACGTTTCTCAAACACTTTCTGCTGACTCTCAATATTTACCAGCCTCCTGCATGAGGTTTAGTTTCCAAATGAGCTTGCTATGCATGTCTGGGACACATATTGAATTCAGGGTTAAGATAAAAGATGTTTATGTAGGCATGTCTGAACCCTACAGGCACAGAATCACTTTACTTCCAGGCCAAGTCTAAATCCCCATCTTACTGTTTGTCTGCTTATCTTGCACAGATAGCATACTATTGTGCTAAATACACAAGCTGCTATGATTAACTGAAATGCAATGAATGCAGAAGATCTAACTGAAACAAGCAGTCTGGTTCAGGAGTTCTGGTGTAGTGTGGCATGGCCACGTGGCGGTAATCAGGGGTTAGAGTAGATGATGCTGATGATGGTGTTTTATGAGAACAACCTCAGCAGTCCTCTGCTCCCTGTTTGGGCAGCTGCTCTGAGGAGCTCTGACATCACCAGCAGGAGTCAATCCAGAGCTGGTGTATGGTTCAAGAACAGTGTGGGTGAACTTGACCACTAGAGGACTTTCTCACAGTCCTGCTAAAGGTTACACAAATGGCAAGTCAAAGGTTACACAAATGGCAAGTCTCCACATATCATTGCAGGTTTAATCAACGTCATCTCTTAAACTGGCAACCACAGAAAAAGTTGTATTTCCCTGCCAACACAAAGGGTTTCTGCTCTTTACCCTCCAACTGGAGAAATAATACCTTTCAGTAACATTTGGGGCAGTGGGGCAAAGAGCAAACTCCTGTTTCAGGATTACTAATATTCATGATAAATCAGAGCTTTCTTATAACAAAGTCATCAAATACTGATGCTTTTTCCTGGTGTTTGGTGTCTCATACTGATGTACTGTACATGTGATTAAGCTGAACTGGTCTGTTTGATAAGTACAGCAAAGAACGTTTGAGTTTAGGCAAAGCATCATGATTTTTGTCAAGAAAAATAATCAATATCTACCTTCACAAAGGGTTTGAATACCAATCTCCTGATGTAAAATTCCTACATGCTTTGACTTTTGTAACATCCCCTGACCTCCACCTCAAACAGGCTTTATTGATCTTGCTACTACGTCACTTACTCTAATCATCTAATACAGCTGTTCAGGGGTTTACAATAGCGTCAGTTGAAAGCTTGGTGCATTTTGTGCTAATAATAGACGATGCCTTGTGCGTCAGTATGAGACGGAGAGAGCCATGGGAAACAGTGTCACTATTTAACTTCATATTTGTAAATCCCAATGTTACTAAGAGGTATGTAAAGACAACAAGAATCGATGTCAATGAACCTTAATCCTATTTTTTTGTCAGCTATTTTCATGTAATGACACAGACTGAGAACGAATCTGTCCGATCAAGTTCAACAAGCCAATGATTCGCTGATCACATTGTATGTTTGCATCTCGGTAATTAATCATGGGGGAAAAGAAAACTTCCTGAATTTTCACCAAAACAAAACAGGGTTGAGATAAACAGCCCGATGATATTTCCTTTTTGGCAGAACAAGTGAAAGAAACATGTTTTTACATGTGTTTGTGTATGGGGGATGGGAGGAGATTGGTGAAGTTCTCACATCTGCTAACAAACTTCATTGAGAGAGTTTGACAATGCTCAGCAGAAACTAGACGGCAACATAACAAACATTCTATTAATGGTTGTTTTTGTATCCCAGTAATAACAAAACAGTTCACATCTGGTAGGTTTATTCATTGTGTAATTACTTTTATATATAAAAAAATATTAAAAGGAGTAAAAAGGAAATAACTTTGTTAAAACTACTGATTTATACGTTTAAGACCTGAGACATAAGATGTAGGATTTGAACTTGACTTTCATGACAAGAGCATCAACTTAGCAAAATAAATTCACTATTAAAAATGTTAATCGGAGCCATTTGTGAACACCTTTCTAAACTATTTACTGGTCTTCACAGTGACTGATGTGGTTTCCTGTACCTGTGCTTGCACATTTACTTTGTCTTTGTTCTGTTTTGAACACTTTGTCGTTAAATACCTCGTTAATATTGTTGACTTGACCCGAATCGTTGAGCTCAACTTTCAGAAACACATTAAAAAAGGGCTGAGGTGGCCCCAACTCGACATGAATGCAGGCCAGATAAATGAGGGGAAGCGGGGGCGAGATGGCTATCACTATACATCACTTTCAGCAAGTGGTTTAACTGATAACTGACAAGTCATACAAGAAGGCCAGCTCTTGTAGTGCCTGGGCTCTGCCTCTCCTGAAAAGAAAGCCCTTCCTCTCCCACACAGCCTTGAATAGAGAAGTGCTCTGTGGCCACACACATCTCTGCCAGGCCGTATCTCAGTGCCAAACATTTGAGCCCTCTCCCTGTTGAAGGCCTGTGGTCTTTTGTCTCCGTGTCTGATCAGCGACTGTGGTTGAGAGAGGCTCAATAGAGGAGGGCCTCCCTATCGTGTTAGGCTCAGGTCTCTCTCAATAGGGTTTGTTTCTCCTGGAGCAGAGGGCATCAGCATTGAAGCTGCAGCTCAGAGAACACACAGGGAAACAAAAGGAGGGGACCGAGGTGACATCCAACAGATTTCTATTTGCAAGTAGGATTTGTGCTTTGGAGGACATAGGAGTGTGAGCAGCAATGTTCCTCTTTCATGTCCTATCTCGGAATCTCATACACTGACTCAATCGTGGCTTTGTGCAGAATTACAACATCTCCTAGTCAAATTAGAATCTTAATATTCTTTTTGAGTGTTTGAATAATTTGGTTCCATGTTTTCTTTGTCATCACAACATACGACTGTATATCTTAACCCCTTATTTAGTCTCATAGAGAGGCACAAGGCCACAAACTTTCTTTTCAAAAATAAAAAAGTTTTGGCTAAAGGAAGAGATCAATGATTTTTTTTCTGATATTACAATAAGCTTTGTGGAAATGCAGCATTTTTGCATCAGTCTGATGAAGTGCTGTAGGTCAAACATTGTACTTTTACTCTGTAAAACGTTGCCTGCTAACGTTTTCTCCTAGAGAGCCTACAGTCAGGAATCACCTGCTTTCTATGTTTATGAACCTGTGACTTCTCCAGAGCTGCTTTGTTCAGTCGTCGAGGCAATCCTTAAGCTAGCACTTGACACAAATGTATAAAATGTAGGCCGACTGCCTCTTGTTAAACATCAACAAGATATTCATACTAATGTTCATACAGAATATGTGATGTGTGGTCTGGGCATGAAGTGGGTCTGACTCTGCATTTTGTGGTCTCCAAAATGTCTTCAAACTTTCCCTGCCAACGACAGCAACTGTATTTATAAGGGAAACTAAAAATCCACAGGGTTTCTCTCACTTAAATGACTTTCATGGAAATCCTTGAGACAAAAAGAACAGCCAACAAAAGTGCAACAAAGCAAAAGCTCACAACATCATGCAAAATGATAAAACTGAGAAAAAACATAGAATTTCTTTTAGCAGAATTCCCTTCTCCCAAATCGAACATCATACTTCTACACACAGAGCTGGAAATACTTTTTTCACTAACTAGTACTGTATATGTGGAATGTATTGCATTTTCCAAGAACCTCATTCACCATTGTACTCAAATCTGCAACCTGTCCCTCATCTGTTTTGTAAATATCAGCAGGTATCAAAAAAAAGACAACATTTCAAAGAGGGAAAGTTTATGGGAAACATTTGAGGACAGTGTTAACATTGTTTTAAGGAGAGTAATCCTGTGGGTGAAATAAACCACACAGTGGCATTAAGGAGTTTAACTTGTCCCTGTAATGATGGGAGTGTCTCTGCTGTAAGCCTGCAGTTCTGTGTGGTTGTTGCAGATGGAAATTAAGAGGTTGAGGTAGCATAATGTTTAAATTTCTGAATCTTTACGTTGAGAACATATACAGCCTTTGAACTCCCTGGGCAGCGCAGAGGAAGAGAGGCAGAACGGGCATTTTATCAGTTTCAAAGAGCTGCTGCTTTCATCTTCCTTGTTTGCCTTCTGGTGAACTAATTAGCTGTTTCCTTCCCGCTGAGTGTTTTGGGGTGGGCATGGCAGAAGTCCGAGGTTAAAGGGTGGCACTGGCCAGCGGGGAGATTACAGGTTTGGCTCGTTACCACAGCTTCTGGAACATGGAGCTGCGGGCATTACATGTGTTGGCACAGGGTGCGGGCACTTCAGATGTGGTCAGGGACATGTGGAAGCTTTCGAGGGTTTATCCTGCCCTGCCCAGGTTAGGACTGCTGATGGGAGAAGACTGGCATTTACAGAAGTCAGACATTGAAAACCTGTACTCAGACGAACAAACATAGGGATGCTTGTGTGTAAACATAAGAGTTTGTGTGCATGCTTTTAGGTCCGTTATAACGTGGTGCTTTCTGAGTGTGCATTACGATAACTACACTTTGGTTTTGAGAAACACAAACCAAAAATTAAAGTCAAGAAATATGTTTGCAGTTGTGCTTTCAGGATTGGTTTACCTCTGAATCATCAGTTTGCATGTTTGGCTCTTTTAGGTTCACACTTCACTGTTACAAGCCAACAGGGGACTGTTAACAGAATTAACAAGGAGGCACAACTGAGCAAGCGGCATATTTAGCTCCTTTGGGAGCAGGACCGCTTGATTGAAGTTCAGGTTCTTTCTTTGCTTAACTTAAAGTGAAAAACTCATAGATTTTAAATGCACATACAATCAAATATTCTTGACTCGATGCCTGTCTGAACTTTTCGACAGTAAGATTGAAGCACAATCTTTATTGGATTACTGTTCTCACCTTTTCCTTTGCTTGTTTTGAGACAGTGTTCCTCCTTAATGCCTGAGGAGGCCTCTGACAGACATGATGACTAACAGAGTCTGACTGACAGGACCTTTGAATTAGAGAGATTGGCAGCTCTGTTTACACACTGTGCACAGGGGCGTTACAAATCCAATGCTCAAGTCAAAAGTCAAAGAAACCTCAAAATTTGGGTCAGTGTTTCCCACGCCAAAGTCTATGAACCATGCTAATTTTGCTATGATGAAACCCCCACCCCACCCTGCTCTTTTCTCTCTGCATCACTAGCGTCCTGCCCTGACCCAAACAGCCGTATCTTTCATCATAAAGTCACTCTGAAGTCAAGGGTTTCCACTCTGCCCAGCCAAGCTGCCTGCTTTCTTTGTGTGGGATGTTAAGTGGCCAGTTTAGGCTGAAATGTGGATGGTATGTGTTTCACATGTGACACTGGCCCTCTGTAAAGGCCCATAACACTGTGTGGATAGTTATCTTAATGAGACAAAGGACTCTTTTTATGGGTCTGTTTGTTCATATTCTAACATCTATAACATGTTTGATATTTTCAGATTTTTTTCTTATACAAACCACCTGACATTGTTTTTCTTCAAGAGCAGACACATAGTGGTGTTTGATCAGGTAAACATAATGACCTTGGGTTGTCTCTCCTAATCAATCATTATCCAATAAAAAAAACAATGCGCTCTTACTTTGAAAATACATTTATATTCTAAAATCTTCAGAAAATATGAGAAAATCTGTAAAACATTGATGTTCAGTACAGCAGGAAACTGGATGTTCCCACTGATGACAGCATGGGCTCACAGTTTACAAACCTACAGCACCAGGTACATATTTAGAAAGTGTGATAGATGTATGAGAAGAAAAGTGACCCTGTCTTCAGTGAAATGTAGCCTATAGCTTCCTAGCCAATACTCTGGCCGGTTTCTTAGTAAAGGAGCCTTGCTGATCGACATGTACCACATAAAAATAATTTTGACATAGTATAATGTTTCTGATAAATTATAGCCTCGTGGTGTTGCCATTTAATATATGACACAAAAACTTTTACAGTGGCTGATGAATTCCTTATGTTTGGAAGACATTAGCAAACAAAAGCAAAAAGCAAACAAAATGTAAGTCCATGTCTACCATTGGTATTTTACTGCATACAGGCTTGTTTGTGCTTGTGTTTGCGCTTGTGTGTGTGTGTGTGTTTTGTTGGTCCTTTTTCAGTTTTGAAGTGTCCAAATGTGAGATGTAAAAGTAACAACCCATTTTCTGTCAGAAAAAGCACAAGACGAGGATGTAAGAATGCTGTTAGTGCCACTCTGAGTGCATCTCAGCTAATGAAAGAGCAGTGGGAGACTGTGAGAGGGTTGAACCTCCTTTTACAGCCTCATATTAAGCTCAGCTTGCCTCATGTATTTTAAGACTTTTTTTTCTCCAATATATCCTTCATGGTCAGCTGTGGCAGACAGCAGACCAAGCAGAGCAGTGGTGCATCGTGGGCCAGCTGCTGTTGCAAACACACAGGGAGTCAGAAGCAACCAGCTGGCTCTCTGTAAAGTAGAAAATCTTTTTCGATAATTGAGGAAGGTTATAATTCTGAGCTGCTTCTGTCTATTTGAGGTCCGTTAAGTACAGACTGCAATGAGCCTCTGCGAACAACGGATGGATCCAAACTCGAGTTTTGGTGTCAGAAATAACTAGTGCCCTTTTACAGTTGGATGATTTAGTACTGTCAGCGAAATAACTAACTATGTTTAAGTTGACCTTAACATGCTGACCTGTGGTAACTATACAGAAATGACATGTCATATACATTTTACATTTTGTAGAATAACATTTTGTAGAATAAAAAAGCCGACTCAACTTTAAAGATGTTAGAATTAATCTCAAAAACTCTTAAAGGTAAGGATGCTAAAAGAAAGGAGATGACAGGAAGGAAATAAGAAAACGTTGTAGATGTTCATCCATATCAGAAATGTTGTGTTTTTTCTTGTTTCCTTCCCAACATCCCCTTTCTTTTAGCAGCCTTGCCTTTTATAGTTGTTGAGATGAATTCTATAATCTCCTCTTTAAATGTAGTCGGCTTGTTTTATTCTACAAAATGTAGGACAAATGGATTTGAAGCTTATCTGTGGTCATCAGCACTGATGAGTCCTCTGATTTCAAGTCCACCAAATTTAACTTATGTTTTATTTCATATCTTAAGTGTTCTACTTCCCTCTATCAGTGTGTCTCGTTAGAACTGCTTTTACACAGCCAGGTACACAGAAAGTGCCAGTGGCTTGGAAAGGCTGTAAAATCGCAGCGGCCTGGGCCAAGCATCCATGAATCTGATCCACAGTCTTCCTTCTGACTCAACAGTCAGCAACAGCAGCTGGCATGTTGTGGCTGAGGTTTCAGCGGGTCGCTGGTCCTTTTTAGATGAAAATGAACGAGTAAATGAAAATGCCCTCCGTTCTGTATCATGCCTCACTTGCAGAGAATAGTAGAGAGGGCTGTTCTCCTTCTCAAAATAGGACTAGGTGCTTGTTCAGGGCAACTCAGGGACAAAGCTCAGCCATTTCTATCAAGCTGCAGCCTGCAGCTGCACTTTGTTGAAGTCACACTAACTTGACACCTTTTTCTCAGTGAGATTGATGTCTTCTCTCAATGGTCAAAGGTCAGTCTCTTCAAGGTGAAGCCCTTGACACTAAACGTGTGCATGTTTTTCCATATTCTCCACTCAGAGGTCAGGGTGAGTTAGATCAAAGGTATAGCTGGTTATTAGTCTGGGCCTTGTTGTGTGTGTGTGTGTGTTTCTGAGGAAGTGCATTGAAGAAAGTGGACATCACACCAGCATGAGAGCAAGCAGTGGCCTCTCTGAACACAGATCTTCAGAGGAGAGCCCCTCTGGGAGCAAACACCCTGGCAGAAACAGAGGACACGTCACTTCTCTCAACACTCAGGAATGTTTGAACAGAATAGATTGGTGAATATTTTCCAAAATATCCGATTGTTCGAAGTTCAAACAGAGTTTTCAGAGCGTAACTGAGCCGGGGGGTGAAATACCAAGAATCCAGATTGACCTTGATAAAGGTTGCTTAAAGGAAATTAAATCAAATCAGTTGACTTTGTACTGCCCAGACAGATATGGAAGTCATTTTGATGGTCTCATCTTCATCTCAGCAGGAGATTTATTTTTTATTTTTTTAAATAATATTTGTATTCCTTTCATCTTATAATATAGAACGAGAAGGCTTGGCTTGTGTCCACTAAGTTGTACACTTGGAAAGACGAGTCAGATTAATCTACGCCATTTTTAGTTGATATCTGAAGTCCCTCTCCTTCTTGATTGATTTTGATTGGACGGTGAGGGAGAAGTGACATTGACAAACATGGCGATGTTTCATAAGTTGAACTATTTTTAACTGGGAGCGCTTTGAGTGCAGTGACAAAAGAGTGACAACAATCGGTTTTAAGTGCTTACAACACAGAACTGCAACCCCGATTATACTTCTCCTATCAGTCATTTGGAGTCAGTTAATGTTAGCAATTCAAGCTCCTCCTCACTATGAAATGGCACTTGCTCAGCCGGTCAACATACAACAAGCTGTCATTGCACAATGTTCCTCTCCCCTAAACTATGGTTAGAGAAAGCATTTAACACACAGTGGTGTTTAACTCTGGATGATGCTGTGAAAGTTAAGACGGTATAATGAAGTATCTGTGTGTGTGTGTGTGTGTTTGCAGGGCATGGCGTTCTCCCTGGAGGAGCGTCTCCAGCTGGGGACCCACGGCCTTCTGCCTCCCTGCTTCATCAGCCAGGACGTCCAGCTGCTGCGGGTGCTCAAAAACTATGACATGCAGAAAGATGACCTGGACAGGTGAGGCTAACACACAAACAATTACCACAGCATAGTATCTTTTCATTCTCTATCAGCTTCAAATCACTGGAGTTGAACTTTAAATGACTCCCTGGAGTATTCCCTGAGTATGTGCTCACTCATACATCCCACTGTGCATGTGGAAGCCTTCAGAACACGAGGCGTAGATTAGCGATTAGTCCTCAGAGATCCATATCCATCTCCCCACACCACATATTTTACCGAACAAATCCCCTCAGTCTTTTCTCCTCCTCCTCCTCGTTCTCCTTCACGAGTGTTTTTATTACCTCCGCAGTGACCAAATGAAAACTGCAATTCCAGTTTTGCACACTTCATTAGACACTTAAGAGTCAAAGCTGATGGCATTATGTAATGAATCTGACTCATGGTAACGTTCAGTCTGGACTGATCACTGTTTTGAATTATTTACTGGCGCTGAAGATTATCCGACTGTTAAATTGTCTCTTATTTCAGTCGCCCTCTCTCAGTCAACCGTTCCATCAGCTGTCAATCCTAATGCCAAGGATGACTGAGCTGCTTCTGAGACTGACTTAAAGTTTAACAGTCATTTTAACTCTATAAAAAAATGCAGCACCTAAAAAACAGTCATTATGAGATTATGTAGCCAATTCCCATGCTTTACCAGTGTCACTGACAATCTATCTCTTTGCCTTGTTGCATTCCAGCTTTGGGCTCTGATCCTGGTCCTCCATTAAGGACTTCTATTTGCCTGCCATTGCTCAGGCCTGCTGTGTTTACTTACAGTCTGTTCCCTGACTCTGGGTCCTGGTCTGGTATTTACTGCTGGATGCTGGCATTTACTTTTCCTACAATAACTTTCACTGGTTCCCGTTCTATTTTTAATCAGAGATCTTGACTCCCATATTTTGCAGTCAGTGGAATGTGTGGTGTTTTTTCATTTATCGGACAAATTATGGCAAAGAAAATAGCCCTGCAGGCACAAGCTTTTATGATCTGAGTTGATGGAGAGACCTTAGTTCCTTCTGTGACTGAGTTGTCAACAGAGGAAATAGATGTTCAAAAGGCTTTGCCAACTGAAATACTGCAGTGTATAAAATGAAACAGCTCAGAGGAAGCCTCATATCCATAAAGGTTGCAGGGAAGCAGTAACAAGCTTCAAATGGTCCCAACAGAGCAGAGCAAGGGTGATCAGTCATGCTGTGATAGATTAGGATAGAGATAGATTATATCCTGGTTGCCTTATTTGACTTCAAAGGAAACTCTGTGTCAGTAAGTCGGCATAAATCCTTCTTTATAAAGCAGTGTGTACAGTAAATATTCCTCTTTCCTGGATGTGGATTAAACTTACCCCTTTTAAGGTTAGGAATAAAGAAAGAAACTTTCCTTCATGTTTGCCAGCATGAAATCACACAATAGCTCTCTTCAGTATGTTAGGATTTGATGTGTTATCTAATTATTAAAGGTCACATATTATGAAAAATACACTTGACCATGTTTTTCTAACACTAATATGTGTCCCTATCCTGTCTTCAACCCCCCCCCCCCCCCCAATTATGAGAAAAGTCCATCCTCTCCATCTTTTGCCTGCTCCACTTTTCAGAAAATATGGAGTTTTCATAGCAGGGCTGAAATAGAGGGCTTAATAGGCATGATCAAAGTGGATTTATAACAAGAAACTTCACAGACATGTTTTAGGGACTTATATAAACTTGACTATTTCAACATTTATAAAAAGCAAGTTTGTTGGTTTCTCGGATGTCCTTCAAATTAATATGCCATCTAAAAGAGGGAATGTAGTAATTGTCTTTGATACAGGCATATCAAATTGCTTTGTACCAACAACCAAGAGGGAACGTTTTAATCTTTTAATCCTTTATAATATTGTGCTAACTTGTTAGAACACAGAAAAAAGGGTGCATGGTTTGGTTTTCTTTTGGAGGGGGCACCCCTCGGACAGAGGCTAGCAGGTTCGACTCCTCATCCTGGGGCTATTTGGTACATGCCCCCCCCCCCCCCCCCCTTTCTCCCCACATGTCTTGTCAATCTTTAGCTGTTCTGTCTTATAAAAAGAACACAGCAAACAAACATTTTTACTTTTGCTTTCCATCACATCTCATACAGTTCCTCAAAAGATGGACTTTCATCAGTGTCATTAAGATAGTTGACATGTGGTTGAAAGCTTTAGAGTGTTAACTAATAAGATCAGGAATATATAGTATACTTCAGAAGATGCATCTATGGCAAATCTGACTTCAACTCCATGGACTAAGGCAAACCGAAGCTTTTTCTATGATGAATTGCATGTGGCAGAAGCTAATTTGGTTCACCAATATGAAAACAGTTTTCTACAAGAGCAACTGTCACCACAGTGTATTGTGCAGCTGCTGTAGCTTAACCTATAGCAGAAAGGGCGTGCATGCTTTTTATCCCCTTAACAAGAGGCACCTTGTACTCTTGGCTCTATGGAAACTTCTCTGATTAGATGTAGAGCCCTTTCTAGCGTGCTCTACTTAATTTGGGTCATATGCAAACCCTCAGTTCCTGTTCAGTCAGAACAAAGAGCTTGTGTAGACTAACAGAGGGGTGGATTTTTATTCTGTGTATTTTTCCAATAATTTGGAACAGAAGCGAATCAACTCCTTAACAGTAATTATTGTACATGTGAGCAGAGAGTTATTTTCTTCTCATCGCTTCCATCTTCCTTTTTTGTACACTCATTGCTTGGCTTTCACTGACAGTATTGAATTAGCCCAACAGACCAATTTGCAAATGCAAATTATTCTGCAACCTCAATTAAGTAACCAGCATCAAAATGGAAATGCATTCTAAAATGTGTGCCTCTCTCTTTCATTTACAAAAATTCCTCCAAGTGTTTCCTTGCAGTTCCCTTTATCTTGCCCAGTAACACACATCATTTAACATCTGACTTTAATAAACCATCCCTGGTCCTGAAGGTGTAAGTTCTCAAGATGTGAAAGATTAACATCCTGCTTCTCCCTGTCACTCACAGATATGTGTTTCTGATGGGGCTCCAGGACCGCAATGAGAAGCTCTTCTATCGGGTGCTTTCGTCAGACATCGAAAGGTTCATGCCCATCATTTACACTCCCATTGTGGGCCTGGCCTGCCAGCAATATGGACTCATATTTAGAAGACCAAGGTAAGACACACTTACCACAAGTTTCCATGTTGCAGTTGGAAAAAAATAATAGCAGTGAACAGGCTGGCCAAAAGGAAGTGGGTGTTACTGTTCTCTCTCACCCTGCTAATCTTCCACCACTCGGTTATGATGTGTTTTATGACCCTGGCAATTTCATAGTTTGTGTTTCTTCAAATGCTGGCTGTGTGGTACATACTGTATATTGTTGTAGAAAATAAATACTTGGTCACAGGTTTGCACCAATCACAGTTCATATTTATACATATTGTAGAGTTCAAATGATTAATCCACCATCACTCTGATGGCAATTGACTTACAACACAAGAAGTTAAATGTGTTTCAAACAACCTGAATTTTTCTCACCATCACTGGAAACACTGCAAATACCAGAACAATTTTAAGAGTTTTCCAACAGTAAACTTGGTCCTTTAATGAAAGCAAAATGCAACAAAGAAATGACCTTTATATTTAGACATTATTACTGTTAACATTTTAAATAATACAAAGGAACATAAAAAAAATATATTTCTAGATCCCTCGTCAAATTCCAACATTCTTCAGAAAGGCAGCCAATGAAAACAGTCAGGTAATAAAATCAGAGTAGAACAAACAAGTAGAACAAAAGATTGAGAAATAAATAGCCTACTGTATGTCTGTAAGAAGTACAATTCATCTGAAATAGTTTTGAATCAAGAAAAGGCTCTTTGAAGAAATGGTTTTAAGTAGATCACTGACTCAGTTGACCTGGCTAAATTTTGAGGGGTTGGAAAATGCTCTGTCCTCTTCAGCTTTCAGCCTGGCGTTGGGGGCACACTGGAGTCCTTTGGCCAAAGATCTCAACAAGTTGTGTCAGCTGGTACCGCACTAAGAGGTTCAGAGATAGAGTGGGTTGACCTGGAAAGACTTAGAAAAGTCAGTAAAATCTGTTTTTAAAGATTTATCCAAAGTGCAAGAACATTTAGATAGACTTAATAAGCTAACCATTAAGTATTTTGTAAATCGATCCAAGTCAGTTTAGTAGAGAAAAATCTTGTTTTTTGTCAACCTAGTCCTACACGAAACACTATGATGTCAACTGAAGTATCAGATCTGATGATAATCTACCCTGATGCAGCTCCATTAAATTGATTTTAAATGTTACACATTAAAGCACATCTTTTTAAGACACAGCAAATCAAAATATTCCATTGGTATGAAACCAAATATCCAATGATTTTTACATTGGTACCAAAATGTCAACCAGGTTTGGAGGATGCTTTGGCTCTTTCAACCATAACTCAGCCCGAGGTAAACAACTGTGAGCTGTTGAAAACAAAAAAATCAGGGTTCACCTTGGGTTGATCTGGCTCTCCTCTGAGCAGTCTGACATTCACTGGTTTCCTCTCCTCTTCTACTGTAAACACACTTTTACTCTCTGCTTCTCTCACACACATTCACACACCTTTTCTGCTAGTATCTGTTTTCCATCAAATGGGTTCATGAGGTCCAAGTCTCTCAATATCTGACAGCAACACTCCCTGAGCAGTTACTAGTAGATATGAAGTTGAAAGTGCTTTAATTCTTGGTGCAGCATTCAGTGAAATAATCTGTTTCATTTGGCTCTTCATCTTACGCAGGTGGTTACCAGGGTTGGGTTTGTTTTTACTCTTATCAGAGTGATAGGAGAAAGACCACCCTGGTTAACAGACCTTCACGGGCTCTTAAGCTCAATTACTGGTGTTAGCAATATTCTTTGACTTGACAGGATTTAAACAGATACGTATGAGCCTACACTGAAGAGCATGCCTATAGTTAGCCATTGCTAGTAGCATTGCAAGCATTCCTATAAATGTGATTGTCACTGGGATACATTTGGCTTTAGGTTTAGTATATCAGCATGGTTAGAATCACAAAACCATATAGAAATAAATGGTAGTTTGGAATCCTTTAGAAAGATGTCTGTGTGACTATCTTTCCAATCCACTGCAATAATGTTTCATTGATGGATTCATTACATTTCTTTCACAATTTGTTCTGATTAGCTGTGAAATCCAAGTTATATTAGTGTCCAAGCAGTTTTATGTTCAGTGCTTACCTTGGATGGATTTTAAAAATGGGGAAACCCAAGATCTCCCATGCAAATGACATTGTTACCCAACAGCTCCCCTTCTCCCGTCCCTGCAGAACTATTCAGAAAATATTCCTGGCATGTTTCCCCGACTCTCACCCTGAGCTGACAGTAGGAGTCATACACTCCCTCAATTCCACAGCACTGAGGAGCTGCTGGCTGCGGCCCAGGGGTTGAGAGTTGGGCCTGTATTGGAAATGCACATCAGGGGATCAGTTAGCAGGATACTTTGCGGGCATTGTGGACTTTCTTGACAGAGTTAGAGTTTCAGCTATAGGCTGATTCTCACAAATAATCATTCCTGAGAAAAGGTGAGCAGCTGGGGCCATGATAGATATGACTCTGCTGTTCAGAATCTTTATTTTGTCTTTACCCTTTTAGCCAAGCTAGAGGCATGGTTCCAAGGAAAGTTAAGTCAGCCAGTCTTTGAATATCATTGCTCATGACTGAACTATCTCAACAAATACAGGAAAGATTGCAATACAATTATACTTCAAACATATATTAACACTCTGGGTCCTCAGAGGATGAAGCCAACAAACGTTATAATCTACTAATTTCTGCTCTGTTACTCTAATTAACTTGGATTGTTTTTGGATAAAAAATCTGGAATTCTGGATGGTTTGGACAAAAATTAGAACATTGTTTCATGGTTCACTGAGGATATCTTGTTTTTGCATTTGGTCAGCATTATTTGGGTTTCAGTTTAATCCCTCTGACAATTTCTTGATGATTTGCTTGAAAATTGGACACATACAGATTACCCATTAGGAAGATATGTCAAGACTTACAGTCAATCCTTTTTAATTTCCATTGTGTCGATCACAAATACGTTTATTTCATGACATTCACTTTTCAATCAAGACAAGAGACCTCATTACAAGTAAAAGGTTATTTTGATACCACTGCGTTTCAGCGTATGCTTGCATAGCGGCTTGAATGGCTGTATTGGTGGATCAGGTAATGTTTCTAATTTCTGCAAGATGTGAGGTGTACTGAATGGTTCTGTTTCAATCTAAATCTATTGCACAGGACTTTTAGCATTCTTTAGGAATGCCTGTAATGGATTACCATTTCCTCTGTGTATCCACGTGTGTGTGTGTGTGTGTGTGTGTGTGTGTGTGTGTGTGTGTGTGTGTGTGTGTGTGTGTGTGTGTGTGTGCGTGCATGTAGTTCAGCTGGACCACCACAGCAGCAGATTAGGTCTCTAATCACTGGCTCACAGGTAGGTATAAAGACTTTCTGTATGGAAGTAGCAGCCTCGCCTTGTCTTGCCTGACTTTACCCGCTAATCTGCCTCACAGAGACTAAACACTCAGACACCAGGCTCTGTACCAGAGGCCAAAGGCCAAGCCCCATTAAGTGTCTAAACAAGGCTGATTCACTGATCTTTGGACGGGGCAGAGGCAGGAAGGAGAGCAGGAAAAAGGAACACATTCACTACATTACAAGATTAGTGGACATGCTTACTTTTATTAGTTTGTACGCTCATGAGCGGACAGTGTTCAGCAGAGAGAGTTGGTCTGTCTTCACACAAGTCTGTGTCTGTTTTCACCATGAATGCGGGTTGTACACTTTGTTTGACAGGTGAAAGTACTCAGTTGTGATAAATGATAATGTTTAGTAACAGAAAAATTATCCTAAGGATTACATGAATGTAATTTGGTTTAAAATCAGTCATTTGCAGCGTCATCATGCCCTCTGTGGTGTACTGCCATCGACTGTCCAAATAAACTTATAAATAATAAAGTCATGAATAAAAGTTTGACTGAAGGAGCGCTCTTGTTAAGGGACCTAAACCAATCCATCTAGATGATGGAGATGGATGATCATCGGTAGCCTGTTAGAGGATTCTTAGTTCAAGGATCAAGGGTCAGCAAGTACTACAGCTGTCTGTCGGGGCTGGATAGTAAGACATAGACATTTCTAATCTCCTGAGAGGTAGGGTAGGGCAACGACCAGATGCTTTACTTCTCTCTTCTCTGCCATTCAAACTACATTAGCCACAGTTATTATTGACTGTATTACAATATATCTTTTTCTATAATTTGGAATGCTTTGGTTGTAAATTGCACTTGCCAAATAAATCAATATATAACAAGTCTTAAGTAGTTCTTAAAGTGACTTAATGAACAAAGGGTAGTTGATGACTGCAAGCAGACTGAGAACCGACACCTCAAAGGATAAGGTTGGAGAGATTTTATTTATTTTTTTGCCACCAAAATGTTCAATTTAAAGATAAAAATCAGCTGAGCATTAGTTAAGTATTGATACATTTCATCTCCCATAGCCCTGTTTAAGTTTTAGGGGATTATTTTCACTTGCTGATATTGCAGTCTATAGTATACAGTCTTATCTGCAAGACACTAAACTGCTCCACTTGATCAGTTTGGGGTTAAGTACCTTGAGGGCACCTCAGAATAAATCTGAGTTGGGAAAGTCAAAAAGTAGCAACCCCCCTCCATTACTGTCAGCTCTGCTTTGTAGCAGCAGGGTGACCAAATGACCAAAGCCCGAATGGATTTTACCCAATGAAATTATCCCACCAGTGCAACAGTGTATCTGGCTGATATGTTTTTGAAGTTTTGTTTTTATATAACAATGGCGCTCTAACGCACAAAGGAGCCAGATATCATATAACAGGCACTATTCAATGCTGGTGTTGTCATTTCATTGGATTTCTCGACGTAAAAATTATTCGAGGCCTGTTTTCATGTCAAAGTTCAACAAAAATGTTAAATCATTGAACAGAAAAAGAAAAATCTGTGATTAGCACTTTATTTCAAGAGAGATTAGTCTGAAATGGACTGGCTCTATCAGACAACAAAAAGAATATTAACATTAATAGTCATCAGTACTATTACTTGTAGTGTAGGACAATGTATTAGACGATAACATATCTGTGTGTGCGAATGAAACCATTCAGAAACACAGTGCTATGAGACATATGAAATACTAACTAAAAATATATATATTGTTAGCATCATAGCATAATTGCCTAAATCATATTTTAAGAAAAGAAGGGAAAACATATTCCAAGTCATGTGACTCGAGTCCACCGCTCTGCAGTTCATAATTCCCATGATCGACTGAAAGTACATTTACGGTATAGAAAGTTGAAGAAATATGAGCTAGCTTACCAGATGAATCAAAGAGAAGAGCTAATGCTTCACTTGTGGTCAGCTGAGCCCTGTTTTTCATGGGGTATGTAGCGTCAAAAATGCCTAAGTAAAAAGAGATGACTTAGGCAGATAGTGATTTTGGAGTGTAACAAGCATTCTGATAGGCTGAGGACATAGCCAATAATGCACGGTGAATCAGCAGTATTAGGAGAGTAGAGTTAGGCAGACATCACAATTATGCCAAAATATGACTTGGGCAATTATGCTAACCATAAGCAAACATAATAAATAAAAAACTAAAGGCTGCCATAGTAACGTCTTTTAAGGCTGACCTGTGGGCCTTAGGGTGAGCTAAAGGAGGTTATAAAGGCATAATGAAAGACGTCTGTGGAAGCTGCCCCTGCCACCTCTGGTGTGGCACATGCGGGATGATAAAGTGTTCCAACCCTGCAGATTAGGGGTATTTGAGCTGTGATCTCAGCCCTTCAGGCCCACACACAGAGTTACTCCACACATGTATGAGAGTAACGACTTCTTTTGGATTGATGAGCATCCAGGGGAAGAAGAAATTAGCCTTGTCTTGTGGATCATTAATCAACAAAACTATTGAACCATGATAACATGCTTAAAAAACATGGATATTAAACAAACACTACTCCACATAGAGGAAGTCCAGAGAGAGTTTCCTTCCTGATCGTAACCAATTGCATGGCTTTGTCTGATGTATTTGTTTATAGCATATTTACTTTCTAATAGACCGTGAGTGCGTCAGTATGTGCCACAGCTAAAAGGAAGAAGCCTTGAAGAGGTAGAGAGGTTTAAAATAACAGTGATCTCATGAGGAACATGGCAAACATATGGGATTAGTACTAAATATTAATTCTGGACTTTGAGGATCTTGTTTAAAGATATACAAAGATCATGTGGGAGGAAGTTTTAGTGCCAGTGAAAGCAAATACACTTAATGGCACAGTACACTGTAACTCCAGTTCTCCTGTTGTATCCCTTAGGATAATAAATGATGAATGTATCAGAGAATAACCAACACAATTCCACTTCAAAAAAATATAATCAAACAAAACAGCAATTTTCTCCACTAATACTACCTGGCTGAATTGAGACTTGTGATATATATACTATGAACCTTCTTGAATTAACTGACTGATGTCATTGGGTGTCTTTGTCCGTTAGGTGACCCACACCTTGCAGGTCTTAGAGGTCCTTTAAGAGTCTCTTTCCAGGGCTCAGTCTGCCAGCTCATGGTCAATCAAATACTGGCACCCCATTTCAGAAGATGAAAAGGAACTTCTGTTTTTTGTTCCCTTTTAATTTTGTGATTTCAGTTTGACTCTACTGGAGCTGCTGAATGATGCATTAATGCAAGCTTCTATATCCCCACCAAAAACACAAAATTATAGAGCGCAGTTCAGTTTGGCTGCTGTCCTTACACCATCTCCACTGGGCAAATGTTAGTGCACAGTGGTGATATTTCACCAACCAACACTGGAAAATACGACTTTCTTTCTGATGATCCTACAACGCATATCTGATGCTCTGAATGAATCATACTTAGCCTGGTTAGTAGATCTAAAACATACCCGATGGTGTCTTTGCAGTGCACTGCAAGAAATTAATTTCACAGATGTAAAATAAGTAGACAATGAGAATGGATTCCCTGCAATGGCTGAAATGTGAATTTCATTGTGCATTGAATGTAAGAGAATAAGTAAAAGGACAAAAGTGCTGAATGTTGAGCATATTCCGACTAAACTTAAAGTAAAGCCCAGAAGTGGACGAGGTTGTTGAGTTAAATACAATGCCGTATGGAATAATGTATGGTATCCAATGTTGGCCACTTCCACATCTTTGTACTTAAGTGCTCTGTTTGTTTTAACGATGTTATCTTTTCTCCACAACTATTGCTGCAGGGGCCCCTGTAAATCCCCAAAGAGACTACAAATTGAAATAGACCTAGATCATTACTTTATTGCACCTGTCAAGGCAGAAATGTGAACATTGGGTGCCAAAGCACATGTTTGAGGTGGCTTTAGAAACACTAGTATAGAAGGTCTGCCAGCCTCTCAAAAGAGTTGTTTTATGCATTTGGCCTCATTCATGTGTGACTTGTAACAGCCAGATGGGTATGTGTGATGTAATACAGTACATGTGTGAAATGTATTAAATAGAGAGTCACACACACTGTCAGATGCAGAATCTTGAAAATCTTGAAACTAAAAGTGTGTCTCCATGTGACTGGTTTCTGGCTGTTATCATGTCATTAAATATGTGCATTCTTTTTGACATGGCTCCCAGCAGCCTCTGCTAGAAGGAAACATGATGAAAAGCAAGGAGAACTTTGTTGCATCTGTAACTTTGGATGTACTGCTTTACTTTCAAAATATTTCACAAATTTGTAGCTCCCAAAATGTGTAAAGATAAACATAGGTAGTCTATTCCTTCACAGTAAGATTTACTGTCAATTTGTGTTTTTGCATGTCATTTTGCACACATAGGTTAAAAGTTAAGAGACAAAGAATTTACTTTAAAGCATTGAATGTCAACAGTTTAGTGTAAATCTTTGATCTGATGAACTGTGCAATATATTAACCAACAACAGCTTGCATGAAAAAGTATCAGTCATTTGTTAAATCTAGGTTTGTTTCCCCCTGGACTGAATGGAAACTCCACTCCAAATTTCCCAGAGTCACAGTCCAATTTTTTTCTCACATCAGGATCAGAGCTCAAAACTCACATTAAGGTCTAATGGAAAGATGCAGAGATTACAAAAAATGGAAAACCACCCCTATCAGATCCAAACTGTTGCCACTGCTTCTCTGTACTCTGACAGAGCTCAGTGATGTACAGCGAGTTGTTTGGGTTGTGTGGATTAGCAAAGATGAAGAAGAGATTTCAAGTTTGCAGTTGTAAAGCCAAACTAATCATCATCATCTAAATCAGCCAAATTCTTTGTATTGCTTTTCCTTTTTGAGAGTGAGGGGCAGAACAAGGAGACTTTACACTTTATATATGTATTATACAAGCCAAAAGCATGTATATGTAGATTTATCTGTTCATTTCTGATTGATTGTTTCAATCAAATGTCTAATCATTGCATGTTACACGCTGAAAAGAGCGGCTGCTCATAACGTCCATGTAGAAATTAAAACTGCTGTTCAACAGCTGTCTTTATACTTTTTCTTGTTTTGGACACTTATTGGGGATTCAGCACCCAGTTGTTATACGCTGTTTAGGAGTTGAGCATGTTTTCCTTTAGAATATAACCCCTGGAAAGAATGAAGTTGAGTTAATCTGTCAACCATCACGCCGAAGGCTGCCTTACCTTTAACAAATCAGATTTTTAAATACAAAGTATGATCTTTCCCTACCCAGGGATCTTTAGATCTAGGGTGCCTATGAAAGGATGGTTTGGAGGACGTGTTCCCTTTTTATAAACTCAATGGAAACTTTTAAAAAGCTGAGGCATGAGGCCTCAATATAAACAGACCTCAAAAACCCCTCTCTGAAACTGGGTCAGTGTCATGTTGACATGGGACACTCCTCTCTGGAGATAAGAGCAAAGTCAACAGATCACACATTAATCACCATTTAACTGCACCGTTCTCATCTCTGCACTAAAATAAAAGCACACCTATGTGAATGGAGGCCTTTAGGATCTGACACCAGCCTCTAAAGGGCTCTGTGTTGTTGTTTTTTTGCCACTTCAATACTCCCTCTGCTTTGGTAATAAATGTGGTAAGAAAGTGCTAAAAGCTCATTTGTCTTTGTTTTGACAGCTCCGCCAGCTCTCAACTCAACTTAGGCTGTGAATTCATGTTAGCCTGTCATGTGTTTGGCCCAAGGTTAAAAAAACTAGATGATTTCCATCTGCACTCAGGGTTCTGTGTGAGAAATGAACTGGCTCCCAAACTGTAAACATTGACTACAAACGTGATTTCATTTAATTAATTAAACACAGCAACAAATGGTGAGAAATAGGACCAGACATTTTTAGCATTGTTCTGAGTTTTCTTTTCTAAAAGAGACCAAAATCAGGCATTTAAAACTTGTGGTTTGTTTGCCATATTTCATGACAATTAAAGAAGAAAGAAATGTTGACTGTTCTTTGACAATTGTCAGATACTATTATGTTTTTTTTTTTTTAATTTGTTGGTTCTTTTTGCCTTTATTAGATAGGACAGCTGAAGAGAGACAGAAAATGTTGGGAGGAGAGAGGGGGGGATGACACACAGTAAAGGGCTGAGGTCGGAGTCGGATTCGAACCCACAGCTGCTGTGACAAGGACAACAGCCTCCGTACATGGGGCTTGTGACACAACCACTAGGCTCTTGGTGCCCTCAGATAAATGTTTAAAGTTGCTGGATACTAATTGCAATCCTATAATAGTTCTAGACTTTGTGAATATAAAATGATAAGAAGATCCACAGTGAATTATCAAATTGAACTGAGCAATGAACCTAAAACAACATCAACTGTTCTCCATGGGTTCAAATGTACAAGTAAGACATGTTATTTATGAATACATAAAAACATCACAGTCCACTTGCTCTGTCTATAAAAGTAAAATACGCAGTAGTTTAGAAGAAGTTCACATATTTGAACAATGAAAGGATAACTTCATTGTAATTGCAAAAACATACTTGATCTCAGCCTCTGTGCTGTGATAACGTTATACATCAATATGCATGACAAATAGATTTATATAAAGCCTATCTTGGCAGAGCACTCTGGATTTGAAGGTAAATCTCTAAAACCATCTTGCTGTTTAATGACATTCATATTTCCCCTTGTATGAGGCAATACTTATGGTCATATTTAGTACCTTTATATTTCATAAAATGTCTAAAGTTATATCAAATAATCAAGGACAAAAAGAGGTTGTTGATTCTATTAGTACATTTCAGCCCTTAGATCAACAGAAACTATGCAGTGTCAACATGTGGATAGTTAGAGATGTGACCAGTCATAAACACATCAGTTCTTAATTGACCTGAGATGATGTCACTATGAGATGACTGGTTTTTAAGATGATGTAGACTCATTTTCATTCACTCTTTGTGACCTTTGACATCTTTATACGAATGGGATTTGACCCAGCTGACTTTTCTTTTTGACTCTCTTTTATCTTTGTTCATTACCTCTCCACTGGCACTTGAACATCACCTTCATTTAGGCCTCAGCATTACATCATTATATCTCCAGTTTCCTCTCTAGAGAGATTGAAAATGTCACTTGCAGGGAAATGTTAATGTAAACAGGGCACAACTTCTTCTTGTTTGACCAGCAGAGTTGAGAATCATTCCTAAAGGTTTATTATGTAAGTGTGGTATATGATCTCACTGATCATTTGTGTCTTGGCTCGTCAATCCCAATGAGGAAGCACCAGACTTTTCAGGAAGAGAATAAGGAGTGATGGTACTTTCTGGGCAAAAGAGTCCTCAAACCTAAAAAAAGTGAATGACAGTGAAAGATTTAATCAACAGATGTTTGGCAATTTTTTCCCCAAAGCATTAACCACTGACCATAACCATTTTATAACCTTAATGTAACCATAACAAAGCAAGACCATAACCTAAGAGAGTTGGTAATTTAACCCAAACCATTCTGTTACTGATTTTTTAAAGTCCTGGTTGTAATTTAAAACAACCCCAACCCCCACGCAACCCAAGTTGCTTAGGTACCTTTACCCCCCCAAACTATAACCAGGTTACAAAATGATCCTCGTTTCCCATGCTGGTACTGGATACTGCAGGTAGTTAAAATAAAAAATGGAATGCATTATAATGGGAAAATGAATAACTGGAGTATTCTACATTTTTCAAAATATAAAGACAAATATGAAAGTCTGTTGTATAATCTTGCAACCTCCTTCTTGTAAATAAATGTTAAGGAGAGCCTCATATGCATTGTACTGTACATTAAGAAGAAGAAGAAGAAGAATTTATACTTTATTGATCCCGCGAGGGGAAATTCGTTTTTACACTCTGTCTAGTAAACATGAACTGAAATACACACACATGCACAAACAGGATCCTGTGGACATGCACTAATGGAGAGGTCTCAGAGTGAGGGGGCTGCCCACGGCGGGCGCTCCTGAGCTTGTGGGGGGGGGGGGGGGGGGTTAGGTGCCTTGCTCAAGGGCACCTCGGCAGTGCTCAGGAAGTGGCCTGGCACCTCTCCAGCTACCAGACCAATTTCCGGACTTGGTCCGTGCCGGGACCTGAACCGGCGACCTTCCGATTCCCAACCCAAGTCCCTACAGACTGAGCTACTGCCGCCCACACTTAAGATGCAAAGGAGAACCTTGTGGAGAATGTGGGCACAAGGTACGACTGTTTATCACAGACTGCCTTAAATAGCCTTTTCCTTTGTGTCTTATAGTTCATTAATGATCTTCCCAGCTATAAGCCATGAAGAATTGGAGACTCTCAAAGCATTTCTCCATCTGTTTTATTGTGGACACAAGCAGTTCACCTGCCACCTCTCCTGACATGCCTTTAAGCGAATACACATTTCTCTGTGAATGTCAAAGAGAATACAATGGCTCATTAATCATTGTCATCCAAACAGAGCTTGATGGTTTTACACATGTTCCCTTAACCCCTCTCCTATCATCAGTAACCTTTTTGTCTGTTTTTCATAAAAGCATGACCTATTGGAATTTCAGGGGATATAAAGTTTTCCTGTACATTATGTGTTCTTGTCCTGACCACTTTTGCTAATGTAAAAGAACATTTGCAAATAAACACTCTGCAAATGCTGCACAGCTGATGGCCAAGGCAAGGCCAACCGCTTTTTAAAGTGACATTGCAACCCACGCAAAACGTCATTGCCATGTCCAAATGTCATGACGTTTGTTAAAAAGGCAAATGAATGGAAACCTGGTTGCAGAGGGCTGAAACTCCTCCAATAGCTAGCTGGGTTCATCAGGTCTGTGTCTTTGATTTCTTTAGCAGGGCCTTTGTGCTGGAACGGGCCTTTCCCTGTTGTTTCTTGCCCCAGGAGTTATGTAAGGTTGGTTAAGAGGAAAGGCTTGACATTCACAGCAGTTGTCTGGACACTGGACAGCCTCTCCTCTACCAGGCAGCAACAGTATTAGACATAAAACCCCAACTTCATGCCGTCTGGTTGCTATTTTCATCACTTGCACGTTGGCCCGAGTCAAAGATTTTGTGTTGCTCTATGTTCTGCCTCAGCAAGATATCCCTAGTGATGAAAGGCCATCTGATTGGTGAAACTGTGTTCATATTGGCCTCACATTTTCTAGAGTTCGCCCTCTTCTCCAAGTCTGGAAGGGCCTCTTGAGGGAAGATTAGTAGTTGTGTGAAGGCCCTGGCTGATTTCAGTGGGTTGTTGTGGAATGAGGTGGGGGTGGGTTACGGTTTTGCGAGGCCAGGGCCTGGAACTGGTCCTTGCTTGTACAAAAAGAGGGGGTTGATTCGGGCAACTTGTAGAATACTTGTAGTGTGATGGAATTCTGTCAAAGTCTGTTAGTGTGCTATGCAGGGTGGGAGGCAGAAGAAAAAGAAGAAAAATGCATTGTCTTGAGGGAGTCATAATGTACAGAGAGAGGAGGGTGTGAAGGGAAAGTAAAGAAAATGGACTGGAAAGAGAATTCCTGCCCGTCATGTTTCATTTCCAAGTGATGAGAGCTGGGCTGTGTTGCCTCTTGCTGTTGGATAACTTCTTTAAAAACATTCTCAAGAAAGACAGCCCAATAGGACATTATACAAAAGCATGAACAAACACAGGGAACCACATGTGCTTAGACAGAGACAAGGAGATGGATTATGTGCTGGATAACTGTGTTTGTCAAGCTGAGTTTAATTATTCACCCACTATACAGAGCCCTTTACTCATTTCTATTTTGTATTCTTTCTGTGTTTACAGAACACTTTTTCTTTCTTTTCACCCACATGTCTGTTGCATGTTTAATGTCTTTGAAAATCATCTTTTCCACTGCAATAAGTTATTGTTGGGCAGAGTGATCATGGTTATGGATCGGCATTGTCAGACCCTCCCTGCATTATTCAGTTTCTTGTCCTTGTATTGGTTTGGTCAGTTGCTTGGCTGCTACTGACGTATGCTGCAGAATAAATGTTAAGTGTGATGCCAAAGCTTCACTTTTTTGGCATCACTTACCTAATTGCCTTGCAAATGATCAGCAGGAACACAACCAAAGGGAACAACCTCACTTATAATACTCTCCTCTTATATGGATACTTAGAGGTAACATATAGCTTGTGCATGAAGTAAAATCTTTCCAGAGAAAACCATTAACTTATTAAATACCACTCAGGAAAGGGAGCAAGAAAGCTGAAACCAGCAGTCTCATTTCTTAAATATTGTGCTGTCCTTTTCTACAGCTTGTGGTTGGATACCACATCCAGTCGGAGAAATGAATCTGTCTCCTTCTGAGAGCTCTGTTTGTCTCTGTGTGTGCTGGTTTGCTGAGCTGAGTCACTTGATGCTGTCATGGAACCTCCGAGGTTACTCTTCTCAGCTGATATGCTGACAGACTGACATGTTTCTCACACCCAGACCAGTATATTAACAGTTCATTGACTCGTTGGCATCTGGCCTTTAAAACAAATTAAACCGTGATGCCAAAACCAAGATGAAGGTTGTTCATATCATGGATTGAGATGAAATGTTTGGTTTACTATGGCAGAGTTGAAACAAGAGCTCAACTGTTGCTGGTAACAAGATGAAGTCTCAAATATCTTCATGTTTCTGTTTGTGTCTTCTTGGGCTGCTGGGAAACAGCAGTGTTGTGAAAATATGACAGATTTTCTGCATGGTATTTAGTGCATTTGCTCAGTGATTTCTGAGCTGCTTTTAAACTCTAAGTGATTAGGCTTCAGGATACTCATTGGAAAAAGTGCTGCAGTTTTGTAAAAGCACCAAGCTTTACTAAAGGCTTAAAATAAAAAGTAACAAAACTCCCGAAACCATCTGTTCACCAATGTACACACACACACACACACACACACACACACACACACACACACACACAGCCACATCTTCGCCCCCTCGCTCTCCTCGCCCTACACCCCCACCTGCACAATAATCCCCCCCTCCCTCTTCTTCTCTGCCAGTGCGCTAATGTCCAAACCGAACACAACAGATCAACAAATCGGCATGCAGAGCTTGTCACGGGTTAAATGTCAGCTTCATACGTGGGCTGTCAGCTAACGCTAATGACGCTAATAGCGATAGCCTTCAAAGCACCCTACCCCACCTCTTTTTTTTTATATTTATTTTTGGACAAGGTTGCTAATTAAAGTTGAGTTATAGGTTTAAACCTTTTTCTTTGTTTGTGACCATTTCAACCATGACCAAATGGAAATAAACGTGCTGTAGTGACATTCTAAATACCAATGTCAGGTTATGGGTAACATCATGTTTTTGTTTCAGTGAGGCTGGTTGGACTTCCCAGCTTTAATAATATGATGTCTCATAGTCCCAGCAGCTGGTCTGGCAGAAAGATCTGATGTGTTAATTTTGGAGTGATGCTCATGTTTGAACTAAACTTGAGACTCTTATTATAGAACAGATGTGTTTCCTTTTCTTTAAAAGACAGACTGATGCTTGGATGGCGTTGCTTCGTTAGAGTCATTCTATCCTAGGAGTAAGAACTTTTTTCTTGCATCAGTTCAAAAAAAATATTTTGTAGTGATCATACACAAGATGCTTTCTGTCATAAAAGTTTATTATAACTCAGTATATGTCATCTGTTATTGTCTTCATGTTTATTCAGGGTATCTGCAGGTTTCAGCAAGTCAAATTTAAGACTTTTTAAGACCTTTTTAATGCCACCTTGAATGAAATTTAAGACCGAAAACACTATAAATATAGGCGATGGTTGGGGGATCCCGCTGTATTACAACCCAAGCATAGCATGTGTGTCACTCAATGAGACTCCCATGAATTGCGAGCCCAAGTAACGTGAATGCACTTGCTCTCCGACCCAATATCGTACGTGCACGTCGAGTTGCTTATTTTTAGTGGCGTGGTTCAAAGCCTCGTCGAACATTAAAACAAAAAAAAACGTGTTGCTTCTGATGAAAGGAGCTAGTCCAAAACGAGTTATATAGGCCATCTTGTCCTTTCCAGAAGTAAACGTACTCACGATTTGTGAGTCAGGGAACATCAAATGGAAGAGATCTCCTATCCCCTCATTGGGGTTCTAAGACTGGTGCTTGACCACTGTGTTTAAAATCCACAAAACCTCCGATTTCAGTGTTGGTGTCGCACCAAATGCTGCTCTCAGGTCAGTGCTAGTAGCAGCGGGGACCGTTGTCTGCGGCGCTGGCCCCCGGGGCAGAGACGCAAAACTGTGATATGGCTGGGGTCTGTTGGCTCCTGGCAGCGGTTTTGTGCTTTTTGCACTGCATGTGGCTCTCGACAGACTTAACCCCCATGGTGCCGAGCTTGAAGGTCCTTTTGCACAGAATGCATCTGGCCTCGTCTGGGTTGGCAACAGACGTGAGCCAACTTCGAAAACGGACGTCGTTCAGTCAACTCTCAATAAATTTGCACTTACCCATAGTCGCAGACTAGCTAGCAAGCATGCAGATAACCATTTATATCAGCAGCTAGTAAGAAAGTAGCCTCTCTACATCTCCTTCTCGAAAAGTCCCGTGAGAAAAAGAAAAAAATATATATAACATTAAATAGTCCTGCCCCGACAAATTTAAGACCTTTGAGTAATGTATTTAAGACCAGCATATAACATTTTTAATGAATTTAAGACATTTTAAGGCCTTCATTTTAGATACATGAATTTAAGACTTTTTAAGACTTTTTAAGGATGCGTGGACACCCTGTTATTGCTACAATCTGTGACAGTGACCTGGGATTATATCACTCAGAGTGCTAAATGTGAACACCATCAGTCCTCACATGCAGACTTAGTGATCCAGTTACTGTCACAGCCCAAACATGACCAGCGTGGAGCTTTACACGGCTGCATAACTTTGCATGTTGTATAACCTTTAAGAAATAGTATGTGAGTATGAATGTTATTAGACAGTTATTGACAGCTGCAGCTTGCTTGGAAAAACGTTACCCTGCAGATCCATTAAAAGTCTTAAAAGGTCCTAAATTATATATTTTTTGTGTATTTTTTATATGCATTCAAGCTTTTTTTACATGCATTGTGTAACGTGACATGTGGGATAGAAACTTTTTGTTTGAATATTTTAATTTCCATCACAGAAGATACAATAAATCCTGGCATGGTTACACTAAGGTCCGTAAATCTGTGTTACTTCTTAACAATTGCATGTCGATCATTTCAGAAGCTTTTGTTTTGTAGAAAAAGAGTTGTCTTCTTAACTGAGTTGATATCTTCCTCTTTTTTTGGGCGGCAATGTCACAACACAAGATGTTAGCTTCATGAGGCCTTGTCATGTTTTTACTCAGAGGACACATACCAACCATTACAACCTGTCTATTGTGGCAAGATTTGGAGCTTAATTAGTTGGAGAAATGTCACAGTGCGTGACTGTGACCTTTCACACTCTTTTCACAGTCGTTCTCAGTGATTTGTGTCCACTGTGTCAGTTGAACCTTATGTGGCATGCTAACTGAAGGCGTCCAGCACAATGACCAGTGAGGTTATGCAGTTAGGGTGAAGGATTGTGACTGGTTGTGTTTTGTGTGGACACGGGTCAGTGAAAGGAGACCAGCCTCCTTATGGGGCTCTGTGTGTTCTGGGGTCATGGCGTGGACAGCAGTTCTTCCTCACCACCCCCCCCCCCCCCCCCCCTCCCCCCGCTGCCTTCCACAGTCTCTGTGGTGTTTTGTGTTGGGCTGCAGGTCAGCACCGGCTGCTGTTTTAGCCCATCAGGTTGTTTTCTTTACTCGCTCTGTTCCTGCCACACTCTCTTATACAGAAGGAGCCAGACATGGCAGCTCAACGCTTTGTGGCCCTCTACTCATCTACAAAAATGAGGCGACTGCTTTTCACTGTGGTTATTCCAGCAGCAGTGGTCAGGCACGCATGCACACACACAGACACACTCGCAGTTCAACTCAACCATTAATATGTCGAGATATATGAGATTCCCAACCAGAGGTAGCATTCTATTAGCCTAAAGTACCTCGTTGCTTTGAGGTATGAGGAAATGTTAAGGAGAATTTCAAATCTAGAAGAAAAAACATTGAGTTAGCTGTCACACTTGATCCCTCAATAATAAGTGTATTAAATCTTTTCATAAAGGCAGCACAGAAGTTGGAAGGGCTAACTAAAAGTGTTAGGAATGGTTAGCTTCAAGTAATGGATAGACCGTTGAAGGAGTTTAAGAGTTTTCAGCTGGTTATGAAAGAGACCGATGGCTCGTTTAGACTCTTTATAGAGAACAGAACCATCAGATAGAAGATTGGCTTTATTTATTTATTTAAACTAAACACCTGTAACTGCATTTGTCAGATGGAAAGGGTTCTAACTCTCTTAACAAACAGACTTCTAATTTTTTACATTTTCCATGTTCAACATAGATTTTCAGTCAGAGATAAGTTCAAGAGTAAAGCCAGCTGGAGGAGATTTTTTTCATTTGCAAACATGACTTACGTTTAAACAGAACAAGATCAGCAAATCTTGAATGTTCTTTACGGTAGCTTTAACGTCAATGAACTGCAAGAAGCCTAACGTGTTTGATAATACATGATAGTGATGAAAATATTCAAATAAATTTTCAAATAATGAAGACGTGAAAAGTAATGGATAATCATTTCAGAAATGTGTCGAAACGACAGCTAAACTGAAGTCATAAATACTGTTTAATAAAACAGTTTTGGCAAACATTTGGCATTAAGCCAAAAAATGAATTGATAAAAGAAGTTAGCAATTCATGAATATGATGAAAAGCTTCCATATCCATATGAATAACTTTTCTACAAACATTGTTGTATTCATTAAATATTATATTGTGTTTAGATTTGCTAACATTGTGTTTTTTACTCATATTGTGTGTTGGATATCCTGCTGCTGTAACGCCACAATTTCCCAGTTTGGGATCAATAAAGTAATTATATTCTATTCTATTCTATTCTAAAGGGGTACTGGTTCTTCTTACAGGGCAATGCGTGCATTGCTTACAAAAGATGTTTGAAACCACTGTTTGGAAGGATGACAAAATGTCATTTCTACTTCTCCAGCAGTCGTTACATGCTGGAAATGATGCAGGACATGTTGTGGTTTTGCTTTTATGTTAGCTAAACAACTTTAATAAGAGGGAAGAATTTTCCTTTCACCCAAACCCTAAACCCAAACTAACAGTAGCCCCTTGAAGAAATTCTCTTTGGTCATTATGACTTCATTTTGCAACAATGTTCTCACACCAAATACGTGAAAAAAAAAAGGAAAAAAACATATTTTTTCCCCTTTTATTTGTCGTGACCTCTCACAACACAAACTGTACATCATGGATTCATATCATTCTCGTTCCTATGACAGCTGCTGTTTTTAGTATCATTGATTCATTATGCTTTTATTTACCATGTTCTGCATTTTACACATAATTAAAGCAGATATCAAGTATATCCTATGCAAATGTCTCTGAGTCATGACTGTCCACAATGAGAGAGTACTGCTTACATCATGTTTACATTGACGGGGCGGTCGACTCCTCCCCTTGCCTATAAAGCTGCAAGGACTAGAGAAAAGAAGAATAACATACTCACTGCTTATAAGTGATTTTTAGATCACGGTAATTTCTTGTCAATTTATATGTAATGTGAAGATACAAGCAAACTGTTGTGTGTGCTAACATTAGCATGCTAACACATCAATACAGGCCACAGGCAATCGCAGCTCGAGCAAAGGACAATTTGGTCCACTGCTTGGGCTAGACGAGTGGAGGGGGGTTGGAGGTGTGATTCTGGAGGAGAGAGGAGGCTTGAGGATGGTGGAGGTGTGGCCTAACAGCAGTGTGTTTTGCTTTAATGCTGGTGCTCAAGGGTGACATCTACTGGATCAGAAAGTTGCACATTCTTCCATTAATGACTGTGAAAAGGTGTCAGAGGCACTGCTGCAGCTCTACATCATTTTACTTGTCAGGGTCAAAGCTCATGAGGTCAACACAAAGCAACAGAAAATGAGAGCTGGAGGAGGAGAGAAATAATAGCAAGCTGGACATGACATGTTTTTAATAACCTTCAGGTTGACATGGATTAGGTTTTACCACAGCTTGCATGTCTGCATAGATCAAACTCATTAAGTGTCTCTAACAGTCATAATGTGGGGTTATACTTTAAACCCTGATGCAGTTCTTTCACAAAACTCGTAATGTTGCTGTTGCTTGTAGTGACTCACGTCCTCCATATTTGAGGTAAACACACCGCAGGCAACAAGTTCTGTATCCTTTTTGCTCTCTCATTCACATCCAATCTCTGAGGTCAAAAACCCCAGCTCTATAAAGTCCTTCACATCTCTAGTGACATTTGGTCTACTCTTTAAAATCATTTCCCCATGGTGCATTTGAAGCGGCATGATGTGTTAAGTTGACACACGCCAGATGTTATAGCCTGCAACCTTTAAGTGACCTGCAAACCACTCGTTCAGGGTTTGTCTTTTCAAGCCAATCCATCTCTTCTATCACCTTGTTTGTCTCTCCTCTGTTTAACATTGGACTGTAAACTCATGAGCCTATTCTATATAGATTTAATCTATTTAAAATTCCAGTCTCCATCCCAGCTTCCTAGAATTCTATAGTGCTGACAGCAAATGTCCTCTTTAGCTGAGCAACAGTGATGGAATTATAAAGCACTATTCATTTAAAAAATTATAAAACAGAACAACTGCAAACGCATTAAAAAAGCTTAAATCAACTCATAACACTCAGTGGTTTTAAATCAATTTGTCTGTGTTAAACTGTGTTTACTACCACTGATATTGCCATATGTGAGCTCTGCTGCTGTTTAACTGTAGTTATGTGACCTCTGCACTGACCAGAAGCCTTTCTGTACCGAACAGCTCAAAACTGTTTATATTTCTTACTGTTGCATTATAAAAGAATTCTGTGTAAAATAAATCATTGTTTTGAAAGCTACATTGTTTACTGATCTGTATGTTAAAGTTACACATTACTTGTTTTGGCTCTAAGAGGGGTCATGTCCACACTGAGTTATCTTAATGGACTGCCACAACATTTGATGTTATGGTTATTATGGATATTTATGGTAACAACGGACTTTGGAGGCCCCCTGACTTTTCCTTTGGTGTCTCAATAAGGACAACATTTATAAACTTGAGTTTCCTAACAGTTTGATGGTTTTCCATTTATTTTGGTATTTCTCCCTCAAGATGACGTGCACTAACTTATTTGACCCCTAACTTTCCGTCTAGTGCCCCCTATTATGTTCACAACTAGAATTTGACAAACTGAAAAATGCTGTTCAACAATTAGTAAATATTAGAACATATTTACATGCTAACCTAAGACAGAAAACATGGAAAAGATTAGATGTAAAACTTCAGAATTTAAGCAAGGTAATGTGAGTGTTAGCATTAAATCATGTTTAGCCCAAAGGATCATGGTCCCTGCATACAGCCAATTACAATGAATTAAGAATAACTATCCCCTTCTGTGGTTACCCTTAAGTTTACATTGATTTTGACAGTGTAACATTACTCAGCCTTGATTTATGAAAGCACTTTAATGTGAAAGTTAAAGACCTCTCTGGTCGTCACATCATCCTTAATAATGCTGTTTAAAATATCCTCTTTTCTAAATAACATTTTAACAAGCATTTATCTCTCACTGTATGTGCTGAGTAAGACAAGTGGTCATGTTTTTACTGTCACTGACACCTTGAGGAGTATTTGCCTTCCGTTTTATAACCACATGGGGGTGTTGGATTAGTAAGGACGCTGCAGCTGGACCCCACGCATTAAGATGATCTCTTTATCCTGGGAGTGGGCCGGAGGGAAGGACCATGATGCCATGGACAAAGGAAAGGAAAGAGAAAGGGTTTTAAGGAGGGGGGAGATTCTTATAATAAATATTTTGGGAGCCTCAAGGGTCCAAAGACAAACTCCCTGTTGATCCCCTTGGCTCAACATTAAAATCCCAGGTGCCATGAAAATTCAATAAAGTACAGGTCTAAAGAAAGAAAATAATTATAATCTGAACATCAAACAGTCTCTGAGGTACAGCTTAAAGAGGTTTTTTTCTGCAAATCTTAAA
This sequence comes from Labrus mixtus, assembly GCF_963584025.1. Lineage (NCBI taxonomy): Eukaryota > Metazoa > Chordata > Actinopteri > Labriformes > Labridae > Labrus > Labrus mixtus. Next base: position 28,794,409 of record NC_083622.1, read on the forward strand.
AGGTTTGAAGTTGTCATGCGGTCCACTTTTTAGGTTTCCACTCTTGATGGCAAGGTTACTTTAGAATCATTTGTTGCATAAACTTGCGGAGTGAGTAGGACAACTGCCAGGCGCTCTGTGAGGCCTTTTGAATATGTAAAAAGTTTGGTCCTTTTGTTGTCTTTTTCGTATGCTTAAAGAAGTTCTTCTATTTGTTTTGTTTTTTCCCACTTTCCAGGGGGCTGTTCATCACTATTCATGACAGAGGCCACATTTCTACCGTGCTCCAGAACTGGCCAGATAAGGACATCAGGGTAAATTCTCACAAATGTTACATCAGTATTAAACACTTTTTTGTTTTAATGTAAATTACAAAACTATTAGAAAAAGGGTATGACCGTAAAGTATTGCCAGAGATTGATTGGTTTGGGTCTTTTAATCAAATTTAATAAAAGATAATAAAAAATACAGAACATAAATAGGCTTGCCCCTTAATGTACTCTGATTTAGCAAACATTATTTTCGTTATGGGAGAGATGATGTAGGACAGACTTTAAACAGAGTACAAGTTACTTCTTTTTCAAGTTGCTGCAACAAGCTTCATACTTCAGAGTAATTGTTTGCATTATGGAATTTAAAAATATTCTGAGAGTGAACAAAACTTCCACAACATGATTGTTGCTTTGTTTTGGAAACCACATTGATTGGCTGCATTTAGTAACAATCCTACAACATGTACATTTTTGCTGCTTTTATTTTGACTTCTTTAAGTGACGCTATGCTCAGTTAAAGCAAATCACTATATAATTATCAGAACATAAAATGGTTTATATGATAATAGATGATAACTGATACTTTTTCCAAAAATATACTTTAAAAGAAAAGAAGATAGGGTTGTATGAAGAGTTTAAAGGGATATTTGTTTTTTTTTAAAGAAAGTCTGCAGTGATTATTTTCCTGATGAGGATTTTGCAAAACCAACTCCTAATAATCCAGCTGGTTAAAAGCAATTCTAAACTGAACAAGCTATAATTAAAATAGTTAATTCACTAAATTCAGTGATCTGTTTGGGAGCTGGAGGATTAGGATTTGGATCTCTTGATTTGCTGTATTGGCCAATATCCCAAAAGCCCCAAATATTCTTTTAATCTTCTGAATAGAGAAACTATGTGCAAGTCATAATCTGGTTATATGTAGGATGACGAAACCAGTAGGCATTCCTGTCATGTCAAATGTACCTGCAGCCCCAGACACCTGTTCAAAACTGTCAACAGCAGGGCATTTACCAGGGTGCTGACACGCTGCTTCTTATTGTCGGGGTGGTCTTATCATAAACTCACCTAATATGGCCTACTTTTAACATTTCCATAGAGCAACAGGAGCCAAGGTAGTCACCCACTGATCAGCCTTGGCAGCCTCTCTGTCACATATTAAGACGTGCTAGTTGTGGGGGTAAAAGGTGTTAATGGTATGGGAAAACTTATTACAGCCTATAAACTGTCAGATTGCGAGAAGAACAAGGCTGTACAAACGCAATGCCAGAGTTTTCTGCGTCACATCGATTGGTGGAAAAAGAAAAACACTTAGAATTAGGAACATTTCAAATTAAACACTTCTGCTGTTAATATGCTCTGGAATCACCCCAGAGGCTATATTCATTACTAAATAAATTTAGGGTGAATGGAAAGGCAAGAGGGTGTAGGAGGACCTGGCCAATCCTGAAGAAAAACACATGTTCCTGGGCGGAATCAGGATTTGTTTTGGTAAAGACAATTTTAGTTACTGAGACTGAAATGCAGAACTGCTGCATTATTTTTTTTAATACAACATATGCCATATGTCACTATGTAGTGACATCAATTACACATGTACATTGATGAGGCGGTTGTTGTGGCCTATGTAGATTTTGCTAACATGCATATTGATTGACAGGCAGTGTGTGTGACGGATGGAGAGAGGATCCTGGGACTGGGAGACCTGGGCTGCTATGGTATGGGTATCCCAGTAGGCAAGCTGGCCCTCTACACAGCCTGTGGAGGCATGCCACCACAACAGTGCCTGCCTGTCATGCTTGATGTGGGAACAGACAATGAGGTAAGAGCAGTGACAAGTGACAGACTATTTATAGTTCTATATACAATCTGTTATATAATGTTCTTTTGAAATTAGGCCTACATCCACCAAAGTGAGAAAGTGAGATGTATTACAGTAATGAACCCTTACAGGCAGAATAAGTACGATTTTAAAGTTGAGGCTTTAAAATTTGGCCCTTACAAGACTATATTGATTTAATCTATCATCTTGAATGATTAAAAATCCTTATTTTTTATTATCATAAATGTCACCAAAATAAGAAACTAATGGGAGAAGGCAGGGTTTCTGCCGATACAGACAACAACAAAACATATTTTGGGTTTCACGATGATTAAGGGGATTTATTATGGTTTTTATTTACAAATTGTACCAGTGTAGTATATAAAATAGTACAGTTTAGAGTGGGACTTTTTCCTATGTTTCGATTGATGTTGTTGCTTCTACTAATGTAAAGGATCTGAATTGTGGAATCATTGACTGGTTTGTAAGTCAACAATATAACACACTCACCTACTTACCATTTACATTTTAGTACAGATGCTAAGGACAATTTATTTTCATTTTTTTTCCCCCTTTCTAAATTGAATGTGTATAACAACCGTTCTCCATGGGGCGATAGCGACACTTCAAGCACTTCAAGTAAAAAATTATCAAGACTGCCTGTTTTTTCTGTGCTGCCCCAGACCCTTCAACTCAAAATATTAATCCTGAAAATGATGATACAGTTTTCCAGAAGTGGAATACTGCTTATCTACTGTGGCCAGGTAGGCCACCGAAATTCAGCCAAGAAAAAGAAAATACATCTCACACTTCACATGCAGGAAACTCCCTCTCTACATAAGTGAGGTAAGCAGCTCCATTGATAAATGCCAGCTGGGAAAGCACCTCTCCCCTCAGCCAGGCACAGAGAGTCGCAGCCAACCAAGCTTCAGTTACCCACCTATGATCCCTGTTCTCATCTCTAGGGGTTGGTCCAAACTGTGGGCAGGGCAGCACGTGTGTCTCCAGCCCTAAACAAACTAAGAATAGTCTGTGTGCACTTCTATATATACACAACTTTCTTGCCCCAGGGCAGGGCAGCTTCAGATGCCTGTGTGCCTGACACAGCTGAGCTCAGCCTGGCAGACGCTGTCCTTCCTTCTCCAAGACAGTCTTCACATGACTCAGTCCCGGAGTTCAGTTTCAACCTGAGCAAATGTCTCAAGTGGCCTGAGGATGAGAAATGTTGCTGATGACTGATGAGTTTGAAAATAAAATTAAGGAGGAAACCTTAGAAGCAGAAAGAATATGGAAGAGTTGTTGGATTGTGCAGATCTAGAAAAGTAGAAAGCCACAGATTGCATGCAGGTTATAGCATCCCTGATGGCCTGAGAGCACTTACCTAATAAACACTTTGTCAAAGTTCTCCCGGTCACAAATCATATGCGTTATAACAATAGGAGCGCCACAGTCTTCCCAGAAAGCCCATAAAAGATATTAAATTGCAACAGTAGACCTCTTTTCCATTGGAAATGGATTAAGAAAGCAAAGAAGTCTCTCATTCTGCCAAGTCCACCACCTCAGCTCTATGTCTTTATAAGCCCAAAGTATGCAGCTCTACCTTTTGACCTCCTCCTTTACCGGCATCTCTATGAATTCTAGGTTTCCACATTACCTACCACTCAGTTTGTTATATCCTGCTGCTAATACTCTCTACAGATTCAATTCTCTGTTCACTGCAGCAGCTTTAGACATGAATGGAGAGCAGCACCTACATTTTAGTAAGATTTCTCACAGTACCTTATTTATTATAGCCACAGTCTACCTGATGCCAAGTTAGAAAGATGACACACACTTTTAAGGTATAGGTGTGTGTCTGTGAGCATGCAAGCAGAACTCATATATCAGTAAGAATTGCAGCTTGAACAGTTCAAAATAGGTGGAGATGTTTTGAGATTATTTGGGCACAGTAAGCTTTCTTTTCAGGTTGGATGAGATGATTAAAACAATTGCAATGCCTTTATGTTAACTGCTGAGCCGGGTTCTGTCCAAAGTTTATAACACCTTTTTATCTCTGTAATTACCGCATTGTAAACTGGGGTTGTATGTTCATGCACAAACAAGAGTGGTTTTGTAGGAAGTGCTAAACAACTCACAATAGCTGGAGACCAGGATTGATTATTTAACTTTAGAGGTGCTAGTAAACCTCATTTTTATGTTTGAAGAGATTCAGGCTTGTTGTTTCCAGTTGTTTTGCTGATTCCACTGATTTGCTAAGCCTGGTTACTTCCTTCATGACTCTGGCGCTGTGTTTAATGCATAGTTATGTGCAATTCAGGGCTGTAAAGAAAAATTGTAAATATATTTTTTTAGCACATCTAATGCTTTAAGACAGGTATAGCCCTCATTAAAAATGATTATGCGACTCCAATTAACTCCAAAATTGTCTGTTAATATTTTGACTTTTCTTAGAGGTTGCTGATATAATATTTTGAGTTTTCATGTTGGTTGGGAGTTACCAGGAGTTTTGCTGATTAACAAAAGTGATAGAAAGTACCTTTGCTGTTCTAAATTGTTTTGATAAGTTCATAATAACCTGTCTATTATAATAAAGCTGACACCTTCATTCAATCTTTGGAAGAAACATGAACATGATTTTCAACAATTTATGAGGAATAGTAGATACAGCTTTTACCACTGGTTCTTCTAGAAACCAGCATTACATGTGCAGGGCCAAACTAAACTCATGCTCATACACCCATTATAACGTAGTCCTGTGCAAATTTTTAAAAGAAAAGAAGCTATGAACAGATTTTACTGTAGCCGGCTTTGGCAGACTTTACGTTTCTTTTGTTTTGGATTTTACAGGGATGACAGGTTAAATGAGATGTAATGGGATAAATGGGCCGTGTGAGTGTGTGTGTGCGTGTGTGTGCGTGTGTGTGTGTGTGTGTTTGTGTGTGTACGTTTGTACGTGTGTGCGTGCGTGTGTGCGCGTGCGTGCGTGTGTGCTCGTTTTTACGTGTAGATCTGGGAATCCATGAGGTAGTGGTAGCTTAAGCTAATTATTAAAATGACTGTTATTATGGGATTATATTTGTCCTTGAGTGGATGTGGGGGTTGCAGAGAAATAAGCATGCACACATCCAACAGTGGAGAATGGAGACCCTTGACAAGACTGTATTTTCTACGTAAATAGTTAGTTCTCAGCTTGAAGGAGCAATATGTAACCCTGCCATGTAGTGTTTCAAATGGGAACTGCGGTCCAAATTCAAACGTTGAATTCCGATTCCCAGGGGGGTTGCCATGTTGTAGATATGGAACCTTGCATCTTTAACTTGCTCTGCATCGGTCTGGAAAACTTTATGCGCTTAAACTCTCTCCAATATTCATCCTAGTCTTCTCAAGTTTCTGGTTGTGGAGTCTGTTAGAAAAATAACAGGCTTTTTAGGTCGGGTAAAATCAGCTATATCTGGAACAGTTTGCTTGCACACTTCCATTGCCTGTTGCTTTGCAGTTTGCCTGGCAAATCGAGGGACGTCCAAAACGGCTGTGTGGGTGTGCCTGCGTTGTTGCCAGAGAAGCCAGCACTGTAACATAGCATGTTTTCTTAATGTCTGATGAAATAGTAAGGTCATTTTATGATTTAATTCAGGAGAAATCTTGGTCCTTTAATTTGTGGAAAAATACAAGTGTTTTATGTACTCCTTTATTTACCACACTGTCATGCAAAAACTTGGGTGGGTCTCCAAAAATCTCATCTTTCTCTAATACACTCCTATCCATCTTTATTGAAGATTTTGTTTCCATCCCTATCTCATCTTTAGTTTCCCATTCCATGGCGTTCTTAAAGGGTCAGCCTTGGATCTGCAGTTATCCTAAATGCTGCTCTTCTGCTAGGTTATAATACACATGAGGCTCAGAATCCCTGCTATGCTGATGACATCCAGTTGTATGTCCTGTCCTCCACTTATCAGTCTAAACCAATTATACACCTTTTTGTTTCATATTAGCATAAGACATCAAGATCACATAATTAGAATTCCAGCCTTCCTCCATTTGCCCTGTTGCTTTGTGGACCTTTAATGCTTGACATGACCAGGTCCTGAACTTTAATTACTCTAAAGCTCTTCTAACCCCTAGTGAGCCTGTGCACTCTTTTAAGTAGACTGATAATGGTGTTTGGTCTTCAGCAGAGTCTGACCTGTGACCAAGGGCTGGAAGGGGCTAAAACTCTGAAACAACCAACATGCTTAGATAAGTTTAGCCAAATCCACAGACGTCCTTTAAGAATGTGAATTGACATGTTCCCTTAATGCCAAACTATTCCTTTAATGTGTTATCAGATCATGGGCGCCTCAGTACCTGTGAGATGTCTGTTGGGCTGCTGCATAGTAGTTATTTTTTCTGCAGAAGCCTTGTGTTGAGCTGTGTAATCTTCTGTGACAGCCAGCAGCAATAAACGCTCATTACTTGCACATCTCTTATCTCTTTGAATTTTACGTACCCATTGAGGGAAACACATCTTTTTCATCCTGTTATCTACCTGGACTCTATCTGTCTTTGTTTCCTTAGGCTGGAAGTCACCTGAAATAACCTCAACTCACACACTTGTGCTGAAGTGAGAGTCAATGATGTCATACTGGAAGATACACTGTTTGTGTCTGTGTCTTTCTGCTGTGTGTAGTGTGTGCGGCACTGTCCCTCAGCTATTCATGATTTCTTGTCTCTTTCAGCTTTTTTTCCTCCAAATTATTTTATTATTATGACTCCAGTCATATTGTAAAACCTGAAAGCTAAATGTAAAACTACTATGACTCCACTACAAAAACACAAACCAGAAATAAAACATTTTATTTCATTTTATAAATGACCCGTTTTGAAACAGTTTCAAGAGTGTAAATGGAGCTTCTGTGTCTCTAGCAAGCATGAACTGTTAAGCCTCACACGGGGACTAATCCTTTCTAAGAGGAAAGGGGCTGTACAACACAAAGGACAGCTTAGCCAATCAACAAAAGATAATCTTCAACAGAAAGACAGATCATGTCAACAAGGTCAGAATAATCACCTGTAATGCAGCTCCATCTATTTCACCTTTAAAGATGGATATTTTTTACAGCGTGTAAGTGAAATTAATAATTAAAATAATGTTCCATAATACTCTGTAACTATAGAAGTATAAGTTGCAATTCACTGCAGAGGTGAATAACTCTCAAAGGCTTCTTTTTTCCCATTGCATGCTCTTGCATCATCTTTTGAAATGACCACCAAAGGCACTCTCTGATATCAGTCCATCACATGAAAATGCTTGTTATGGTTACAGTTGAAACTCTAGCCTATTACTGCCCATTAAAAGCCTGCCAGGAAATGAGTTGTCAACTTCAAATAAATAAAGCTTTAAATAAACCTTTCTAGCTGTTCTTGGACATGCCAGCTATTGACCCTGCCATGGAGAGGTGGCTGCTGCCCTCTCCAAGCCGTGCTCATCTAAGTGGCACCCTCAAATTATCCATCACAAGTAAAGGTCGCCTGTCCCATTGAGACATGACAGGACCAATCCAGATACAGTCCTCCACCCTCTTGGATCAAAATTTCCTAGAAGTCAGAGTTAAGAGCAGCACATTTAAATTATGAGTCTATCTTCCAACATCTGTGTAGGTATGACTCTACAGCTTGTTTTATGTTGAAACACAGCCACGTTGTGTCGAGCAGGTTCAGCGTGTCAAAGATCTGATGAAATATGGGCCCCAAAGATTACCCCAAAGCAAAATCTGTAAGCGATCTATCACTACTAGGTGGCTGTTACTTCCACCTTATTCATCACAGCTTCACGCTCTCTTTCATGCTCTGTCTGTCTTCTTGTCACAGACACAGGGCTCCCCATCAGCCTCTGTTCTTCATTTTCTCACTTCCCTGCTGTATCCCTCCCTTTCTTCAAAATACCATGGTGCGAAGGTGGAGGTTCACTGGGGCTGCTCTTTCATCTCCTTCATGCTGTTAGTGAGCCTTTAAAGGACTGAACCAGGGAGGTAATCTAAAAGTAAAAAATGAAGCCCCAGCTTGTTTTTATTTAGCTGCTAAAGTCACATATTTATATTTTTTTAGCCTCCTTTAAGAATTGAATTTCACTCAAAGTGCTGTTGATCCTAAACTCTGCTTCAGAGTGCATGACACATGGCCTTGTTGCTGCCATGGCCACTTGCTCTCTAGACTTCTCAACATTTCAGGGATATTATAATTGTTTGCATTACTTGAAAAATCTGAGGAACATAATGGCAGAAATTCTGGAAGTCTTGACGGCTTTATACTAAATAAGTTTTAAATCAAGCCTGAAAAGTATTTTAGGGATTCTCAGAGAAAGACAAAGTTTTAATTACATATTCATGGTGGTTTGATATAAAAACTGAGATTCGCCCTAAAACTTTGTGAAAGTGATTGACATAACAATGAAAATAGTTATAGTTGCTATACATCTGCAGACTGCGTGAATCACACACATGGTTCGAGTTACAGTAGGTCTAAGGTCTATAGAAACACAGGTGTGTGTATGTGTGTGTGAGGATTTACTCATGGACTGTATATATCTCTCCTCTCTCTTTAATTTTTCACATTCAGCAAATGTCAAGTCTGGACATAAATCATACACAAAAACATCTCAGTCTGTACAATTCCTCAGTTTCTCTTTTCGCTCCTGGCACAGAGAGGCTAGACTTCACATGAGCAGAGGAGACACAAATATCTGCTCATACTGTTTATTTTTATTTTTTATTTAATATAAAATCTTTTTGATTTACTGTTTCATGACAAATGCATGAATGTGAAGTAACTTCTCACATAGTAGTAAAATAGTTTATTGTTTCTGATTGACGTGCATCAACTTACAGACTCTTAAACTAAGGTTATTCATTTGCACGTATTTAAGAGCAAAATATATGTAAAACTTTCTATAGAGCCTTTTCATTCTCCAGTGGGATCTGTGTGAAGTCTGATTGATGATAACAATACTGTACAAGTAATATACTTGTGGGGTGGTATAGTGAGAAAGAAGTGAGATCACCAGACTTCTATGTCCTGGTCATCATTTATTCTTGAGGCTAGCAGCTTGAGCCAAATTGCATTGTGGGTATTGACAGCACCATGTCTTCAAGAAATGAGAAGAATGTATGGAAAAAGATGATGTAACTTGTTCTCCGATGAAGATATTTGAATATCCTGTCAAACAGTGTTATCAGCCTTCAATGTCAAAAAAACTACTGTTGTACACAGTATCTCTTTTGTTGATTTGCAGAGTTTCTATAGGTGAACACTTCCTTTTTGCAGCTGAAGAAATAAAAATATTATATTTTGGGGGAACAGTAACATTAAGCATTAGCGTGTCAGCTCCTTTCTCCCTGCTTCTCCTTCAGTACTTGTACTTGGGTATGTTTTGTCTATTCTCATGAGCCTGTCTTCTTTCTCTGTGTATTTTTGCAGGTGCTTCTGAGGGACCCTCTGTACATTGGGCTGAGACATAAGCGAGTGCGAGGCCAGGCCTATGATGACCTGCTGGATGAATTTATGAAGGCTGTGTCGGACAGGTAAACTCATACAGACTCTCAATTTCATTTCAACAGTTTTTCCAACTCCTTTTATGATGTCTGCAATTGTCATCTCAACATGGATATCAAAAGATGCTGTTAGAAGAAATATGTTAATCCGGTTAGCAAACTCAGTGCGCTCAATATGATGGAGCCAAATGATGTGGGTTTCTGATGTCTGGGACTTGAGTCACAGATGAGTCAGTGTACTTCCTTAAAGTTTTGGTTGTTAAAAACGTCAATCAGAATGTTGCTTGAATGGCAAATTGAAATCATGAGCTTCCTCAGAAGTGATCAGAGAGGCTTGGTATTAACCCTTTCAGATGGAACCACATCTTCTCAAAACTGTTGAACTGTCAGAAGCTGAACTGAGCAATTGTTTATTTTCCACTCTTATAAAGAATATTGTTCAGTATTTTGAAACTGTCTGAAACCATCTGACTTGCTTATTAGTGTGCAGAAATCAAACCGATTAAACAGCAATGATGCCACAGCATGCTTGCTTGTTGTAAACACGATCTGTAAATAGATAATAATTGATTATTAACAAGATTAACTGCACTTTTAAACAAAGGAAACACAAGGAGACCATGTGTCTTCCCTTTTCACACCAGTGGATCCGATCTATGAAAAATATTCAGCCATTTCTTCCCCAAGTACACAGAGGACATCAGTCAAAGTTGTGATGTGATGTTTACATGCTTAATCCTGTTTTTATTCAGGAAAGGTTCACACTGAGGGCTTAGCTTTGGGTTTGTTTGACTTTGAGGCACAGCAGGGTAAGGAGATGTTTAGTATTCACTCATTTGGTGTTCATACACTGATCTTTGCCATCCTCTCTGAGCTGAACTGGGTTCTGTCATGCTGCTCCCCTTTGGGGCTTGTACTGAATTTTGTTTATTGCAGTCCTGTCCTTGATGAGACTTTTGTATACCTTATTCTTGCATGGCGACAATTCTTTGAGTCTGTTTCCCTGTGAGCCACGGAGCCATCACAGCTCCACACATATGGGCCTGGTTAAGGTTCATTCTAACCCAGAGAGACTAGAGTCCAGAGGGAGCCTGGGTCTGGGCCCCCTCCAGCTGGCAGCATGGGGGAAGCCATGACTCTAATAACCGGGTGGCTTCTCAACTACAGGGAACAGCAAAGCTTTTACCCCAACGGAGCCAGATCGGCGGAAAATGAGTAATTATGGGCTCAGAGATTGGATGAATGATTACCGCTCTGCAGTCTCTCAAGTGATATCCATGCTTAGTTTTATAAGTAACTAACATATGCTAAAATGTTTCTGATAGATTTATCATCAACGGGCAGAAGTCTGGGGTGATTCTCTCGCCATTTAATAGATGTACACTTTGCATGCATAAGCATCTTCCTTTAAACTGAATATTTAATATCAGACCAGCCGTCCAATTCTCCATCAGCTCCTCTTATTGAATAATCCGCAACAACTTCCTTTTCACAGACAGAAACCTTGAGCAAGAACCATGCCCATTGTAAACAGCCCTCTGCCATGACTGTGTAAGGTCAAGAAAGTGGGAGAGAGGGAGAGACAGAAAGACAGAATCCCTTAATGTCATCAAAAAGAAAGGTTTTAAAACTGAATCCCTTAACAGTATATTCTAGCGTAGTCATAATTCATACCATTGGCGCGTAATCATTATTCTCAATGACATTAGAACTATTTTTGTCAGAAATGAATTTGCAGAACTTGACATTACAGGCTCTTAAGTAAGCTAATGTGGGTGTTATCAGACCATCAAATCATCTATATAAGTTTATATCAGAAATATTGACTAAAGATTGCAGAGCATCATATCAAATCCAGATGAGCAGCAATGTCTCCTCTACTGGTAAGGTACAACCCATATACCAAGGCATTCAAGTGGTGACAGGATAGTGGGAGAAGCAGGTCAAATAAAAGGTCCATGTTTGAAGGATGGGTCAAACTAGGACTGTCACACAATGAGTAAGGTATTTTACCTGCTTCTTGTAAAGTGTCTCGAGATAACACTTGTTATGAGTTGACGCTATACAAATAAAAGTTGAAGTAAAGTTGTCACCTATAACCAAACGGGGCTTGCGTCACCTGTGAAACCAAAAGTCAAATATAACTTACTGAAGAAAGATAGATAATCCTGCTTTTATAATGATAGTTTATCATTTCCTTGAAGTTTTCCATTAAAACTTAAGCCTCCCTTTTGTATTCTAAATCTAAGTGTAGTTTTGGTGCCTTTAACTAACAAAATATGTAGACTCTGTTTATTATTGTTAACATGACAACAAAAAAGAGTTCACATTCCTCTTGGTACTTGGACCAGTAAATGATAATACATGAGTGTTTAACTAATGCTGAGTAGTTGGCCCCGTTTGAGGCCGTCTAGTGGCAGTGATAACAACTGATTTAGTGGTCTGATAACATCTGGATCGGTTGCTAGGTCCATGTTAATCTGAGATGCATGCAAAGACTCCAGGAATGCCTTCAACTATTTTAAACATGCGGCACTGAGAGAATAAGGAACAGAAGGACTGACAATAAGGTGGATAACATGAGCATCAGAGGAGAGGACAAAAAGTGCAGAATGTGTCTTTGTTTTTAATGGCGGCTTGGGGATTTGAGAAATAATGTGTGCTGAGAGATGCTGGCTCTCTGGAGAACGAAAGGGGGATTTATTAAAGCTTCAGCTACAGAGCCCCGTAGGGATGGTGGTAACAGGCAGCCTGTGTGTGTGTGTGTGTGTGTGTGTGTGTGTGTGTGTGTGTGTGTGTGTACAAAAAAACACACATGTGAGCACGCAGGTTCGACAGCTGTGTTTGCACAGAGCACCCTTGTCTGTGACCTTCTTTGCAGAGGTCCTCCTTGTCTCTGTATGAACACAGACTAAAAAAGATCACTTCATACCGTCTCTTTTGCTTGCAGCCCCCCTTCAGTGTTGGAAGTACATACGACATCCACCTACTTCCTCTTAGCTGAGGATTCAGATTTCATCACGACTCAGATGAAACCAGATTGTGTTTCCTGAAGGAGCTGGGTCACTCATTAAATCCTTCATCATATAGATTGGCCCAGACATAACACCACACGTCTGATGGATTCACCACATGGGAAAGCATCTGCTATATCATTTCTCAGACTTTTTTTACACTATCAGACATTAATAACAATGTCACATGCATTTTTCTCTCAATATATTGGACTAGTTTAGCTGAAAGCTCCAAGAAACCCTCAAAGTACTACTCTCGTAAACAATGATACTGGGTACTTTTCTTTCAATCCATTTTTTATTTTGGTAAGTCATTAATCACAACAATAAATGTAAAGCACAAAGAAGCTTTGTGGTTTTCTGGTAGCATTTCTCAAATAATTGAGTTGAAACAGCCCAATGGTAGACAAGGTTCACGTATTCTCTTCAGCCATCTGTTTGGTTCTGAGGAGAAATTGCAGTGTGTTTTTTTATATTTGGGGGCAGCAGTAGCTCAGTCTGTAGGGACTTGGGTTGGGAACCGGAGGCTTGGCGGTTCAAGTCCGCACCGGGAGTGCGGGGTTCGGTGCCTTGCTCAAGGACATTTGGGCAGTACTCTGGAAGTGCCTTGGAACCTCTACAGCTACCAGACCAACTTCCATATTTTGGTCCACACTGGGACTTGAACCGGCGACCCTCCAGATCCCAACCCAAGCCCACTGCAGACTGGGCTACTGCCGCCCCTGGCTACCATACACCATGTGATCAGTTGTAACTATTAGTTACCCATCTTCAAAGTACATAAATGAATGAAAAAGGTGCACCTGTCAGGCAGTGAAGAGTGAGTACTGCAGAGTCAAAGTAACTGCAGGCCAGGGAGGATGGTCAGGGGTTATTCAGTGAATGAGGCATGGTGTGTGAAAGTAATCTACTCTTCAAACTTTTCATCCATCTATCCTGTTACAACAACCACAAAGCTTCACAAGGCACATTCTGTTGAGTGTTCAGAAGAGCAATTAAGAAAGCAAGGCTTCTGCACACTGAAATTTCTTCATTCTGATATTGCTAAATTTGCCTGTGTAATTTTCTTACATGGTAAAGCATTTGTTGGCAGGATTTCTCTGACCTCTTTTCTCATCATAATGACTGACTAAGAATGCTCTCACATCAACCCCCTTCTTGGTCTTTGAAGACATTGTGCTGTTGACAAAGGACTACTCAAAGTCATGGAAAGTGATCTCACTGTGAAATAAAGACAGTAGGGATAAACCGCCCCTTTATTTATTTTTCCATAACAACCTAGAGAGGAGGAACGTCGAAAGAGTTCACAACAAGTGCTGAACTTTGTTTGGACTTATAACCCAGTATGCTCCTAACCCAATTTAAAGCAATTTAAAAGATTTAGTTAGAAAATAATAATAATACTATCAGGTGAAATACTATACCTATTATTTAGCTGGAAAAAGTATAACATTACTCCAAGAGCCCAAATATTGTGTTTTCCAAGTTGAAAGATTTGTAATTATCCAAATTGATAATAATAAAAACATATATCTTAAATTTTACTTTTGTGTTGAGTTTGCATCAACTTAGAGACTCTCTTGTGGACCGAAATGGTACACCTGGTGTAAAAAACTTATTCTGGCTAATTTAAAGCAAGTGAGCGAAAAGATATAACTACTTTATTACTTTAGTGTATTATGACTCAAACAATGTTCTTATACCTTGTATGGTCTACAGCTATCAGATTCAGTTGAAGTAACAGTTCTTTTGTTGCTAAAACTTCAGTTATTTACATACCATGTTAATATTATGTCTTCAGGAAAATGAGCCAGAAGCAAGATATTGGTCGGTTCTGTAGCGAACATCAATTTTATGAGCAATAAGTATTACCGAAATGTCAACACTGACCTCTTTAGATGGACTGACTTTGTAACTTATATATTTTTAAAAAAGGGATACTACACCAGCCTACATTTCCTGAGGGGAAAATTCAGGATCAGTTTTGAAATCTTTCAAAGTTTTCAAGTTCTCTTCATTTGTTAATGACCAACCGAGGACAACTGTTTTTTTGCACGTTGTATAACTGTCATTTAAAATGTGAATGTCTATATTTTTCACCCAAAACTCTCAAATTGCCTCCTGAAGCTGACTACACAGCAGAAAAATGTTGCTGGGGAAAATATAAACTATAAGATTAAAATCTGTTTTCTATAAATCAATTCCTCACGGTCAAACTGTGAGCCACTTAAAAAAAAGCTTTATATATATACTGTTAATTAAATAAACCTTATGTGGTGTTATTTTTATGGAAAAGACTCAATTCAAGACAACAAGTGAGCCGTGAAGCTGGCCCATGCATCTCTATATGAATTCAAATGATGTGCACGCTGTTGGTCAGTGACAGGCATAAAATGTCATTGAAGGTCAGATGAAGAAGAAGTCATCTTGGTCTGGTTTGCTTTGTGATTCATTTGGAGTCATCCTAATTGCATCGGACCATTTAAGAACCAGTTTGAAACCCATTAGAGTAAGTGTAATGATACCTTAACCTTTATTGCATTATCAGCACCTTTACCACACTTTTTATGCCCTTTTCTTATGTTGTCTCCCAGTAACTATAATACCAATCCATGTCATTTCTACGTGTTTCAGAATAAATTTGCAGTCTACTCTTTGATCTTTTATTGATAAAGACTATACTGATTATTCGCATGTACTAAATAATTACGCAATTATTTGCATTCTTTTGTTCTAAGTTTCACATTTTGATATGAATCAGTGACTTCTATACCTTCTGCCCATCTGAAACAACCAATGGTAGCTGGTCTGTAATTGAAGTTCCCAGTTCAAACATCTGTGTGTTGTAATTATGGTTCTCGTGTGAGAACAACCTCCCTCCCAATCCTTCAATCTTTCTGTGCTGCAGCTCAGAGATGAATAGATTTCTCTCAGCACAGTCAGGAGTATGGGTCTGTGTTTTTTATCTTTTGGGTGTGTCCCAGCTTTCTTAGGTTTCTGCCTTGATAGTTAAGCTTTGATACAAAGGAAAATACTGCTTTCTTTGTCAAGGGTATTTTCTTATTGTGGAGAAGAGGCGCTTTTTCAAATTTCAGCATTCCATTCAGAGGGTTGTCAAGGAAAAGACATCAGACTCTCAGGAAAAATAGGGACCATGAACACAAATGGCCTCCAAGACGAGCTTTGTTCTGAGCCACACGCACACACACACACACACATACACACACAGTCAAAAACACTCCTCCCTATCTTTATTGGTTCAGGCCACCGAACCAAACAGCTTTCTACATTGGGAAGATGTCCCTTTCTTTCTGCGATACCACAACCACAGTTTGTCACTCTGTAGTTTATGGTCAGTGGATGCCCATAAATATGCATGTGTTCTCAGCTCAGTCATTCAAAGATCTGTGGCAGAAGTCCCTGATCTTTCTGTGCTGTAATTTTAACATAAAACAACGGATTCAATACCTGGTTTTTTTCCAGTCGCATTAAAAAAAACCTGATCCTCTTTATTTTCTGAGAATATTTGCAGGTTGTGGGTATGACTCACAACTTATGCAGAGGACAACTCTCCCAAATCCACCTCTGGACTCGTGCATGAGCAGCTTGGTTCTGCATGAACTGGTTTGACCTCTCCAGTAGCAAGTTGCACCAAACCATACCAAAGCACGCTGCACGCTGGCAGAAGGGTAAGGCCACATCTATCCTCGCCTGTCGCCTGACTCTGTCTACGTCTCCTAAAGCCCCAACACAATGAAAAGTTTATAGCTCCCTTCTTGGCCTCATTATTCATCCTCTTTACACAAGCATTCAGTGCTTTAGAACTGCTCACTGCTTGATAGAAAACACATTTCTCTCCCCAGTGCTACTGCTGTGTTGGCAGTAATTCAGCCAGCCTGTCAGTCTCTGTATTAGGAATCAGTGTCGTGCAGTGTGGCAGAGGGGAGGATAAACAGTGACCAAGCTTTGGCACTCTCTCTTCAGGATGTTAAAGGTTTATTACAGCTGAACTCAGGTCGCTTCTCATCCTGCATTTCTCTCTTGCCTTGCTTCCGCTCAGCTTCCTCCTCCTCCTCCCACTGAAAATTTAAGCAGTTAAACAGCAACTGCAACAAGTGTGGCAAACAGCTTTAGGGAATTGTACAAAACAGTGCAAATGCTGTGTGAGGTATGAGGTGGGGTTTTATGAAAAGAATAAAACCTAGAAAAAAAAACAGAGCTTTGAAAAATGGAAAAGAGATGTCATCAAACAAACCTCTACTTTGAAAATGATGAAGGACTTCAACATGCTGGTTTATTCAGATAACTGGCAGGGCTGCAGGTATCGGTGGAGGTGGTGGTGGGATGCCTTGGCCTGTTTGTTTGGCCTGTCCCCATTTTCCTCCATCACTCACTCATGGAAACATGATCTCTCTCTCTCTCTGCTGTTTGGGTTTCAGATGTTCTCATCCTTTCCTCCCATTGTTTCAGCGAAAAAGGACTTAATAAAAGTTATACTGCTCATATAATTTTCAGACAGTGACATCAATTGAAAAGACAATAGTGTTGTTTTCCCTACTGTTCCCATAATCTGTGCTTAAAGACGCTAGATGATGCCAGATGCAAAAACATTGTCAGAGTTGATGTGGAACTTTAGGCTCTTCAACCTACATTGACATGCAGCCCCTATGAGATTTTTTTTGCCATAATAAGGGACAATAGGTCTGTGAAGCTTTGGATTTCCACCACATACCAAAAGGGAGATAATTTGGTTGGCTTTTGGGGCTTTTTGGGCAAAACCGAAACCAGGAAAAATTGCAATAAATGTACACCCATCTAAAGGGATGGTGAATGGACTTGAGCTTGTTTAGCACTTTTCTAGTCTTCTGACTACTCAAAGCATTTTTACACTGCAGGCCACACCTACACATTCACACACTGATGGTAGAGGCTGCTGTGTAAAGTGGCCATCAGAAGTAATTAATCACATTCACACACTGCTGACGAAGCAGCGGGACCAATTTGGGGTTAAGTGTCTTGCCCAAGGACACATCGGACATGTTGCTGCAGGAGCTGGGGATTGAACCCCCAACCCACCTGTTGAGAGACGTCCGATTCTACCAACTGAGCCACAACCGCCCCTTGCCTACTGTAGTAATGGAAAGCAGTGTTAATACTTTGGACAAGGAGACATTTTTAGATGATAACACTAAAGGTTTCAGTCTCAGGTTATATTTGAATAAAGGAAAGCCCCATTATAAATAACAAAACCATTTCATAGCCAACTCCCTTCTGTCTGGTACAGCGAACAGACTGCATCCTCCAGGTAAAGACACACTTTCAAATCTCCAGTAACACACAGTATGTTCCCTTCATCTATCTGCCAGTTACTGTTATCCTTCACACCATCACCAGGTCGGTCTTTCCTTTCCCTACCTGTCTCTCATCTTTGAGAGTAGCAGCAGTCGCTCTGCAAACATCCAGTAAATTCCTGAACTAAAGTTCCATCTGTTGAGAAGCCTGGGAACTCAGGATTCCTCTCTGTCGCTGCTAAATCTAATTTACAGATTCGTAACTCTGGTCATAGGGCTTATTTTTGTTGCATGATGTTTTGGTAGGAGCTTATTGGAACAGGCTTCTGTGTTGCTTTATTGAAGGTATGTGATAGGTGGTCTGTGCAGCATCTTGTAAAATTGAACAGTGCTGGTTTTACTGGAGGCCCTGGGTGGCCTTTGTGTTCTTTTCCTTCAAATATGGTGCTTTTGTGACTCTTGTCCCTTGTAGAGGTTTGACCTTTCTCCATGAGACTCATTGTGAGGTGATGTCGTGAAGTTTGACGAAACAGGTGTCAGCTTGTCAAATATCCAATAAAAAACATTACACACGGTTCTGCAGCTTTTAAATTCTCTTCAGACAAGACTTGTAAAAAAAGATTAGTCCTCATTTATTGAAACAGTTCCATATATGCTCGTTTAAAATGTGTGCACTGAAAAATCCAGCATCACTTATTTCTTTATTTCTCACCCTGTCATGTTCAGTGTTGTGGGAGAGCGCCCCCCTCAGGACTGAAATATAGTCTTTAGAAACAGAGGCTTCTTAATCTAAATATGTTAATGTATGCAAAAGTGTGTGCAGAAAGTGTACTAGCTGACCCCTCACTCTTGAGAAAGAGTACTTGGCTCCCTCTATTCCTCTTAATCTGTCAGTTTAAGTCGCCTTTTGGTTCAGCCAGATTCAATTGTGCTTTTTCTTTCACAGGTATGGGATGGACTGTCTGATTCAGTTTGAGGACTTTGCAAATGTTAATGCTTTCCGTCTGCTGAGCAAATACCGCAACAAGTACTGCACTTTCAACGATGACATCCAAGGTAAGTCAACAAAAACAGACGCACACACAGACACTCAAAATTGACATCTTTCTGAACCATCTTACCCATCCATTTCCTACATGATCCATGTTAAAGGTGCACTATGGAGTTTTTAAGTTTTGGAGAAATGTACAGATTCTGTGGTATATGTTCATAACTCTAAACACAAACTGTCCTTAGAGGAAAATTTTGTCCCTGGAAAAATGTTTGAAGATAAAATGCTACGCGAGAAGTTATGGTGGTGGGCTGCAACAGTTGGAACCGTAACTCTCCTGGTAGATTTTTAGCTCTAAACAGAGTTCCAGGGACCCATTTTTTCCTTTGAATAAAGTTTGTGTATTTAGTTCAGAAAATATAGCATAGAATTTTTTCCCATTCTCCAACTTTCAAATTTCACTACCACATTTACATAGTGCACCTTTTAAAAGATGTATATGTGTACTGTTGAGTCTTGTGTGTCTGTTTCTTTTTTTCAAGAGAGAACCATTTTTGCAGTGAACCATCAAAATCAGAGAACAGGCTCAAACCTTTATAGAGTTTGTCTTAACTGGATTTCACGCTTCATTTTGAAGGCCATTTAGTGTTCACACTACAAAAGTACATTTGGTCATTATATATTTAGTCAACTATATTTTTGGAAGTCAGTGTTCAATCCAAACAACTCTTATTTTTTGATGTGGTGTTAAAATACAAGGCTAGTGTTTTTCTGTGTTAAAGGGGTAACACATTTATTTTATGAAGAATGTTAGTATAAGTACATGAAACCTGAAATGTTGCCGTTGTTCTATGATCATTTTTAGGCACTGCAGCAGTAGCTGTAGCTGGACTCCTGGCTGCTCTCCGCGTCACCAAGAGCAAAATGTGCGATCACACCATTGTTTTCCAAGGAGCAGGGGAGGTAAGTTGAGCACACTTATGTATGTTGGGCCACAAGAATTTCTTATTTGAAAATCTGAAAATGAATCTTGATGCCACTTTAATTGATTTTAAGATGCTAGCCATGTTTTTGCTTCTGTCCAGGTTTATTTTTTAAGTTAAGATTTTTTTTTTCCATACTGATTTATAAGGAATTAGAAATTAGATTTTAATATGAAACAGATGTCTTTATTTTAGAGGATGATATTGGACCACATCCAGCACAAAACAAACATGTCTCCAAGTTATGAGTGTTTTCAGTTTGAGATTAAACCATCTAAAAGTTCATCTGTGACACATTGAATATTGAGTCAGACCGTTGACAGCAATGTCAATGTCAATCTCCAATTTGCCGAGGAATTGTATTACATTAATCGTTTTTTTTTTTTGTTTGTTTTTTTTTGGGGCTTTTTGTGCCTTTATTGTAGAGATAGAACAGTGGATAGAGTCAGAAATCAGGGAGAGAGAGTGGGGAATGACATGCAGGAAAGAGGCCACGGGTGGGATGTGAAACCGGGCCGCCCGCTTGAGACTACAGCCTCCATACTTGGGGCGCGCGCACTAACCACTGCGCCACCAGCGCCACACATTAATTGTTTTTAAGCCGTTTCTCATAATCACTATTTTAGCGATCTTGTGTGTGAAACCCAAATTTCCAAAGCTCAGATTCAGATGTCATTAAGCAGATCCCCTCTCCCTCCTCTGTTACCCCTCTCTTTGTCTTGCTCTCAGGCAGCGATGGGGATTGCTGAGCTGATCACCATGGCCATGGAGAAGGAGGGACTCCCTAAGGAGGAGTGTTTGAAAAAGATCTGGATGGTTGATTCCAAAGGCCTGATTGTCAAGGTATCTTAATAAAGCACTAAACACATGTACACACAGGCGTGAATACAAAAACTGAACAATTCTGTGGAAGGTCAGAAAAATAAATCCTGCAAATAAAAAAACATGGGGGCTGATGTTACTACCACGTGAGAATCTTAAATGTTCGATCAGTTTGACATCAGTGTTGTTCCCTAAGCAAGAAAAAAACCTTTCCTGTCGTGTTAATTCATATGACAGAGGAGTTTCCTTGGAATAACTGCAACAGGCTCTCCAACATTAGCATCTGTCACACATCTGTTTTGTCCACATTATCCATGCTATTGATCCCTTGTTTCTCCTCTTCGAGCATTCTCATTGCTTTCATCCCACCACATCTTTTCTCTCTCTTGTTTCCTTCTGGTTTACCTGATGTCAAAGATAAAACATTTAAGAAATCATTCATTCTGTTACTGAACTCAACCCTCAACCCTAAGTTTACACAGATGGTTAAATGTTTCGTGTCCTCCTCCTCCTCCTCCTCATACGCCCTCTCTGAATTTCAGGGTCGAGAACACCTGACTCATGAGAAGGAGAGATTTGCTCATGAGCACCGACAGATGAAGAATCTGGAGGATGTAGTTCGGGAAATTAAACCTACAGCAATCATTGGTAAATCAACAAACATTTTTACACAAGAAACCCAGTCTGATAGTTTTCAAATATGTGTTAAACAGATTCTAAGAACGACTGATTTTAGGAGGTAAACCCTGAAAAGAGCAATTGTTGATAGAGAGGACAGATGGAACTTTTTCTGACATGAAGGTCAAATGAGAGTCCTGAAGATGAGCCTGTAAAAGACTCAAACGGCTGGGATGCAAATAAGATCTATTGCACATTGATGGTTTTCTGTCTCAGGTGTGGCAGCTATTGCTGGAGCCTTCACCGAACAGATCATCAGGGCCATGGCTTCGTTCAATGAACGCCCAATCATATTCGCCCTCAGCAACCCGACCAGCAAAGCAGAATGCACCGCTGAGCAGTGTTACACATTGACAGAGGTACTCACTCTGGACACTTTCACACAAACATATAAGAGTTTATGACTTGCCTAATACATCTGTTAATAACACTGCTGCAAATAATAATATGTAAGAAAGGTTGCTATACCACATGTTGCTGCAGGGGCGGGGCATCTTTGCCAGTGGCAGCCCGTTTGACCCGGTCACCCTACCTGATGGAAGAAAACTCTACCCTGGTCAGGGTAACAACGCCTACATCTTCCCCAGTGTGGGCCTGGGTGTTACTGCCTGTGCCATCAAACACATCTCTGAGGAAATCTTTCTCACTGCAGCAGAGGTCAGACTCTCACATCACACACAGTACATACAAACACTTTTCAAATCTTTGTTAATATTAGATAAAACCAGAATTAGTACGATCAGTTATCAATAACTATGTGGACACTGTAGCGCAGGATTAGGTTTTGCTAAAGCTTTATGTAATAAATATATTTTATAAGTGATGTTAGGGGTTCTATACTGTTAGGACTTAAGACTTATAACACTGCTTCATATTTCATAAGCTCATTATGATTTTTGTATATAAATCATTTTTCTGGAAACCAGTTTCTAAATAAATGTAAACAACAGTATTTCTCTCTGGAGTTAAGATGAGAAACACAAATCAGCACAAAAGAGAGATCCTTAAGTGATTACTAATAATATGTTACTGTGTACCCAAATGTAAGGACATGAATGCAATGTTGAATTAGTTATGTCTAAAGATTTGAGTATTTTAACACTTCACTTCCGTGGGCTGTGTGGGAGAATGTGTTTGTAAAAAATAAAAATAGATACATCAGGTTTATAATGTCCCTGACTTTTTTAAGGGAGAAAGACCATTAGAACAATTTCAAGGTAATGCCTTTCCAATAATTTTTCCAATAGTCGTATTTCTCAGTTTGCCCAGTTATTCGCCCTCTTGTCAACCTTAGTTTTAAAAAAAACATGACTAGAAAAAGCTAAAACCACGAGTAGTATCGGCCTCTTTATCTCTGCATATGTCAAAGTTATCTGAGAGTAATCAGACTTCTGGAATTCATGTTATCATTGTATTTCATTTCCTTGCTCTGTGTCTTTTGTTTCTCAGGCTCTCGCTCACCTGGTGACAGAAAAGGACCTGGCAGAGGGACGACTGTATCCTCCTCTCAGCTCCATCGGAGACGTCTCTCGCACACTGGCCATCAAGGTGAGAGCAAGGGTCATAAAGATCCCCTCACCATATCTGTACGAGTCCAGCTGCTTTTGGGCTTGTGAAAATATAAAATCACTGTAATGTTTCAAACCCTGTTCTTTACAGATCATTGAGTATGCATATGAGCACAACATGGCCTCCCTTCACCCAGAGCCGTCCGACAAAGAAGCATATGTGAACTCACTCGCCTACAGCACCGACTACGACGAGTTTGCTGTGGACTCGTACCGCTGGCCAGACGCCAGTATGACTGTGCAGACGTGCAAACTTTAAAGCAGTGTACACAGAGACAGAATGAGGGAAAGGTGACGACTGAGATGCGTCTTCATCACAGAATATGATGTTGGTAGATGACAATGTAGAATCTTGTCATGGATGTGTGACAGTGAAATAAATGACAGCACATGTAGAGGTCGTGAACAGGATGTCTTCAATTCCCCTTCAGCAGTGAAAAAAAAATCATCTCAAGTTTTATTTTTAAGAAATAGTGAAATGATAGAGGGAAATAAATACAATGTTACAGAGAAGCGGTTTGTAGAAATTGTGAAATACTGAACGAAAACATACATTTAAGATAATATATAGTCCTTCACAGGCTGTAACTTTATGATTGTGTCAGCTATATTCCAACTCTTTTTCAAATAAAAAAGCTTTTGAATTATATTTTTCATGTCGGATTACTACAGTCAAACAAAAGAGAAAAGAGGACAAAGTTTCCTTGAGAAAAGACATAAAAGTAACTTCATGATTATTTTTTTCCTCTATTAGTTCAGAACAAGTGAGACACTCTTTAGTATCTTATTTAGATCTGTCATTTATTCAAGACTCTTTTTGATGAATGTCATGCTTCATCACTTGTTTATTTACTTTGATTTTATTATTTTGAGAAAACAACGGCAAAAAGCTCAGCAGGGTCATTGTGAAATGCTTATTCATGCTTCTCTGGCTCCCTTCAGCGGCAAACACGTGTCATCGCAGTACACTTTGTAGCCTACTACTCTGACTTTAATCATCCACTCTGTTTGCAAATGTGTTCTTTTTCTTGGTTATCTGATTTTTGTAAGCACATTTTAAGAGGAAACTAAATCTGTAATATTTGATCAGTATTCACTTTAATACAATATCAATCTCCATTATATCCATGTGTTGTTTTTTAAGCAGACAAATTAATTTATCAGGGTCTATTTTAACAAAAAACAATCTTTCTGGGGCGCCAATAGCCAAATGGTTTTGAAGCTTGCACCATGTATGGAGGCTATAGTCCTCATAGCAGCAGCTCAGGGTTTGAATCCAACCTCGGCCCATTGCTGCATGTCATCCCCCTCTCTCTCCTCCCAACACTTCCTGTCTCTCATCTAACCAAGGCAAAAATCACCCCCCCAAAAAAACTTTCCACACACACAAATACACAACACAAAAACTATACAGACTATAACAGCAGCAGGTGAATCATAAAGGTTTATGTTCTAACAGAGTATTCTTGTCCAGTGTCGTCTCATTTAAGCTGAGGATGATTTTACATTAATTAATCAATCAGTGGCCAGACAGTCAGTACCAGAGGCCTTTTGTGGCCTGCTGCCCATCCCGCTCTGAAATCAATAAAGAAGCAGTCAGACCAGTCAGGACTCAGAGTTGAGTGTCTCGCCGCGGGACAGACAAACATTTGTTTTCCTCACTTTCTTTGCTTCAGCCTCCCTGTTCATTCAGCTGCAGGCATCGTGCACTCATGTTGGTCAATAAGTCTCCATGTCAACACCATGTGGTTGCCAACTTTGAATGGTTCCTAAGTACCCCAACAAAAACAAGTTTTATGTCAAAGTATATATTTTAAAGAGACATACGTTGTTATCTACTTTTTTTTTCTTTTTAAATAAAATCTTTGACTTTTTATTCAGCCATGGTCATCCAGCCCTCTAACATGATGATCAATAAGTCTCAATGTCAGCAGTCAGCACCATGTAGCCGTCAGCTGTCTAGACCATAAATGTATTCCATCACATACTTCACAACCTCCTCATGAGTGTGTGTTTAAATTAAAAAGATCATCAAACATTTTGGCTTGACGGAACACAAAGAGAGAAAAAGAATAAAGAAAGATAAAATTACATTTCATAGTGAACTTTGACCCTCCAGTCCTGACAGTGAGCTTTATCACAAATATTAAATGATCTTTTAATTCATCTTGTTACAGGGCTGATTGAATGGCTCGAATGTGAACTCAATCAAAAAGCAACTGTCTTTCAAAAGAAATTCTACCTAGACCCAACACACCTTCTACTACTTCATCACCAAATGTTCTTTATAAGTGATCTCTTTGATTTGTCATTTAACAGTTCACTCAGTTTGACAAGTGTAACAGTTATGTTGTAGAAGAGCTTTCAGTGTTTCAATTGGTTTTTGTCGAATTTTGATTACAATTAGCAGGAGTTAGACACTTTTACTTAACTTTTTTTTTTTTTTTTTTTTTTTTTAAATCAAATTTCCATTTCGCTTTAACTGTGTTTTTCAGCTTGTATTTTTCTAACCCTTACCCTATGGGCAGCAGGTTAACCCGTGCGCAGCCTATACGTTCTCAGGTGCACATGGTTGAAGGAACATACCATGAAAAATAAATAAAATATCCGTGGCACACTGAAAATAACTTTACTGTATTTTATTGTGAGCGAACAACGCGTTTAGCCGGTAGCTTCCTCAGGTTCAAGCAGCACAATCACAGGGCATACACAGGTGTGTTCAATACAAAGGGTCACATGACCAATCATCACAATCATTTAGAATAATATTAACACAGGAAATTACAAAAAAGTTATTTTCAGTGTGCCACGTATTTGTGTTTGTCTATGTTTGCCATGTAACCATTGATTTAGGATAATAGACGATATATTCAATACTTTTTTTAGCTTTCTTTTTTTTATCATTAACAAGAACTTTTCGCTGCGTTAACAGAATTCTCTACTGTTTTGCCAAACTCCTATTTTTCAAAGTCCGCCCTCCCCATGGGAAATCCCATATTAACCCCTGGGGTACAAATAAACGCTCCTTTGCTATACTGATTATCTATAAATCTGCTGTACATCACTGTCAGTATCTCCTCTCTCTGTCTTTGCCTCACTTCTCACCCTGCAGGGCTTCGTGACACCTTGCTGCTCACAGACATGCCAAGTGATCGGCAGCTGTAACCAGACATCATTTTGACCTTGTTTACAGTCTCACATTAAATGGCACCTTGCTGGGACCTTGTGGCCAGTGTCAATCAGTACAGCCCCTGAGGGAATGTCGCTTTTTGTCAGTCTGTCTACCCATCCTCCTTTTCACACAGCATAAGACCCAGAATGCTTTCCCACTTGCACGTACATATTTTGATGCACACCAGACCTGACTGCAACACAATGCCTTCCAAGCCCACTTATCACTTATTTTACAAACCAAAACTGTAACACTAATAAAGCTCCCATGGGCGTCCCCAAAAGACCAGGATCAGCCTCCATGGTGGTGGTCTCTTAGCCTCCCCATGATCATTCTGACTCCCTCGAGTATGTACTAAAGAGATCTTCCAAACCCTGCATGGTTAATCACAACAATTACAATACAAAACAATCAAATATTTTTGTCTTATTGCCGTTAAGTGAAAGTCAAGTCAAAGTCATCTTTATTGTTCATTTTTGCCACACATACTTGACATACATAAAAATAAATAATTTGTTTCTCTCTGAACTGCGGTGCAAACTTTAAAGGTATTTAGATATAAAAAGATAGAAGATATATATACAGTATAAATATATATATATACATATATATATATATATATAAGCAAGGATAAAATAAAGATATAAAACAATTAAAGCAGTTTTTAATTTAGATATCACATTGTAATATTTTAGGACATAAATAATTCCAAATAATTGGATTTGTAACCTTTGTTTCAAACCTTGCCCCTTGCCTGAACTACACCATAAATATTAGCTTTAAATGTACAGTATACATTAGACACACCTTTTATAATGGAAGGACTGGGAGAGGACTACTGAGGAATAGATGGATAGTCTGTTTAATAAGGAAAACCAAGCAGCAAGGTGATTTGCTGAAGGAGATCATGGGAAAAGATAGTTATTTCTCCTGAAAGAATAAAAACGAAAGAAAAGAAGCAGGAGGAGAGCGAGAGAAGGAGAGTGATGTGTGAATGATGTGAACTGAGAATTTTTTAAGAGCCTCCGTTTACATTTTTTTGAATCTATCTTAAAGTCAGAAATAAGAGTCACACTCCTTGGTATCTTTTTGCTGTGAGATATCATCTTAAAAATGATTTGCAAATTGCCTCTAATATTAATCTCTGGCTCTCTGGTTCCCCCCAGAGGCCAACTTTTGTTATTGCCAAAAACTAACAATCTTTTGAATCAGAATCAGATATACTTTATGAATCCCCAGGAGGAAATTGGTTGAACTTTATTTTCACGTATTATGGACAAATTTGGGTTTGTTCATTTTATTGTCACTTCCTTTCTGTTAGTAGATTTTGAATGAAACCAGAAGCTAACCTTATTGAGACTTTAGACACATTTATGAACAATACATTTAATTCACCATTATAATTATTTATGTGCTTTTATAAAAGAAAAATAATGCATCAATTGTGGTTTATTGAATTAAACACTCAAACAAAGTATTTCTACACACAAACATACCATGAGTTATGTCTTTGTAAAAAACTACAATAACAGAAGAAGGTGAATCATAAAGGTTTATGTTCTAACAGAGTATTCTTGTCCAGTGTCGTCTCATTTAAGCTGAGGATGATTTTACATTAATTAATCAATCAGTGGCCAGACAGTCAGTACCAGAGGCCTTTTGTGGCCTGCTGCCCATCCCGCTCTGAAATCAATAAAGAAGCAGTCAGACCAGTCAGGACTCAGAGTTGAGCGTCTCGCCGTGGGGCTGATTTGTAGAGAACAACATTTGTTTTTCTCACTTTCTGTGCATCGCCCTCCCTGTTCATTCAGCTGCAGGCATCATGCACTCTGACGCGACAATCAATGAGTCTCGATGTCAACACCATGTGGTTGCCAACTTTGAAGGCCTTAAAGGTCTCCTCACTACCAAAACAAAACAGGTTTTATGTGACAATATATATCTTATATGTGTTGATGTTTTAGTTACCAAACTTCTTTTGTAAATAAAAATCTAATTTAGAGAAAGACATTAATCACATACATATAGGCACATAACAGACGAATAAACAGAAAACTGTAAATAATCTCTAAATCTCTCCATTTTCTATAACAATTTGAACTGTTGACTAAGCAATTGCTTAGCCTCCATTTGCTGACTGTGTCTCTCTTCCTCTCTATAACCTTTTAACTGAAGTCTAAATGTTACCCTTTTGTTTTCGCTAACCAGGTTCATGGTATATCTCTAACTTTAATGGTATAACTGTTTTTTTAACATTAACTTTTAACTAACCGTTAATTGTTCATTACCAGGTTGATTTTAGAAAGATCTAGTAGTTTCATAAATCGTTGTCAAACATTGTTATTCACAGCATATGTCATTCAGGTTTACTTAGCAACTGTAACTTAGACAAAGTTGTTGAAGTTATTAAGCTACTCAACAACCGTTCCATGAACCCTGTGACACCGCAGTATTAATCCCAGTTGAAATACTGTACAGGACTTAAGTGACACCTTGCTGACCACAGACAGTCCAGGTGATTGACAGCTGTTACCCAACATCATTTTGACCTGGTTTACAGTCTCACATTAAATGGCACCTTCCTGAGACCTTGTGGCCAGTGTCAATCAGAACAGCCCCTGAGGGAATGTCGCCTAGCTGAGTCTGTGCACCCATCCTCCCTGTCGCCTGTCTGGCATGGAGCCCAAAAATGCTTTCCCATCTGCTCGACCACCACCACACACTCCGCTTCTTCTGCTTGAATTCTTGTGTAACCACAGTTTAGGTCAATCAGCACCATATCACTTCCTCTAAAACCATTTTAAGTCAGCTTTTATTGTACTTTCACAATTCATTGATTTAATTCATTTGGATTATTACTTTGAAGCACAATTAAACTTTCTGTAATTCCTCACATGAATCTGTTTAGTTTTCGTGGACAGGCTGATATTTCCAGGTCTGCAGAACGAACCTCCTATTAAAGACCAGCAGAGGGTGCTCTCACATACAGTTTGAGCTGAGATCAGTGAAAGGCACTAGAAGAGAACATTTGGGACCATAATGATGTGAATGCACACATTTGTCTTTTGTCATCTATAATAGAGCATTTTCTTACTTTTTAAGATTGCTGCAACCTGTGTGGCTGAGCTACCATAAAATGACACAAGATAATGACGACCCAGAACTATAAATCACTGCATTTATTTTGAATCTGACCAGCTACATCTTTCTATACATATTACAGTTCAGGCTCCTGTATTGTTCCTGGCCTTGGTATGAATGAGTCAGTAGATGCACATATCATTCAGCCTTAGAATATGATAGTTAAATTGGACATAATCTTTGTAGATATAATTGTCTATATTAAGTTATTGGGAATAAATAACATTTACACATTACTTAATGCTTGCTTGCTTATTACAAATGTCTCCCGTGTCTGGTAAAGGCTGCAGAGAAATTCAGACATGGTCTAATGAAGAAACATATCAACCCTCACAGCTTTTTGAGAAGATCTAATTCTTTTGAAATTTTACTCAAACAACATATCTTGGACAAATCACAGTAACTTTTTTCACCACTTTCACCACTTGTCAAATAGCTGATCAGTTGCAGTTGTCTAAAGTGCAACAGATACAGATTTTTGTAACGTCCTTATCATTGCATTATACCTGAATATGAGTTCAAGGAAGCTTTCACACAAAATGAATGCACACCACTGAGGAGTTTATATTTCGACTGTGTCCTCAACAGATAGGTTGTGTCTTTGGATGACAAGTATCTTAAAGACTTTTAATGTTCAACTCAATAACTTGAAAAGATATAAATGGATTTGACGGAGCTTTATTTATTTAATTTTTTATAGAAGAAAACCTTGAAATAATCTTGAGGATAGGTGTATAAAAACTATGAAGTCTCACATAGCCGAAGGCCTTGGTCAAATATAAAGTAACAAGCACAGACAATGTAAACTATTTGGTCCAAAGTGTTTTGTTTGTTTCAACAGACTATCATCAGCTCCTTGAATTGTACTGCAGTTCTGTAGTCTGCTGGACTAAAAGTTACACTTCCACAAAGATATAAACACCAACACACAAGGTCTTGTTCTCACTCACAAAGAGCAATATGTCTCTTTGCTGAAGGTGGTTTCATGAAGAGCTGGAACATATTGATCGCTGAGCACAGTACAACCAGCAAATATGAATAGAACACGACCAAACATAAAAACTTTCAATGCCGTTTGGAAATTAATGGTTTTCATGATGGTTGGCTGTAGGCTGGAAGAAAAAAACACTACAAAAGCTCTCTGACAGAATATACTTATCTTGCCCCTCCTTTTTTATGAATGTTGCATTCAGTTTACTTTGCTTTTGTCTGCTCAATAGATACAAATCACAACTAAAATCAAACGTTTTCCAGCAGTGACCCTGTCAGAAGGCAGGATGTTGGATGAAAGCACAAGACGGAAACCTCTTTATTCTCCTGTATCATGTTTTCACTGAATGAATCGGATGACAGCACATTGCAGAAGTATTTACGTTGACTCTGAGAATTCTTGAAGAAGTAACTTATATTATTAAATACTATACTGCAGGTTTTACACCTTCTAAGTTTCAGAGGATGTGCAAACAGTAGGGTCGGGATCAATATCTCAGGTGGAAACAAATGCTGCAGCTGCTTTAGTTAATTTGAATTCACAAAGTAAAATCTTTAGAAAACACTGTTATGGTCTAATTGTCCATACATCAATAAGTTATTATTATTATTATTATATTTGACATACTGTGTGTGTCAAATACTTGTAAAAACAAAATCCAATAAATATCAAATCAAGGGGGTGCAGATGGTCTAGCGGTTAAGTTGCACCCCTTGTACAGAAACAATAGACCTCCAGCCGAGCAGCCCGGGTTCAAGTCCGACCTGTGGTTCCTTTCCCGCATGTCAATTCCTACTCTCTCTCTCTATCTCTCTCTCTCTCTGATTTCCTACTTTATCCACTGTTGTCCTGTCCAAATAAAGGCAAAAGCCCAACAATAAATACATAAATTTCAAATAATCAACAATCAATTTTATCATCTTTTCTCCAGAGAAATACTGTCATTGATAGAATACGCATTCTGCTGCAAGTTTAGACTATACATTGACATTTCATATGTTGTTTTTATATATGCACCCCTCAAACATTTAAAAAAAAACTTTCAGGACAGCCTGCCACTGAAAATTAAAGATAAAAGCAGTTTGTGGCTTGAAAGTACATGTAGCTTCAATGAAAGAAAAGAAAAGGAATAATTCTGGTGAGCAGAAAAGAGCAGCTTCAGTTTGGCTCTACGATCACATAGGTGGCGTGATATAAACGTTATCACCCGCTCCTAAACGCTCGCTGTAATTTTCCTGAATATTTCCTACTACATTCATCTGTTGGTTCACCGAAGTGCACACAGGAATTTTACTAGAGGGCTGTCGGGAAAAAGTCTGGTTAAAGACTGGGTGAAAAATGCAGCACAGACCCAAAAAACGTTGCTGGAGTTTTTTGTATGTGTGCATAAAACATTACACATTATTCTCTGAGCTGTTTGCCTTTTATCTTTGGTACTTTAAGAATAACAAATGTACAGGTTGAAATCCTTGCTGTGACTGGATAGATAAGTAGTGGATAGATAGAGAGTGGAAACATTGTGTGGAAACTGCCTCAACTTGCCAAGGTGTGCCTTAGCAGCACATTATTTTCAGCCTATATCTTTTACCTCGTCATTGAGACCAATCAAATTGTGCATGGACTTTGACTTGTATAGCACATTCACCCTTTCACATACTGATGGCAGAGGCTGCTCAGAAAAGAACCCAAGCGTCCAAGAGTACTACTTCATTCACACACATTGGCACACCACCAGCATCTAGCAAGACATTCTGGATCCAGCAATTCAGTTGGGCACTTAATGTCGAAGTGAGTCAATGGACTCTTTGACATTTGATTGATTTGTCGCCCCCCGGTGGTGGAATGAACTTCCAAACTCCATTCGATCTGCAGAGTCCCTCTGCACTTTTAAGAAAAAGCTAAAGACCCAGCTCTTTCATGAATACCTACTAACTTAATGATGATGGTCTCCATATTATTGATGATGATGATGATGGTAATGACGATGGTTTTTGTTTGATAACGACGACTTATAGAAGTATAGAGTATAGAAACCATCTTGGTGGTCTTGGTCTTGGAGCTCTCAAGAACTGCCGTCAGTGTTGTGCTTTGCCTCTGGTCACTTCCTGTCAGCACCTGTGTGTCCAATCAGACTCAAAGCTGATCGTTTGCTCTTACTGACATTGTTCCCTTTTTTCTAGATCCTTGCTTGTGTTGTACTTACTCTCTGATGTACGTCGCTTTGGATAAAAGCGTCTGCTAAGTGAATTGTAGAATTGTAGAATTGTAATGATGTACAAACAATAACACAATGTTCATCTTTATACTTCCTACTATATCTGGTGTGATACAGTACAAGTTACAAAAGCAAGTGACCTTTATTTTCTCAGCATATTCAGTGCCCTGCTGGCTGGTGGTGGACTGAATGAGGACAATAATCAAAAGCACCTTGGTTCAGCAGCATTATACCCTTCTGCTGTTCCCCTGACTGATTCTGTGACTAATTGAAAGAGACGTCTCTGTTTGGCAGACAGTTCGTGAGGCCTGCACGTCGCACAGGTTTTAGCCTGAGAGGCAGTGGTGGGCACAGGTTTCCGACAGCCTGTTGTTTCTCGGACGGGTACCACGCGCAGCTACCAAGCAGGAGCGCCAACGCCTTGACAACTTTTCCATAATTAGATGAAGCCTTGCACTCAGCGTGAGGATTCTAGCGCTGAAATCTAATGTGACATGTGTGATCACGACCTAAAGTCGTGTTTAATTAATTTTTGTTGCAACACAGGCGCACAGACATTATTCCCTGCAGCCCTCATCACCAGAAAAAAAACAACATTCTGCTAAAATAGGCCACTTTGTAGCCGTTTGAGCAAAGATATGAAGGTTTGCTGAGTTGAAGAAGTATTTTAGGCTAACCTCAACAAGTGACAGGTTCACATACGTAGCTTCAGAACAACAATCCTGATAAAGTATCTTGTACTTAAAAAGAAATAAAAATGAAACAAATTCTAACCAAGTTAAGTGCAGCCACACATCATGTTGCCTTTAGCTGTTGAGCATGTCTTTGCAGCCTTTTGAATGTCGGCACATGCTAGCCAGGCTTGTGCTTATTATTCTGCTGCAAGCTCCAGATGGATCAACACATGCTGAAAATATTACAAGCAAGACATTTGCATGTGACCTTAATCCCGCTCTTCTGCTCCACCATGCAAACAAGTCAGTCCAAAGACATTTTGGATGACCGTGGATTGGATCATTTGCACAGCACATTACATTTTTCTTCACACTGCGTATTGAAAAAAAGATACACATTATTTTGATACAGTATAGCTTCAAAAACATGTTATATGTAAAAGTATCAACAGTTGATATTTTGTGGTTGTGAAGACTTGATCCTGATTTTCAAATTAAAGCCCCATGATGTGGCATCAGCTGACAGTTCATTTTAGTTTTTAGTTTATCAGTCTTCAGTATGATTGTTATTGAATTAATAAAGATTTTAGAGCCAATCATTTGTTCCAATTTGCCAACATATCAAGCAGAAATAATACATTATTTGCACAGGGTCGAGAATAAAAGGCCTATAATTAATGCATTGTTTTAATTGCAGCGTGTAGTTTGATAAAAGGGTCATATTTCAGATTGAGATTTATCTTTAACAAGTAGATTACAGACCATTGGCTCAAATTAATTGTATTGTTGAGAGGTAAGCCCACCATCACACTTGGCGCACTCAAGACTAGTAAGAGAGCGCGGATAATAAAACCTGAACACACACTGAGGCGCCCTATTGTCTAAAATCACATTTAACATGCATTCATTTTACAATATTAACATGCGCAGCCGTGCTTATTGTTTTCTGCATCTTCATTAATTCTGTAATTGTTTGCTGCCAGTGATTTACTGCCAAGTTTTATGAACATCAAAGCATTTCCATTTTTCTGAAACCAGACATAACCCATTAAGTTAACACGCATGTTGCATCTTGAGCTCGATAAGTTGCCTACTTTATTGTGATAGGCAACAACAGCTTCTGGTTGTTGTGGGTATAGAAACGGTTTTTTTTTGTATCCCTCATAGTTTATGTTGTGTGATGGTACATCAACCGTGTGTATGTTCAACGTGTGTTGCTGATTATAATGAGGACTGCGTGGTGTATGTGATGGTAATGCAGCCTCCAGTGCTCTCTTTGCCCATTAATAACCAGGTTCCCTTTGATGTGGCCACGCTGAGCGAGGTGGCCCCCTTTTTTGCATCACTTGTGGCATGTAAATCCTCCTCCTGTGTTATCTCCTTAACTGCTCAAGAGTCCACCTGAACTTGTTCAACTGACAGTAAGATTAGAAAACCTTTTTTCTTTTTGATCAATGTTCTATTCACCAATCTAACTTCACTATTCTTACAACCTGGTACAGCGTTTCAGTGGGATGAATACTGAAAACATTGTGGCCAGTTCAAGTGCAGGAGTTTGATTCTAGTGTCTTTTTCTTGTATATGCCTGAGATGTAGTCTCAGTGACTTCTCCCTTTGGTTTCTGAAGAGGCTTTCTGAAGCTCAACAATGGCAGTAACCATGTTGGAAAAGAGATCTCAAGCTAACTTTCGATCAGTCTAGAAACAGTAAAAGTAGTGGAGCTGAAGCGGCCCTTAAAAGAAGAATATGCGACTTTTTGATCCAGCAGATGTCGCCCTTGAGCACCAGCATGAAACCAAAACAATTTGCGCTGCATTGTTGTGTTAGCATGCTAATGCTAGCGCTCTTTGGTTTGCTCGTATCTTCACACTGCATGTAAATTTAAACGAAATGACAGTGATCTAGAAACACTTATGTGACATTCAATTAAGCAGTGAGTAAAGTATGTTATTCTTCTTTTCTCTAGTCCCTCAATTAAACAACTTTTATACGTGAGGGGATGAGCCGGCCGGCCGCCCCGGCGATGTAAACACGCTGTAGATACGGCTTGGAAAGCTCTGAAAACATCACAGACAGTGGGACTCGGGTGTCACACTCATTGTAGACAGTCATGACTCACAGAGTTATTTTCAGAGGATATACTTGTTTTCTGCTATATTTATGTGTAAAATGTTGCATATTCAGCCTTTATGCCTCCTGGGAAACAGCTACAAAGCATATACTGTACATGTCAGTAAGTGTAGCATGTCTCTATAAGTGACCGAAGAGTAACAGAAGAAGCATCTTCTACAACTCCCCACAGCTTTAGCTAACTGTTTTGGTATTGCATGATAATTTTACATTAATTTAAGAGACTGGGGCTGTAACTAAAGACAGCAATAAGCTGGTGAACATAGTGGAGAACTCAAAACTAGCATTTCTCCAGGTTATCTGCTGGATCTGTAATTAAGCATAAGAAAGGGATCAAAAGTCAGTATTTTATAAGCAACTAATTTTGCAACTAATAAGCGCAGAACAAAAGTTAATAAAGATATAATAGTCCTAGTAGAAGAGAAAAAAAATACTTCCAGTTGAACAATCTCTGCAGTAAAAAACACATCATAAAATCAGACAATTTTCACAGAAAAGTTACCAATACATCTGCAAACTCAGCCTCAGAAAATAGTTTTAAGACTTTTTTAAATAGTCACCTGTTCTGCTGGGTTCTGAATGTCTCACAAGACCTGTACAGAGCACCTGATCAGGCTCTTGACCTTGTACTGAATGCTCGCCATGCTTTCCTCCATTCTAAAACCACCCCAGGAAGGAGTTCAGGTCAGATCATTTTATGATCAAATTACACGCAAACAGAAGAGATAAATCTCTAACAACATACAACTGTGTGTTTGTGGGTATGTCGGGGCTGGATGGATATGTATGGATAGTTTATTATCTATTGTCAGCCGTCACAATGGCCTGGAGGCCATGCTTCACTGGCCAAACAGCTCTAAGCACAATACCTGTAAACAGAGAGCAGCCTGATTGTAACACTGCCTCGCATCAACAATAAGAAGGCCCCTCATGAATAGGGAGGTGGGCCTTTAAAAGGAAAAGCTTTATGTGTTGAGGAGTGTGTTTCAAATAAAGGGCTGCAGCAATGAAGGGATCAACCTCATACATGTCTGATCTTTTTCCCCACAAGTTCTCAAACTACAGGTTCTTTGATCAATTATATTTTCAGAGTGGATGTTTAGATAAACTTAAAATTAAAATACTGAAACCACTTCATTTAGATAACACCACGTTCATGATTAGCCATGTCGGCCTAGAATACAGAATCAGAGTCAGATGATGCACAACATTGATTTGCTAGCTTTTAAACTGTTATGCATCAGCACACCAATACACTTATCTAACATGATGATTGGTGCCCCATGTACGAGCGTCTAGCACTCACATCATTGTGTTCTAAATGAGACCTATACGTCCTTTAAATGACATACGCGTGTGAAAATGCCCTTCATGTAGGTCACAGAGTCTACATCCATCCATCACCTCCACCCACCAGGATCTGTAGCAAAACAAGAGAGAGGGAATGAATCTAAAAAAAGAGCTTTGAGTTACTTATGCTTGGCTGCGTGTGCTCTAAGTAACAGTAATCCAATCAGATAAAAGACTAGTCAACATACAAGTTTTCCCGGATATCTCAGCCGCTTCCTGCCCACCACAAATTCACTAGTTCCCTGTCAACTTGTTGGCTTCCATTATCTGAGCTCAGATGGCATGGACCTAATTCTTTTGACGCTGTTCTTTAAGTGGGTTTTGCGATTAGGCTCACTTTTCTGCCTGTTTGCTCTCATGCGCAATAAAAAAGCCTCAGCCATGTCTCCCTCTCTGCCTCCATTTATCTTTTTTCTCTCCCATGTGGCAATAACACTTGCTCCGATTCGTCCCTTTTTGTAAACTGAGACCAAATTCAGAGACATGGGCTGGTTATTGTAATAACTTCTGGACGCTGTTGTTCACCCGCTGACCTTCACAGACTGGTTGTCTTGGAGGCTGATAAAAAGGATAACATATATTGGTGGCACAAAGGTGAAAATAAGAGATATTTACCTACCGTCTTCTCTACTTTTAGGTAATAGATAACATACATAGCAGCTTGTGTTGAATTCAGCTCAATCTGATTATCATGCACACAATGTCTGCTACTGCCACTCAGACAATTTTGTTTTAAACATTTGTTCTCATAGAGAGGAAATTCAACATAAGTGTACTTTACATGGTGGTGGTTACTACTCAGCAAAACAATTGTATTAAGTCTTTTTGGCTCATGGCAGGAAATCCCGAGACTTTAGATAGAGAGATTGATGAACTTTATTGTCTGTCCCAACAGTGACAGAAATTCTCCCTTGACAAGGTTCTAACATTACATCACATCAAAAACACAACACAAAGTACAGACATTAAAAGAGGACTTTCAACAGTGATGTCATCAAGGTTATTCAAGCTTGGGGACTGCATACTAGTTATGAGAAAAATATTCCATGTGCAATAAAATTGTTCAATATTGCGATAACCAAATAATTATGATAAGTAAACAAAAACAAACATATATTATTCAATCATATTAGCTAAAACTCACAGTTTAGATGTTTGTCTTCTGTTCCTCATGTCTAAGAGAACACCTGTGTTTGCAACATGTCCCTTCTAAATCATATAATCAATAATAAATTGGCACTTATTCATCCGAGAAGAGCAACTCAGGACTGGGACATTAACTGTTTAGTATTTACCCACTGTGGGAGCTTGTACTCCATACATCTTATCCACTCTGATTTAAACATGAGAGGTTTTAAAAACTCCATATCCCCTTAACTGGAATACAAATAAGAACGTGATGTGTTTCGGTCTCTTTGTTTTTATCCCTTCCCACTGTGATGCTGAACAAGTCGCACTTTAGGAAAACAAGCCTCTAGCTGGGATGATGCCCTCCAGATGTTCTTCAGTCCTGATCTTTGCCCAGAAAGTATGGGGAGGGGTCATCATGTGGCCATCTGACTATGCTGGTCTTTCTGGGTCGGTCATCCTGTCTGGCCCTCTCTGCTAATGCTGTTTTAGTACCCTGAGGGCACAGGGGCTGGTCAGTGGAGCCACATTTCCTGAGGCCATGGGTAAACTCAGGCAGGTCTTGGGTCCAGAGGTGCCGCCTCAGATTTGCAGTTAGTTGATCTGAAGGGCTTTTGTGATGGGCCTGGATGTGATCGGATCTGAGTAGCACTAATCCATTGGGCTGGTTGGGGCGGGTTGGGACTCTGGTGTCCCATTAAGTTTGGCCTGGAGGATCATAAGGTTACAATTTAAAAAGTCTGGAAAGGCCTTGGGTAATGTGATCCGAAAGTCCACAGCGCAGAGATACTGGAAAGACTACCAATGAAGAGAAGAGCTATTAGGCTATCAGAGTGACAGAAAGAGAGGGAGAGGGTAAGGAGAGAGCGAACTCCTCAGCCTGAATATAAAAGCGTTCACATAATCCTCATGACTCCAATATTTAAGAGAAAGACATTTCACCAGATGATAATACAACAACAATTTGAAGTGTATTATCTTAACATGTATTTATAAAAAACAATCCTGGGTTTGGGTCTAAGCCTTTGACCTTGATGTGTGGGATTTGCATGTTTGTCAGGAGCTGAAAGAGAAACCACAGTGGGGAAATCTTTAACAGGTAAATGTCCTACATTGAAAATGTCATCTAACATAAAAAAAATAATCAGCTGAGTGTACCAAAAGTCCACATTGTAGAATATTGGCCACTATTTATTGTATACAATTGTGTATGTTATTATTGATTGTCACTTATAAAACATATAATGTGACAATGCAGAATTATTTGGTCACTTTTTATGAGGTCATGACATATCGATGTCTTGTAAATATATAAAAAAGGAAGAAAATGAAACGGAAATAGTCGGAAAAAAGTGACATGCATGAATAGAAACATGCAGTAAAATGTTTAATGTTTGACAGCTACCCCTCAATGAAGGGAATTCTAAGGAATGTTTTTAAGTGGAAGTGAAAGATTTGCTGAAACACATACGTTAGAGGTTGGATATTTCCAAACACTGGCATGTGTACCCCAATCAGAGATAGTTGTCTACATGCACAGAACATACTGTACATATTTTTTGACATACATGAGCTTGCCCTCTAATTTTATCTACCTTTTATGAATGAATGAATGTACCTTTTATTGCCCCTAGGTGAATTTGCCTTACCAAGAGCATAAAAAAACTGTACAAACAAATATACAGGACAGCACATAGAAAAACATAGACTAGTTACAGTATTTCAGTTTCCTTTTGAAATCTGAAAACAGCTGGTTATATTGTTATTTATAGGGTCAAATTAATGTGGTGTCTTGTGTTTGTAAGTCTTCTTTCCTTTGGACATTAACAGGTGAGTGTATATGGTATCAAGGATGTTTAATTTTTTTCTTAAATGTCCATACCTTCAAGACAAACTCATAGCCTGCAGGCACCATTGCTCAAATTAAAGCTGATGTCATCAGATTCAATTATGTCCTGAGGAAATGTCCCGGTTAGGTTCCCATTTCCTTTGCTCTTTAAGGGTTCAGCTTATGATAATAATTGGATCCCATCCTGGCCTGCTTCATTGAACATGACACCCCAAACAGGCCCTGTCTTAATATCTAAGAAAAGAAAAAAAAGTGTAGGAAGATTTTAAACCTGAATAATTACAATTAAATTACTGACCAGTTAATTCGACAATTATGGCCTATTAGCCAACACGTGCCATAGTGTGAAGATACAGCAGGCCCAGATCCTCAAATGAGCATTTTGACACTGTGACCTGTATTAGCCTTAAGGGGCAAATTGGATATTTTGGTAGCATTGTATGATGTCAGGGTAGACTTCACAATATTCACAATACACATACAAACACTAATACCAAAATCTAACTACACAATACCAAGGTTAAATGATAAAGCTGCACTGAAAACACACTCAGACTGGATGGGAACATTGCCTCAGACCCTTAATGTCCTACATGAGGAGTATCAACTTCTGCACTTTGGGAGGTGTTTTAGGGTTTAAATGTAAGCTATGCTGTTTCTACGTTCTGTCTTTGAATATGATGTGATTTAATTGGGGTGCGTGGATTTCTGAGCTTGTAATGCAAGAGAAATTTCCCCGCAAACGGAAAATAAAATGTTATCTTATCTTGTCTTATGAATGAAAAATACCTACAATTAAAAACTAAATTTTTATGGCTAAAAGTAATACATTATAAAACACAGACATACCAACCATAAGAACAGATGATGAAGTGTGTCTTGATAAACAGATTAAATACATAAATACTGGCAGCAGCAGATCTATAGTGCAAATAGTGTTGATTATTGTACTATATAAATTGCAAAAGGAAAGTTTCAGACATTAATGGGGATTACAAGGAAAAGTAAAGATGTTTAGTCATGCGGTTGTGGCTTTACTCAACAATGCACAGAAGCTATAGCCCTCCTAAACTACCAGTAGATCTGAGATTTAGAATATAAAGTCTGATGATTCTTTCTGCTTTAGAGACAGAGTTAAACAACCTGCCGTGAGAGAGTGTAGTGCCACTCGTGCTGTGCTCTGTTCCAAACATAACAGCTTTCGTATGGCTCAGAGGTTACTGAAGGGATGAATGTTAAATGCTTCACTTCCTCACAGTAATAAGCAACATTGAATATTCACTGACAAAGCAATGGTCCAAATAAAAGTCTGTGTCAAAAAAAAGCAGCATATTAATTCCTGCTGGTGACTTCGGTCTTTAGTACGTATGAGTTTTCTTTGCCTGCATGTTTATTTCTCACATGTCAAATTAACAAGCAGATCACGTCTAAAGAGAAAGGATTTCTCTTTAGACGTGAAAGCTTATGCTTACGCTTATAAGACACGTATAGGCTCTTATTAGAAACGTATTTACACTTTATATACCGTCATAAACATTAATAAGATGTTTATTAACATTAATAAGACTTCATACATGTTAATTAAACTATAAATACGTTTATAATTGGCTTGTAAGATATTAATTAACACAAAGAAACTTGTTTATAGACCACATATCAACATTCATAAGATGTTTATTAACATTGATAAGCCTTTATTAGGTTCATATTAATGTCTTATAAAGATTAATAAATACTTTATTATGCACTTATTAAGAGTTAATAAAGCTCCTCTGAGGTTCTGGATCTAAAGTGGGAACACTACTTATAAAGATTAATAAGATTAATAAATACTTTATTATGCACTTATTAAACACACACACAACTGGACAATTCACTCTGACATTGTGCAATAATAATGTTATATTAATGGTATATTATGTTTATCAAACCACTTTGTGCAATAACATGTTACACTTTATGTGCACTGTGTGCATGTCTGTGTAACACTGAATATTACAGACTACACTTTTGTCAAATAGCTGATCTATTTTTTATTTTGTAAATCTATTTTTTAGTATCTATTTTTTGTACATTCTTAATTTTTATTTTTTATTTAAATTGTACTGTGTTCACTTTTTGTCTGCAATCTTTGCGCTTTGCTGCTGTAACAATGTAAATTTCCCCGTTGTGGGATAAATAAAGGATTATCTTATCTTATTAAGAGTTAATAAAGCTCCTCTGCAGGTACTGGATCTAAAGTGGGAACACTACTTATAAAGGTTAATAAATACTTTATCATGCACTTATTAACAGCTCAGTGGGAACAGGGTCCAACTTTCAAGTAAACGCAGAAACAAAAAGGAAGTCTATAAAACTTCCTCTCAAACAGTTTTTGAAAAAAAATGCTGCTACAAATACAAGTATTATCTTTAACGTTCACTGTAAACAAAATTATGAAAACATTTGGTGTGTCATAGCTACCAACATATCTGATCAAATTCAGGGAAAAGGCATAGTTTTTTTAACCCATGTTACTGTAAATAAAGTGTTGAAGGTGGACAAACATCAGAAGACTAGGAGACCTGGAGCCCAAGGTCTGAATATCAGTCAAGAGACGCACACAGGAATACATTTTCAAACTTTGTAGGTAAGGAACACAAATATTGCAGGTCAAGATTACAATATACAATTTACTAATGCAATCAACAACTAAATTAATAAAGTGTGTTCCTTAAGGTCTAAGTATTTGGAGAGAGGGATGAGTTGGTATGGCAGAGAGGCCACTAGCAGGGCTAAATGGCCTGCAAGAATCCCAGTGGCTGCAGCAGCGAGCCTAAAAAACTCACCTCCCATGTTTACACAGTCTCAGTCCATTTCCAGCACCCTTTTGACCTCTACAACATCAAAAAACTACATTTGTTGGAAAAGCTGCTGGGTTAACATCTCAAATCTTTGTCTCTGCGTGGTCAAAAGTATCTGAGTGTGCTATTGTTGTAGTTTTTTCCTCAGGATTTTTTTTGTGGCACAAACCTTGAGGTGGTGGTGAGCTTTTTTGCAGTTAGATAAAGGAAGATTTGCATCTCAAGACCACTGTACGACCTCCTTCATAGCTCATACATTTATTTTATTTCAAAAGAGAAGAATAAGCAAGGCCAGTAGCAATTGTTATAAAAGTCTTTGGAAGGAGAAGAATATAATGGAAAAAAAAAACATTTGCCTTTAATAATTTTTGTAATTCTTAAGGCAATTTATCAAAAACCACTATACAGTGCACTCTGCTCTTAGGCATGCTTCAATAGGCGTGAATGTGTTTACATGAGTCTGACTGCTCCTGAGGTCATTTGCATTGCTTGGTGCCAATCCTTTCACTTTCCAGCTCACCAAGATTCTGAATTTCCTCTGACAAGTCGTTTGATATCTCTGCAGTTGAGCGGTTTCTAATGGGGAGCCGTCAGGTTCTTCTTCAGACGAGGTGTGAATGAAGGAGGCGACTCCTCACAGGGCTCTTATTAGAGCGAGGGACTCTTTGAGGCCTTGATGTCCTGACCTTAGTGACCTCCAGCTGTCTTAAAGCCCCACGGGCAATTCACACACGACGCTGACACTTGACTGTTGACACAAAACACGACAATCCAATTTATAAATGGATGGATTTTATTAAAATATTAGTTGAATACTTTATGCTACCCACTTTTAGAAACAATATATGAAGAATGAAAATCCTTATGGTTGTAGTTAATATGTGGTTAAAAATGATCTTATACTTAGGATTTATTGAATGCACACTGGGAACCTTTATAGCTTGCTGAATGCATTTATTTAAACATGGCAAATGTTAAAAAATATATATACGGTATACTTCTAA
Organism: Labrus mixtus; assembly: GCF_963584025.1. Classification (NCBI taxonomy): domain Eukaryota; kingdom Metazoa; phylum Chordata; class Actinopteri; order Labriformes; family Labridae; genus Labrus; species Labrus mixtus. The sequence goes on from NC_083622.1 coordinate 28,837,852, forward strand.
TTCACAGTACAACAAGGCAGAAATAAATGTGTTTCTCGTCCTTGTATAATTTTAAGAGATTTTCAGGATTTGTATAAAGGCTCTTGAGTGACGAGATGAGCGAAATCTCCCGCAGTCATAGCTAATATTAAAATGTTTCTCAAAAATACATACAAATACAGCATTTCAATATTTCTTTGAAAAACAGTATAAAGATAAAAAAAAAAAAAACATTGATTTAAGGTAAGACTCAACATTTTGTCAATAACAGAATTAATGTATTTTGCAGTCAATTTGAGCCAAACGTATGGACATTCTGACATTTTAATCAGAACATTTCTAGTTGTTCAGTCAAAGCAACTGAAGAACCAATAATAGCGCTAAGACACAGGTTGCAGAGCTGGTTCAGTATAGTCAGTTCAAATCAGGAAGCTGTGTTTAAGAATTCCTGCAAGTGGGAATACTGAAGAACCCATTATAGTAACAAGAATACTTTTTCACAAAGGCAATCGGAATAATGAAAGAGAAGCTTCCCATAGATTTATTCTGCTTGATTTGGTTTGTTTGCTGAGGTCAAGATATTCAAAAACAGCCCTTATAGCCTTAAGCAGCATTATTAATTGGTTATAAAAAGAATGAGAGAGAGAGAGAGAGAGAGAGAACATGTGATGCAATGCAATAGAAGGATGTGTCCCTGCTCATGCACTTGAATCCAGTCCGATGCACTTTTGCACAGCACAGTGTGCCTGTCTGAGTTCACAAGCCAATCCTCCCTCCAGGTTTAAAAACCACACTGGCCTCCCACAGAGCCCAGGGCAAGGCATTCATATGGCGAGCGAGCCGCATATTAGACACATATGGTGCCGAAACAGATTTATGAAATAAGCTGTCATCAAATAATCAAATCATTCATGTTTCAGAGAGCAATAACGGAGGTATGTGAGCAGATACGTCCGGGTCCTCTCCAAGTGAGGCTCCTTTGTGTGCGCTTGGTGTGCCTGTGGACAAAGGCTTGTTACTGTCTGCTCTCCTCTTTTCTTCATAGTAACACAAAAACATGCACACAAAGGGTCATTAAATAATTACAGCAAACAAGGAGGCCAATTCGCTATTAGATAGAAATGAGATCAATGCTACAGACTCATTAGATCTAGTTTGAAGATCAAAAACTATTTCATGTCAGAACAGAGACACCAAATGAGTCAGGAAGGAGTTTTTTTCCACCTTGTTTTTTATCTTTTAATTAAATCACTCCTTTTCAATAATATAGTAATTAGTTTGAAACACCCTTTTAATGTCTTAACAGTTATATCAAAGTCTTAATTTAGTGTACTCAACTACAACAGACAATCTTAAATAATTCTTCAGTTTTCCTTGTCTGAAACACCCTAAAAGTCTTGGATCTACTCTAGCAAAGTGCCAAATGGTGGCCAATATTTTGGACCTATTCAAGAATTCATTTTATTAATTTTCCCTTACTTTTATACTAAAAAAAAACTACAACTATACTTCTATTAAATCCCCAAAGAAGGCTTGTAATGGATATCAAGCAGTCATGAAAAAGATGACATGTAAAAAGTGTTGTTCGAATAAATGTTTTTCTTCCAGTCAAAAGTAGAAGCCAACACTTTTCCCTCTGATAAGATGACTGCTAATCAATTCCCACTGGTCCAGATATGCACTGAAATTAATTAATTAGAGCCTTAGCCGAGCAGTGGTTAGATATGATGCACACTATGCAAGCACTAGAAAAGACAAGCCGATGCTTCCTGTACCCTGTCTGCACTCATCCTATCAACGTCAACAGAGCGCAGCGTCCTCGCTGAGAAAACAAGCCGGCGCGGAGGAAAAGGGGGAAAAGAACATGCACCACTCCGCCCACCAAACCCCAGGCTCTGCTTTTTTAAACCCGCGCCTCCGCTTCTGCTCGTGCCCCGCCCGCTCGCCTGCTACCCCCAACCCACCCACCCACCCTCCACTTGCAACCCTAGGCCATGAGTCCAGGCTGTGCATGACAGCTCCAAACATCCCCTGCCACAAATGTTTTCCCAAAGCATCCACTTCCGTGACCCTATCAGCAGATAAAACCTCCCCGCAACCCCTGATGGAGTGTGCCTCTCACTTTTCTGAATGTGTCAACAATTTCTGGCTGGCTGGCCAGACACGGCGTCCTGGCAATGTCTGCTGCATGTGTGTGAGTGCCACAGTGTATGCATGTTTGTACTTGCTTATGTATGTTTGAATATATTTCCGTCTATGTTTTTTTCCGTCTTTTTACATAACGCAAGACCGAAAAAGGCCATGTCGTTCTTCCACAACTTAATCAGGAGCTACACACAGGAGAGGGCTGCTGCAGCACGGACCTCCCTGATCATGTTAATGAGGTCCCCTGGCTATGCAGTCATTGAAGTATAATTGACTTGTTCGTCTCTTATCTTCCTAATAGACACTCTGACCCAGAGCACGTTTATTTCGCTATGAGAAATGTCAAGAAGGATTGGAAGTTTCCTCAGTGTGCCCATTAAAACTGAAGGCATGCCACCCTGTCTCCAGTCAGCCAGGGCTGCCATTGGCTCTCTGCCTCATTATGCAGATGCCAAATGTAAATAAATGATTTGCAGATCACTGCTACCCCCCCTTGTTCTCCCTCCTGCCCTCGCCCCTTCCCAAACTATGGTCTTCTGTCCTCACCCAAGACGGACAGGAAAGGAGGACGGGGAGGATGGGAAGGAGGAGAGGAAACTGTCCAGGAGCCCCACAATGATTTGTCTCTCTGTAGCAAAATAAGTAATACAAAGGTAGTAATTATAATAAGACATGTCTCTGACTTGAAAACCTGGTGAAGCACATTGATGTTGTTACAGCCACGTATGTCTCCTGGCTTTCAGGACCCATCAGAATCAAACGGGGCTGTGTGTAATGTGGAGGGACCAAGAGGCAAGCTGCATAAGCGGGCGCCAGGCGAGGGCGAACCAGCGACTGTGGTCACATGCTTGTGGATATGATGGGGAACATCTGTGCATATCAGCAGCTTGCATGTCCACCATGTCTTCTCGGGCCAGTAGCAAAGTCGGAGAGAAAGTGCTTTTGGTCACAGAGCAATGTTTCCTGAAAACGTGTTCCAGCCTCTGTACCCTCGCCATCCCAGGTTGTTCTAGTCTTTGAACAACCGCTGCTCAAAGGCGGTTAATATCTTTGAAGGAATGTGGGGAAGGGATTAAATGTTATTTCAAGTTTTTAATATGATAATTAACTGTCTGAAAGAAGATGAGGGATAGCTTTTCTTTCACATTTTATTTGATTTTACCTCGTAGCGTTTAACATTAAATAAGCAACTCTGTATTGGAAATAAAACAGACAGACTGCAGGAGTACAACACAACATGTTTGTAATGTTGTATGTTGCACTCAGTAAATAGTGTTCTGCAAAGTGGCCCTAACTTATTCACCGAAGAGTTACAATATATTTGTCAACTTCTAACTATTCACTATGTTGCCTGGTTTTTGTTTACACTTTATTTACAGGCTATCATTTGAAAAGGTGTTTATGTTTTTTAGAGTCAGCAGAAGCAGCTTATTTGAATTTCCATATATCATCTAGCTCAACAGTCAATTTGAGCTCCTTTTTGAAGTCATTTTCTTGACATGAACAAACCCTAAGAGAACGCTTTCTTGTGAATTTGTTACATCACTTATGCTGCTTTGTTTACTGTTGTTTTCAAAAATGTATTAATCCTGTAATTTTCAAATACCAGTTAACTTAAACTCAAAGCGTGATTACAGTTACATTCAGCTGATAACTGACTCCTGCACATGTAAAGGTTGAAATGCTAAAATAAACAAATACAGTTTTAATGCAAGATGAATATAACAAAACAAACACCTGACACCAGGATCAACTTTTCATTTAATAAATGTAATATTTAAATATAAGAATCCCCTCCAAATATTATGCTTTGTCAAAACCTTTTCATCACTGACTGTTGGAGAATGATCATATGATGTCAATCTTTGTCAATTTTAATATTGCATAAAGACAATTAAGTCTTATTATCTACTGGTAACCCTTTAAGTTATTATATCCATTAAAACAATCTAAGAGAGAAAACAGAGAAACAGGACGTCAGCACAGTAGGCTACAGCCACCCTCGGCTCAACAGCTGGAGTCTTTGAATATACACTCCCATTCACACAAGTTGGTGTTTTTACTTGAAGGCAAAACATGTTATTTTCAACATGTAACAACCTACAAAGTTCATTCTCATTTGTAAGCACACAAAAACAAAGATGTCAACTTCATGTTTGTAAAAGCCTGAGACTGATCCGTCTGTCATTTCTCCTTATTTAGCATGCATTAATGAGATGACTGTAGCTGCCTTGTGCACCCCCTGAAATTTGTATTTTCTGATCAGCTTCTGTGTGATCGCGGCACTGGCTGTGCCTCGACTTGGAGACATCATTATAGTAATTACCACAAGCTCTAGTAGTTGCAGGCAAATAATCTGCTGGCTTCATTCCCCCCCCCCCCCCCCCCCCCCCCCCCCTCCCCATGCTGCAGCTCCAAAGAGGAGGGGAAATTACATTTTTCACCAAGCCTTTCTGTTGTCTGTATTGTGACAGCGGTCATACTCCATCACGCAGCCCCTCTCTCAGCTATGAGTATCGCACAATCGGAGTAATGGTGAAAAAAGAAAAAAAAAATCAGAGCAGAGGAAACAGCCTATTTACAGTGCAGTCCTGCACCTTTACATTGTGAATAGAAGAATAGTCTTACTTCTGTGACCACTTTTCATTTGCATATTTATCATTGGTGGTTAGAAGTCATTTTTAATTCAATGAATAAGAAACAAGATTTTCCAATTAACATTCTGCAATACTGGTATTTCCACAAGGAAATAATGCCTTTCTTGATTCATCCTTTAAAGTTCTGAATCTTTTATGTGATGGTTTTTATTTGATATTGAAAAGAATGCTTCAAGCAGGCACAAATACACCTTGGATTATTGGTATGCAATTTTTTCCCTGACCTGTGAGTTCTTTTACAGTAAACTCAGAGACTGTTAATAATAAGAGAAACACATTCTGTAAAACAATAATTTAGAATTCTACAAACTTTAAGACTGCCTTTAATCGTACATCACAGTAAAAATAAACGGACCCATTGCAACCATAAAAAAGCAGACCAACCAGCATGTGTTTGTATTACTTAGAGGCTGATGGCAGGTCATTCATGTCCATTGTGTAATCCCAGTATAATAAACTATTTAGTATGTCCCATTACATGTCTTAGGTCTTATATTGACAGATGTTTTATGGGCAAGAGGATGTGTGTATATTTTGCATGAATACTGCATGCAAATACACACTTTTAAGTGTAGGGTAATAGCTAAAGTATGCTATTCTGAATACAGAGTTAAACAGCTGATATGGTGCACTGAGCTTCTCTCAAAAAAATCACATTTGTCTTTACACTGGTCTGCCCTAAAACATGAGTGAAACATCTCTGTGGTTGCAGACAGTCTGACCTTCGGAGATGTTGTGCTGGAGGGATACACGAGCAGTTGGAGGTGCTAAAGGCTGCATCATTTTAAAAACGTTTGTACTGTATTGCCTGACCTTAAACACCGTCATCTAACAAGCTTCATCACCTCAGAGCTATCAAATGTTTTATTGTAACCATATACAGTAAATGTAGATTCCAACTTATTTGGTCTTATCTTTTTTCAAATGTGCTCTGCTCTCTTACGCTGTCTTCATCTTTTCACTGACCAGCCTGTCTAAACCAATTGTTTAGCATGTAAACAAACATAATTAGCATATCTTTTATCTTTGAAATGATTTTTGATTAAGTGCTAAAAACTGCATTTTGTCGCTACACTGAAGTGTACTCCAGTGTTAGCTTGTGTGCAACATCTCTGAAGTGTCATTGTTGTTCCTCACTTGTTGTCCGCCACCATAATTCTCTATTTAACTGATGAACAATTAAGAGAGATTCAATTAATGCAAAATAGATAAAGGAGAACTGGTGAAAAGAAAGGCATAAAGAAAAACCCAAACAATAGTGGGATAATATTGGTGAAAAACACATTATATGGATGTGAATATCAGCCACTGACCCCCAATCCACCCCACCCCCTCCAAAACACACAAACACATGCACATGGATACATGAGCTCAGCTCAGGAGGGGCTGAAGTGTAGGCTTTATATTGGCAGAATTAAATATACAGGTTTGAGAGTGTGTCCCTTCAGACGGTCAGGGTGACAGTCTGTTTGTTAAACCTGACTGTGATTTGGAGAGCGAGCCGGATAATTTTTCCAGCTCATAATTAGGTATTCAAGCCAAGGCCGAGCTGGTCACTGTCTGCATGTCCTGTTCTAATTAGCCCAAATTGAACAATTTGTTTCTCCTTTCAAACCCCAAATCATCCCCTAATCTAATAGTCATTTACATCCGAGGTGACAGCAAGTGACACTGATAGACCTTCTACAGCTTTGTATAACACAAGCACATCACAAATGTGTTACTCATAATCAACACGAACAATTAAGATTCAAGAAGTGAGATATGTAGAAGTTTGCTTTTTTCAGACTACATTTCCCATGAAAAAGAAACTTCTGGTTTATTGTAGTATGTCTTTCTCTGACATTCTGGCTTCACTGCAGCTTTTATAAATTCAACAATCCATTCTTACACATCTAAGTATAGATTAAGAAAACATGTGAATTAAGCGGTGTCACCGTGGTAACCATGTTTGTTAGTACTGCTGTGCATGATGTTGCTGTCTATGACCGGCACACTCAAAAATTAAATAAATGTAATATGCAAACTAAAATACATTTTTATTTCATTGTTAATTTCATATAAAATATCTGAAAAAAATATTTGATTTACTTTTATTAAGGACTAAAATAATGTTCAAGCTCCACCCAACTACTAGTTAAATGATTTGTTACTGAAATTGTCTTTAATTCAGAGTCCTTAAAGGCACCAAATTGTCAGCAACCTTTTTTTTAGCACAAAATGATGAGAAATTTGACAATATACATAAAGACTAGTACTTGCAAAACACATCAACAAATAGAAAAATATGAATGGAAAAAATAAAACATGTAGAAAATAAAATGTAATGTTGCACTGCTGCTCTTGTAGATGTCGTCACAACAGATCTGTAGACAGTAGTGGTGCTCCGTTTGAAAATGATAACAAAGTTAAGTTAACAAACTCTCAACAACAACCTGAAGGCTTACATGTTGCGCTTATCAACAGATGCAGCAAAAACATTTTACACAGAATTCAAATCGTACGTTCTGTTACATATATATTTATATATAACACCCCTCTTTCAAAGGATTTATAAATTCAGTCTGAATTGGGCTCCAATCTAAATACACTTTGATACGGATTCTGCGTTATCCTGATCCGAACCTGTATAAAATATGTGACCCAACAGTAAAAATAAAATGTCATGGAGTTATGTTCAGACATAAGGCAAAGCTGTGAGCTTTGCCCTTTCATTGATAACCACAGAATATTACCACTAGTGATGCTAATCCCTCCACAAACCCTACGTCTCTATGTAAAGAGTGTGTTTGTTTCTTTTTGTGCATCTGTGTTAGTGTGTTTTCATTTGTGTATGAATAGATTATGACTGTGGGGGTGCACGTGTCCTTGAGTGTGTGTGTGAGCGGCAGCGTGTGTTGAACATGTGCTGGCGTTCTCAGAGGAACAGCAGGGCTCTAATAAGGACTAGTCCTGCATGGCAGCTGGTAAACTCTGTCCTCAGAAAAGGTGTCCTTTATTCATACACAAAGGAATGCAAATTAGTCCCAGTGCCGAGTGGACACTGAGAACGAATCCACATGGCGCACATACTCACTCTCAACATGCATTGAGAGTTTCACTGAAATGCAACTTCCTACAATCAAAAGAAAAACAAGCAGGACTAATGACAAGGCCCACCGGCACAGCTGTTTGAGTTGTGTAGGTGTGAGAGTGTGTGTCTGTGTTGTATGTGTACGTGTTTCCTTGTTTCTGTGTGGGTTTCTGTTTGTGTGTTTTTGTGTGTTTGTTTATGTTTGTGTGTTTGTGTATGCGTGTGTGTGTGTGTGTGTGTGTGTGTGTGTGTGTGTGTGTGTGTGCGTGTGTGTGTGTATTGTATGTGTACATGTACGTGTTTGTGTTTCCATGTTTCTGTGTGAGTATCTGTTTGTGTTTTTGTGTGTTTGTTTGTTTTTGTGTGTTTGTTTGTGTTTTTGTGTGTGTGTGTGTGTGTGTGTGTGTGTGTGTGTGTGTGTGTGTGTGTGTGTGTGTGTGTGTGTTTGTGTGTGTATGTGTGTGAGTGCGATCATTCATCAATTAAAACTTGTTGAATGTAGAAGTTTCAGGAACTAAGATCTCTCTCTCTCACACACACACACACACACACACACACACACACACACACACACACAGAATTATTACCAAACAATGACATAAAATTAATTTTGAAGTACCCACAGGTGACCTCATCAGTGCTCTTGTTTTTTTTCCTTACATCTTGTGGTTTTCCCAACACATTATCCTCTTTTACAGTGATACAGTCTCCTCTTCTCAACATGAAGAGATGGATAATATAAATATCAAGTGTGTGACTTTTCAAGTAGGTCAGATTAGGCCATTCTTTATACAACATTCAAAAAAGTCCTATTGACCTTATGTGTATATAGCCCAGCATTCAGAAAGGGTGTCTATGCCACTTACTTAAGAAATGAAGGCCTTGAAAACAAGCTGATGGGTTGAGAGTAAAAACATAGATGTGTTCACATGAAAGGAAATGAGCTCTCGACCTCACATACAGTATGTTTTTTGCGTGTCTGTGTGTGTACTTCTAATGTCGTTCATTTAATGATGTTTGCCACCTTGAACCTCACATTCAGTCATAAAAGGCAAAATCATAAATGTAATTGGGATGTTCTTGAGATTATTTAAAGCTGCTCTAATTATATGTTTTATTGCAATACTTAATTAATCAATTATGTGCTATGAGAACACAGTTTCGGGTGAACAACGGGTTGTTAAATATCATCTAACTCAATTGTTCCCACCAGTCATTCGGAGCACTTAGCCATTTTCAGCTTATTCTCTTGGTTTTATTGCTGCAATATCATTACTTTCACAAGGAAGAGAAGTTACTATTTTTACATATATTCATTCACATGGATAAAGAAGGGTCATGCTGAGCTTATCATTTCACAGTCTGGTTTGCATGAAATTGTGTCCTTGTTAATTCAGTATCTAGAGGAAGTTTTTTAGGTGACGCATTCACACATTTGTATTAAAGTTTTGTAACTTAGAGTAGCAAAGTCCTAACAAGAGAAATGGATAAACAAAAAAAACATGTATAGTTCTGAGGGAGTTTACTGGACTACAGATGAAAACCACATTTAAAAAAAATGGTGTGACCCTTGAAGCAAAAGAAACAGAAAAATACATAAGTCTAGTCAAAGTCACGGGCACATACCACCACTGCCAGAGTCACAAGATGTTCAAATCAGACCGATCATAAGGCGTGTCAAAAAAACAATTCCCATCGTGATTTTAGAGGAACTAAAGAAGTACTCAGCATTACAGTTTTTCTCAGTCGCTTTGGTACATTTCTCAAATCATCCTTGACATTTGCAAAACAGTAAGTGCATTTCTCAAAACAATTTGTACAAATAGCAAAACACCATGGATTACCTGCAAAAGCCAGTCTCTTGCTCAAAATCCTTATTTCATCTCTCAAAAGTAAATATCTGTATCAATGAACATATCAGTGCCATCAGAATGACAAGTCCTTGTGTCATTGTGTACGGATAAAACAGTCAAATTGCTTAGTCATGTTGTTAATATAACAGTGTACTCTGGAGGGGTGTTCTGATATAAACTATGGCTAAAGTTCTGATGACAATTATTGTAAATTGTAAGTTACACCTTAGTGTATGTGGGAGATTGATTGCAAGAGACTGGACAAGATTCACATTTATGCTTTTACTGTAATTTGTTGACAGACCATGTCATTGAGATACAGAAAGGAAAAGACAGCACTGCATAGCACAAAGAAAAAAAGAAAAAAACAAAAGTAGAAATGTGAACATAGGACAATCTCCTTAAGGAAAACTGTACATGCAGTGCTGTAGGAATTACAGTGCAGTCTTCCTACACCTCCTGACGTTCCTGTCTGTTGGGCCACAAATTCTCATCCACATCACAACGAATATCTTCTCTTGGGATGCAGCATGGAAAGAATCTTTTAGAGTGTCTTATCCAGCCTCTGCAGGCATCTGCTGTGATGTCATCACACGCCGCATCCATGGCTGCCAGAAGGGTCATCTGTGTATGTGGCTGGCGATCATGTACTTTCCATCTTATTATATTATGCTACATTATATTATATAACTGCACTCTGCATTACTGTGGTACAACACTGCCTCTCTTCTCTGCTGTTTACATTACTTGCTGCTATTTTTCATACCAAGTCACTTTAATCACTTGTCACTTTATCTTGTCATTCTCTGTAAATACTGTCTCAATTCTCAATTCCCCCCCCCCAGTTAACTTCATCATTCATTTTGTACTGTATATACCCCCTATTTTTATTTATCTTATCTATTCTGTTTAATGTGTATTTTTGAGCTTTCTTGTCTGTGCTGCTGTAACGCCCGAATTTCCCCTCTGGGGATCAATAAAGTATTATCCTATCCTATCTTCATGCTGAAAAAAATTCCTCAATGGGTTCAAGGAATGGGGAGTAGGGGGAGAGGAACTCTATCAGCATCCTGTTGTGGGTCGCAAACCATTGCCTGATGATGTTGGAGCGATGGAAGCTGACATTGTCCCAAACTATCACATCTCCAATCTAACCCCTCTCTTGTTCAGGGATGAGATCCCTGTAGAGAGTGTCTACAAAGGTGACAAGACGCTCTGTATTGTATGGCCCGATAATGGGAATATGCGTTAGCACGCCATTCTCAGAGATGGCAGCACCCATGGTTATGTTCCCGCCCCGTTGGCCTGGCACATCAACTGTAGCTCTGTGGCCGATGATATTTCGACCACGCCTTCTGCGTTTCGTTAGGTTGAAGCCAGCCTCATCCATGTAGATGAAGTCATGCGGTGGTTCACTTGCTTCCAGTTCCATTATACGCTATATCCAGAAGACACAAAATGAGTTTTATGAATTACATGCATTTTCATTTTGGACAAGATACAGTTACATCAAATGTATACAGCACATATTGCATCTTCTTTTCTACAGCCATAGCAAATATGGAAAGGTCACACTTACTGTACTGTATATCACTATACGATGTACTGTTTACTGTGAGGTACAGTTACTGCATGCTCATACATGTTTTACCTGTACATACTGGTAGCGCAGCTCCTTCACTCTTTCACCATTTCTTTCAAATGGAACAGTGTACAGCTGCTTCATATTCATTTGGTGTCTTTTCAGCACCCTGTCAATGGTTGAGATGCTGACTGTTTGGATGTTTTCAAAGATGTTGTTGTCCTCTGTAATGGCACTCTTTATCTCCCTTAGTCTTATGGCATTGTTTTCTACAACCATGGTGCAAATGGCCTCCTCCTTGTTCAGGTGTGAAAAGGGGCCCTCTGCCACCCCTGTGAAGTTGTCTTGCATTCCTATGTGGAAAAAATATAGTAATGCAAAACACAAAATTGAGTAAGATGAAATGGCACTGTAAGTATACTTACTGTATAATGTAAAATGCAAGTGGAATACTTTAATATTGTATGAAGCATTACAGAAAGTATACAGTATTACAGTACAGTGCCTATTGTTAGATTACATACCTGTTCTGTCGACGAAAAGTCTGAATGATTGAGGACACAGTTGTTCTCAGTTGTTCTCCCAACATTTGGCTTCGACCAGCCTCGGCCATTGGAAGCCCATGATTGAGAATGTGGTCTACAAGTGTGGCTCTTATCTCATCTCATCGCTCTTATGTCCTCGGCCTCTTCTGCCTCTTCCTCTGTTTTGCCTCCCAGCTCCTCCGCCACGCAGCCTCACTCCTCTTCCTCTTCTTCTTTTCTCTGGCTGTTGACCCCTTCCAATTCCTTGTCCTTCCATTGTCAGACATTGTAACATTGTGTTGTGCTCCTGCTATATATAAACTTGCCAGTTGATGGTTCATGAGATGCACCTTTGAGCTATTTCAGAAAACTGGTTGATCATTGGTTGATCTAATGCTTCACACATTTCCCTTCGTTAGAGAAAGTCAAGATTCACCTGGGAGCAATTTACCAGTTCAGGACAGATTTAGAAAAAAAGTCTAATGGAAATGTATAGAAATATGCTCGACATATTATGACAACTTGTTCAACCATTTTGCATGTAAAGACTTATGTGATGAATTATGCCTAAAACGTTGTGGGGGGTGAGACTATTCAACAGAGACCCATTATAATACATTTTGATCAACATGACATAAGCCATTGATAATGTAGGAAACAGCAGAGAATTGTACATAATCATTTGCATGGATGTACCAAAGCATTAGCAACTTGTTCAAAGAAATCAGAAATGGCTTTTTTGATGTGCACAAGTGACACAATGATGTGAAGATTGAACAAGTAGTTTTGAGAATTTCAATTCTGATCTGAGAAATGTACCAAAGCGACTGAGAAAAACTGTAATTCAAACAATGCTGTCTCCATCCTGTGTGTCAGGCTTTTCAAATATCATCATTTAATCATCAAGTTAGAAATCATGAAGACAAGGAGAGTGGTCTCTTACCTGCTTCTTGTAAAGTGTCAGAAGATAACATTTGTTATGAATTAGCCCTATACAATTAAAGATTGATTGATTGATTGATTGATTGATTGATTGATTGACTGACATGATCTGAAAGCATTGCAACACAGCATAAGTTACTCTAATGGCAAAATAAGCAGGCTTAGACATAAAGGATATCACTACATAAGTAACATCCAAAGTAGATAGATAGATATATAGATAGATAGATAGATAGATAGATAGATAGATAGATAGATGGTTAGTACCAGTTTGTGGCTGTGGTTGGAAAAAATTGATACATTTAATCTTGCTTATAATTCAGCACTGGCATTGGGACGTTTGATATTATTTATATTAATGATGACGGTTACATGAACAGGTCAAGTTCAGTATCATCTTTAAACAGCATGAAAACAATTCAATGTTTAATTTATACACCATGTATGCTTATATATATATATATATATATTTATGCTTAAATACAAAACGTAAAAAGACAATTAAGTGGATTATTGTATCCCTGACAATAAGCTGTTGATCCTTTTTCTATTTTTTGGCAGGTATGAAAAACATTTTTAATAGACCAAATAGTCAAGTCAATTTCTTTGATTTTGGTCACTGGACGATCAATTTTTAGGTGTCAGGAAGCAGCGCAGCAAGCCAATGATAGGTATTTACAACATGGTGCCATATAGAAAATGATTTCAATGTCCTGAGAATAGCATGAATAGATCCCCTGTCAGATGCAGCAGTGAAGGTGACCCAGTGTGAGGCCAGTCAGACATCAAAGGGTGCCAGCTGTTTTCTAAAACTGAGGGGGGGTTGGAGAAGGGGTCCAAGTGGGGCTGAAGAGGAAGATTGAGATGACACGTCGGTTCTCCAGGAGTGTCACTTTGTGTAATAGGGGAGTAGCGGGTATTCATCTGCCTTTAGAGAGAGCGGAAGAACACTACATGGACTTCAATGAGACTTCAGTAATTACTTATTACTGCACATATGGATGAGATGCGTGATGAGGGGACTTGAGGCGTGTGCAGCTCTTCCTCCATCTGAAAACCACCTCCAGGGGTGACTTCAAGAACATCCCTGTAATGCTCCAAGACAAAAGTCTCATTACAGGTAATTATGGACTGCCTATATGCTCCCCCAGCCTCCCCTTTCTGCTTCACCCTCACTACTTTTATCCTGTCATTCAACAGCAGAAGCAGCCTAGGAAAGGGAAGCAGGGATGAAGCTGGGGGAGGGGACTGGGCTATTACCTGGGAGCAGACAGTGATCATGGCCGCTGACGCTTTACTGCACTTCCATTCATGTGGAGTGGCTCACTTGTGGGCAGCAATTACCCACCAAATGAGCCAAACTGGGCCTTGTGATGGAATAGCTGGACTGATGGAGTGACAAGCTGCTCTGTTCTTTGCTTGTGTGCATGGGTTTGTCCTATAGGCTTTCCAACAGAGAACATATGCTGTGAGTGTATTTGTGCACACTCTCTGCTTGCGTGGCTGTGGGTGCGCCATACAACAACTGATTTAAACTTATGAGCAATGAATTTCATGGACAGAAAACATACACCCACACAAAGTTAGAAAACTATTGTATGGCTGGTTGATTTTTTCAAAATGTATGACAGGTTAAAAAATAATGTAGCAGATTTAATTGTGAAGATATCATGTAAAACGTGTAAAAAAAATAAATGTATGGAACAAGGCACAACACAATTCTGTCTTGTACAGTATATGGTATCTTCAATAGATTTGAAATGAGAAGCTCAATTAATTTTTTTAAGTACATTTTTTTAAACCTTAAGCAGTTCAAAGCCTAAGGGTTAAAATCGAATGTTAGGCCTCTGGGGCTAATGGCCATTATTTCAGGGTTTCTAGTGTAGTGGGCAGATATCTGAATGACAGATAATGGATATAGAGACCAAGTCTTAGTCTCAACAAACCTTGAGATGCAGTGAATTTGAGTAGAAGAGATCTCTACTATCAGATTGTTAAAATCAGGTAAAAATAAAGAAATAAAGAAAAATATTTCAGACAACTGTTTCTATGTAAAATTGGTCATCTTAAGGAAGACTGGTTCTGTATTATACAACCTAAGGCTTTCTTCCCAGCCTTAAAATAATTGGCTGATACTAGGATTAAGGAGATTTTACTGATATGTTAATGGTTATCTAATGCATTTGTTTATCACATACATTTTTATTTGCAGCACACAAAACACCCATAGCTGTAAAAACCCTGTTGTACTGTACACGTCCCTGCACACATGCCCTGATACCCTCACACCATGAATTCGCCAGTGTGGAGCTGGTGCAACAGGCAGGGCTGTCATCCACAGATCAGAGGCAACAATGGCGCCGTCCTCGGCTGTCTCTGAATATGTCACTGTGGGAACAGCATAATCAACCCCGTGTCACCATCAGCTGCTCCATCCAGACCACATTAGAATAAACAACAGGCGAGGAAGAAGCACAGCTTTAAAGAGGGGAGACGAGTGGGTAGAAGAGAAAGCAATACACTTGTCTTTTCCGCCACCAATGGAAAGATGATATTGTTCCGGGTTATGTGGCTCAGTGTCAACCCTGAGCTCCATCTGTGGCCGCTGGTGAATTGGAAGGTATGAGGCAAAACCTGAACCATTAACTGAAGTGAGGAAAGGGCATGAAGAACTTCCTCTGCTCACCTCTGTGGCACACCGCAGTCTTCAACAGAATATAATTGACTATGTTCAGGAACTATGACGATGATTATTTTACATTTTTGGAACAGGATGTAGGATGCACAAGCCTATTGCACTTTATTTTATTACTGATTTCCCCTCCCATCACTGCCTTTGCTTGTGGATGAGCTTTTCTCATTCATATACTAAGCAGTTTGCTTGAAACAGCAGCAAAGACTTACCGGTACCTCCTCAATCTGAGGATAAAGGAAGCTGCAATAGAAGAGGAATGAAAGCAGAAGAGTCCAAGCACCATGACCACAAGAGCAGTTATTGTTAAGATTTTTTGAAAGATTTTCAGGCAAGCATATGTATGACAACAATGACATGTCCTTGGAAAACTCTGGCAGAATATGCGTGGTGGTTTTGTCATCATCTTTGACAAAGGACCAGTACTACCTGTACAGAGAACGCCATGCTTCCAATCTTTCTGAGGTCGTACACAGGTCGTCCTAAAACAGGCAAAAAAATAACCATTTGTGACAGGCATGGCTCCAAAAAGCCAAAATCTGTTGAACCTACCTTGAACAAACACTGAGAGAGCAAAATGTCCCACCGCCATTTCCCATATACAGCAAATTACATTAAATATAGGCTGTGTGATGCATATACCATTCCCTATTCAGCCTGTTTGAAGTGCCCTCTCACTAGCCAGAATCTCTTCTCATCTCCAGTACCTGTGAATTATACAAAATGATACGTTCACCATTGATTTTATCAGACCACTGTAGTCGCTAGTAATCCCATTATAACATGTCTGTTAGTACAATAGCCAGATATGTCCTGAATAAAAGAAGCCTTTCTCTGCCTTGTCAAAGGTAGGCTGCGTACCAAATTACTTCTTCAGAAGTTAAAAGGCCCAGTTCCTAATCACTCTATTATACCAGGCTAATAGATGACCAGTAATTGCAACTAATAACTTATTACTCATCTACACAAATATTCTAATAGCTTGTATTTAGAAGCCAATTTTTTCAATGGACAGTATGAAAGAGGAGGGGGTCCTATTCACAAGCCAGACAGAGAGCAACACAAAGAAATACTCCCACAAAGGAAGCTGAGAAAGCAACCTGTAGCATGTTTTTTCTTCTCTTAGCTGGATTAATATCTAACCTTATTCATGGGGATGTGAAACCTCAGCTTCGTCTTCATCTCCAGAGCTGTCTAGCAGCAGGGCTTTGTTTGGTGCCTGAGCCCCTTTTGAGGGAGAGACGGTGCTGGGAATTATAGATAATGTCCTCTATCCTCTCCCCTGCTAGCCTGCTATAGGCCTCAACACAGAGCTCAGTGGGGACCAGAGAGGTGGACACACTGTACATGATTTGAGCTACAGCAGCCATTGTAGTCCTGACAGGGCTCACAGGTGGAAATACATTTAGTCACAGCAAGGCGGCAGGGATCGAATTACCTACATGACAAAATCATAAAGACTAGTACGCAGTACATGAGGCTCACATTTGTTTTGTGATGGTATTCTGTAAAGTTGAGATGTTGTTAAAATGTTATCTATAAATGTCATAATATGGAAGTCATACAGCATTTAAGTTATAGGGAAAAAAACATGTTTAGGTTAAGCAGCTTAAAATGTAATCAGTAATATTTTAAGAAAAATTTACAAAAAGTTAAAATAGAGCTCAACAATGGCCACCAATTTTTTAAGCGACTCTGGTCCCAGTAGTAAATTTCCCTAACCCTTTTCATTTAATCCTTATATCAAGAGGTTGAAGCCTGGAATCAAGACAACAAGCTTCCCCAGTACTCATCACTATGATACATTTGATTTGGCTCAAAAACTGCATTGAAAAACTGAGAAAAAGGCAAAGGTACAAGACTGTGCACATATTTTTCTTCCAGAGTCAAGGAACAACGCATCCCATAACCAATTGCCAATGATACCGCTTCTTCTTAAATGTAATTCTATACAGGATATACTGTTAATACACGTACTGTATATCTTTTAGTTTGTGTTGAGTAAAAAATTACATTCACTGCAGAATAACAAGCTTAATAGTACTTTTCTTATTAGCTAACTATCTAGCTAGCCTGCTAGTGAAACTATCAATTTGCATATGGCGCTGAGGAGCGGGAAACATTGACATGATAACAGGGATTTTCAACAATCATAGATGTTGCTGTGACACTCTATTAAGGTGGGTAGTGTAGGTCGATATCATACTAACTTGTGTCTTCTGACAAAAGGACCCAAAGGACCCAAAACATGTTAAACACACCCTCCAACCAAGACATCATGGCAAACTTAACCAGTGGGTAGCTTTAGCCAGTAACTTGAAAAATTCCCAAAATACAAATATTACAAGCTTTAGCTGCCACCTATAAGCTAATTGAGCTAGCATGTTTACTGCTGGCCGAGTACTACACAGGTAAAAAGGAAATCTCTGATAGGGAATGTAAACTACTGAATTTTAAATTACAATCCTAAAACGTATACATGGAATAAAGAACTAATGTTACTGTTGATGTTAAACGGCTACACTGAACATGAGCTCTTAAACTATTAAAATGTGCATGTTTGCAAAAAACAACAGGCTTGGTTCCCAAAATGTAAACATACTTTGGCTGAATCTACACATAGAAGGAAACATAATAAACAAATATGTTTATTGACTACAATGCACTGAGGATTGAATAGGCAGAGTACAATAGCAGTAGTTAAAGGGGCAGGACACACAAAAACCCATTGGGAGTATACAGCCCCCACTGATCAATGACCTCATCCAGAGTCAGTTTCTCTTTTCAAAGGCGGTAAGACCAAAGAGCAGCGAGGCCTTTTCAGCCAGGCAGATAACAAACCAACACCAGACACCCAATAAAGAGACTTCCACTTCATTTAAAAGCAATTAATATTCTTGGTCGGCTGGCGTGATCCCTTTGGTGTGGCAGGTCTGTACACGCCCCCTGCACTGTAATGGAGTTGACTGGTTAACTCTGAGTCTGTGGCCACAGTGTTGGCTGCCTGGGTGAGAGCACTGATGCACAGTGGGACACAGTGTTTAGATCAGAGTGAATGGTCCTGTCTCACAGCCCACTGCACCCCAAAAGAGCCTCCTTTTCTCTATACGTGTCTCACTCTTTCCGTCTTTCCCACTCTGTATTTCCCGTCCTCTTTCTCTTCTCCACGTTCACTCAGAGTCTATCTCGGCTATTGTTTCCTTTGCTCCTTTTCTTCCTAAAGTTCTCTTCTTCACTCTGTATGAATTGCCTTTCAGTAGGAGCAAGGGTTTAAATAGTTTGCTTTTGTAATGTTTGGTAATGATTGTCCTCCGAGGACGTGAAAGACATGTTGAAGAGAAATAATATTTTGTTCCTTAAAGCACACACAACCTTGCCCACGACACAAGGTTATGATAAGGAAATAGTTGAGTGGTGGAGTTCAGGCAATTTATGTTGAATACTATGTAAAATATATATACATATATATGATTTGAATAAAGAGCAAACATACAAAAATACAATTATTTTAGCCTTGGAGAACCTTTAAGTGTTCACATCAAAATATAGACATACTGTGAAAAATATTTTCGCCCCCAGCTGCTATTTACATGAAAAAACCTCCTCAAGTAGCTGATAAAAAATGTAATTGCCTTGACATGACAATGACGGTGGAAGTGACAGTCCCAAACAGGGAAAAATGTAAACTTGGCAGAGTCAATTCACTGTATTTGAAAAGGAAGAAGCCTTGGCAGTATTGTCTAAATCAAAGCAGAAAAACTGTAATGTCCATAATTTTACTGTTATTGATTAACTTACTCATAACCACAGGGTCTAAGGGGTGTTGATGCATTCATCTTTGTAACACTAAGCCATCCAATAAGGACAAACACGTTTACACTCAGTCACACTGAAAAAGGAAAGTTAGTAATTTCTTAGATATTTTTCTGGACTTTTTGAATCTCAAGGTTAAGAGCCTATAGCCATCCCAGCAGCTCCATGAACTAATGCTAATGCCTGTATGCTTACAGTCTCACAATGGCAGTGCTATCTGTTGGATGCTAAGCAGGCATGATGATTACCATCAATTTGACATTTGTTAAGCTTGGAAAAATTCAAATGTTGTCCTTTTGTGGGAGCTATATAACGTAAAGGTAACGTCAAGGTATCCCCAAAGTTACCCCTGCTCATCCTAAGGGTGGAAAGTGATTTCTGTACCAAATTGCACTAAAAATCATCTCATGGTGGCACTAGAAGTTAAATCAAGATTTCCATCTTGGTACCATGGTTGTTTTTTTGTGACTCCATCCAGGAAACATTTTTAAAAATCTCACAACACAAGTGAGAACTTTGTCAAGTGACAGCAAGAGAAGGATCTCTGGATCACCAAAGTCAAAGATTCATCATCTGGACACCAAGTGTATTTATTATTTCATGGAATCAATCCAAGAGTTGTTGCAATATTTCAAGCTCCTGGTGTTAGCAGAGAAAAGGTCAGTGGATGCACAATGTCCAGAGGACGACACAATGATGTGTTCGTTGATGATCTTGTTGGACATTTGCTGTTTACGTTTGTTGTTTGTGTCTTGTAATGTCTAATGGTTTGTTTGTGTGGCTGCTCATTGTTTCAAACTCTGTAAATTGTGCTGCTGCCTGTCTTGCCCAGGACACTCTTGAAAAAGAGATTTTAAATCTCAATGACTTTCTCTTTCCTGGTTAAATAAAGGTTAAATAAAAATAAATAAAAAATATGGATCATTGCCTTTCATGTCAATTTGTTTGGACATTTCAGCCCGTAACACAGTGGTGGACCAACAGACAGACATTACCAGTCAATGCTACTGGATTGGCTAATAGTGACCTATATTGCTGGCTGTAGTTGAGAAGCCCATTAAACTGCAAAAAGCATCGCTGAGGGTGTTGCTGTTTTAAGCCAGTTGTGTGCATTTACAAGTAAATCAATATTGATGAATGCTTCTCTGAATTTGTGTGTGAATAGCACACACAAATAGCGCTAAGACTAAATAATAAATTAAAGAAAAGCACCATTTGCTTTGAATTAAAGTGAAGTCCTTACTTTGATATCCATTCTTCGCTGTAACATTAGCACACAATAACGGCAGTGAAGGTCTTTGGAGATTGTGAAGAAAAGTTTGCCTTCAGATAACCTTGATCAGTATAGCTGGTAAAAGCGTTTTCTGGCTCAGGGAATGTTGAATAGTAATGACAAGTGCATTAGCAGTTGCCTGGTTGTTTAGTAGGCTGTGTGTAATGAGGAAATCAATGGAGCACATTCAGTACATCTTTATTCACACACAGACAGGTGACAGATAACGAGTTCTCAGTGCTGAGAACATCTGTGTAACAAACACAGAATGCCGTGTCTAAATCACACCTTAGCGATGTCTCTAAAGATGATAACTGACCAGTTACCCTTATATACACTGGGTACGCAGCCTGTCGATAGTAGCTTGTTGACGCCTGTGGGCTTCAATTGAATTGCACTTTTAACCCGCCAGTTATTTGAAAAGAGCTAGACCTGCTACTTTTACAGCTTCATACTTTATCTGACTCTACCACCTGCATAAAGTACAACATTTCTGTGTTGATATTTTCTTTACAATTTACACAGCAGCCTGAAAAATGTAGAATTTCCAATACCATCAGGAAGTACAATATTGACTCAGAAGTTCTGAAGACTTAGTCGTTCGAATCATTGCAAAGACTTTGTTAAGTTGTTCCTTCCTTTCAAATAGGTCAATAAAATTATCATTATCTGTCTTAAAGCTGCAACCAAGGGACATTTAGCTTTGATCTGCATGAAGACTGGAATAAAAAAAAGGACCAAAGATTTGTTTTTTTAATCGCCATCTAGCACATATAAAGGTCACTAATAAATACTTTATGTCACTTGTATCTGGTTTGGCCACCCTACAGATGAGAACAAAACCAACAATTCAAAGAAAAAAGTCTCTCTCTTAACCCACATCAAATAAACAATTGGTATTACATTTCAGCTTTTG